>NC_083762.1:72960416-73012916 GCF_963514075.1 Conger conger
ATTCGTATTAGCATTAGCATTAGCATTAGCGAGAAGGTTGAAGTATGACGTAAGTAATATCTGTGTAAGTAAAAAAATATATTTCCAGGAGGACTTACCCGCCCTGTCTGTCCAGGGTCCTATGTCATGCGTTCAAGGCGCTCAAGGATTCGATCAGAAAATGGCGCCTGAAAATGCAGAGTCGTGCGAAATGCAGAGGGGTAGCCGCCCTTGAGAGGGTGGGGAGAAAGCACAGCTCCTTCAGTGCGCCTTGCTCCGCTTGACTCATGCGGGTAATCACCAAGAAACAGGTAAAATAAAGTGATTCGTGAAGGACATTTTTTGAAGATGGTGGTGAAGAGAGAGAGAGAGAGAGAGAGAGAGAGAGAGAGAGAGAGAGTGTGACAATATGAGAGAGGTGGAGAGAGAGAGAGTGACAATAGGAGAGAGAGAGAGAGAGAGAGAGAGAGAGAGAGAGAGATGGAAGATCATACAATACAGAGGGATGTGTGTACATTCCACTTCCTGCCTGGAGCCCCATGCAACATACATCCCTGATCAGGAAATGGGGCCACATTGGCGCTGTGCCCAGAGGAACTATTTAAGCAAGAATACATATTTAAACAACTTAATGTCCTCTTACATTTAAATAATAATGTGCCTCATTACAATAATTTGCTTTAATTCACTGAATCGCGAGTTTCTCATGGACTACGTCGAAACGGAAGCCACTGGTTGGTCGGAAAACAATGGGTTTGATGATAATGACGGCCACAATGTGGAGAGAGAGAAATTTCTTCACCCACCCTTTTTATTATTCACACTATTTCTGTTTTCTCTTTCCTCAATTCTCTCTCTCTCTCTCTGTCTCTCACACACACACTATCTCTCTCATTCTCCTCTCTCCCTCCTCCTGTGGTGTGTCTCCTGGATCCAGTTATCTGCTGGTATCTGCACACTTTTCTCTAACATCTGTGCGCCGTGTTGCACATAAAGGCAGGCAGAACACGCTGTGCATTTCGTTCTGGGCAGCACATCAGAAGGTTGCCTTTTGGAGAGGAGAGAAGGTGAATGAAGCCAGAAAGGTGTTGCTCTGAGTCCCACTCCTGGCTGCCTACATCAAAGCGGAGGAGCGCTACCTTCTGAGAGTGCGTTTTGGGGGTCGCGAAGAACAGGAATCGTGCGCGAAACGCACATTCCGCGAGCTGTCTCCCATCGTACCTGTGGGGAAGCTCGCTTTTGTCTGACACTGATTGGCTGTGTAGTAGCCTGACTCTCACAGATTCGGCATTTTGTTTTGCACGTCTCCGCTCTTTGGGCGATGGTTGTAAGCCCCCTGCTTTCGGGATGGGTGTGGGGGTTGTGTGTTTGTGTATGAGCTGTATGCTTGCTGCATCGGGGTGGGTGTGTAAGAGCTTGTTCTTTGGGGCGAGGGTTGTGTGTTTGTGTTCAAGTTGTAAGGTTGCTGCATAGGTTATCGGTGTGTAAGGCAGAGCTTGTTTTTTGGGCAAGGGTTGTCTGTTTGTGTTCAATCTGTAAACTTGCTGCGTCGGGGTGGGTGTGTAAGAGCCTATTCTTTGGCCCGAGGGTTGTGTGTTTGTGTAAATGCTGTCAGCTTGCTGCGTTCGGGTGTGAGGGCTGTGTGTTTGTGTGTGAGCTTGCAGCATCGGGGGTGGGGGTCGGGTGTTTAAATACCGTTAATGAGAAAGTGGACTGGGGAAAGATCCTCTGGTTCTCCCCCCGTCTGCCATTACGGGGAAGCCTCAGTGCGTGTCCTCTCATTGGATAGTGTTAGGCATGGTCACAGCCAATGGGATGGAAGAAGGCGCAGAAAATGGCCACGTCTGCAGAGCGCTATCTACATGCTCATTGCGAGGAGCAATGCTGGCTGTTTAAATCCAGTCAAACGACCTTTGTGGCATGCCTCTCCCTCTCTCTCGCTCCCATTCCTCCTGTCCCTCTACACTGCACTGTCCAATAATGCTGCAAAGGCCTAAAGATATCTCTAAAAAAGAGAAAATGGCATCTACCACGGGATATGGCAGGGGGCTGTCACTCAAGGCTGACTTGCCGAAGGGGGGGCGTCTCCCAGGAGACATCAGCTGCGTATGTTAATTCTCCCGATCGTACGCACTGTGCTGGGTTTTATGAGGGCGAGTGTAATTAGCATTGTCATCCCTTTAAAACAGCCTCTGCTGGGACTACTTCATTACCATCACTGAAAAAAACAATGAGCGTTGCTTTACGCTTCCGCTTTTCTACACTTATGCCTACTGTACGTGCGTGTGTGTGTGTGTGTGCGTGTGTGTGTGTCTGTGTGTGTGTGTGTGCGTGTGTGTGCGTGTGTGTGTGTGGGTGTGGGTCTGTCTGTGTGTGGGTGTCTGTGTGTGTGTGTGGGTGTGTGGATGTCTGTGTGGGTGTGTGTGTGGGTGTGTGTGTGGGTGTCTGTGTGTGTGCGTGTGTGTGTGTGTGTGGGTGCGTGTGTGCTCTTTGCGTGGGCTTCTGTTTTTGTGTATGTCTGTGTCTGCGTGTATTTTTGTGTAAGTCTGCCTGAATGTGTATTTGGGCATCTGTGTGTTGTTAGGTGCATTCCTGGAGCCTACATAAGCCAATGAAAAAAAGCCAGCAGGCCAAAAAGCAGTACAGCTGCGAGTGCGTGTGGCCCGTTATTTTTGTCAGTTTTATGTGAACGCTTTAAGTGATGGGTTTTAGGCAGCGGAGCAGTAAATTGAAAATATATGCAGAAACGCCTTGATGGAGTGCAGTCCGCGCGGCACGGCGAGGGTTTGAGAGGCTAACGCGGCGTTGGGCCCCGGCTGCAGCCGCGCGGAGCCGCCACTCCGCCTGCCAGCGAGGTGCCAGCCGGCGTTCCCGCATTCCGGCACATTCCGGCACGTCCGTCGCCGGCGCTCCGCGGCTCACGTCCTCTCAGGAGTGTCAGATCCCATTTCTCCCACCTCACCCCGAGCGGGGGGGGAGAGACTTTCCGCCAGCGGAATCTGGAACCCGAGTCGCGTACGGCATCTGCGAGAGGGAGCGTGTGAAAGTGTGTGTGTGTGTGTGTGTGCGAGAGCGTGTGGAAAGGTGACAGAGTGCTAAAGGGAGTGGAGTATGCGACGCTGATACTGTGTAGCGTTAGCGCCTTCAGACAGACGGTTTTTTTTCCCGTGTCTGCGTTTATTTCCGTATCCGTATTTTCGGTCGCGGTGACTCAGCCATTTACAGCTCAGCTTTTCACACTTTCGAGACAAACAATGGCATGACAAACTTCCGAGAGTGTGTGCGTGCGGGCGTGTGTGTGTGTGTGTGTGTGTGAGAGATAGAGAGAGGATGGTTAATTTACCTGTGGAAGCTCACACAACCTGCAGTTCTGGAATTCACTGTAGTTTTCATGCCTGGGAACAAAGAATTTTGTTACAAGGAAATTATTTTCTCTTAAGACTATCGCAAAGCAAGACTATATGAAAGCAATATTGCTAGGTATTTTCTCATTGTGATTGATAAAAAAAAGAAATATTTCTTATTCTTCTCAAACAAAACCTTCATTTCCTCAGGAAAAAGAGAATCAAAGGAAGAATAAACCTGGGAGCCAGTATAACATATGCAAGAAAGTTTGTTTTTTATCGAAAGAAAACATTTAGAGGATTTACTCCCACTCATTCTTTTGGTTATATAAGCGAAATACTATTGTGTGTGTGTGTGTGTGTGTGTGTGTGTGTGTGAGTGTGTGTGTTTGTGTGTGTGTGTGGGTGTGTGTGTGAGAGTGTGTGTGTGTGTGTGTGTGTGTGTGTGCGTGTATGTGTTTGTGTGTGTGTGCATGTGTGTGTGTGTGTGTGTGTGTGCGTTTTTGTGTGTGTGTGTATGTGTGTGTTTATGTGTGTGTGTGTGTGTGTGAGAGTGTGTGGGTGTGTGTGTATATGTGTTTGTGTTTGTGTGTGTGTGTGTGTGTGTGTGTGTGTGTGAGAGTGTGTGTGTGTGTGTGTCCGTATTTGTGCATACGTGTGTATGAGATGTCTCCGTTCTGCAGGAGAACGCTGGCTGGTCTAAGCCATGCATGTCCCTCTAGCGCTGAGCTCTCTGCGTTTCCCAAACAGAGAGTAATGATGATGGTCCCTCACTGTGACTGACTGCTGGCTGTGTTCCAGGAGTCTTGGCTTGACAGCATCATACACCGAGCCTCCACTCCTCCCAATGGTTTTCCACCCGTCTCTCCGGGCCTCCCTATCTCCCTCTCCATAGGAAGACTCTGTCCCACTCATTTCCCTATGTTTCCAAAAGTCTATATGAAAGTCATATTCAAATATTACTCGTTTGCATAATGAAATCCCATCTGTCACGGGCGCATTACATCACCGTGGACACGCGTCCTCGTCTGCGGAGGAGCGAAACGCTCTCGGCGAATCGCGAATCGTTCCCTAAAAACGGAGGCCGGCCTTCGCTGATCACCCCGGCCCTCCCCTCTCCAACCCCCCGTATATCAGTTAGCGCTTTGAGCGCTAAATCTTATATCAGGCCGTTTACCACCTGCTGTCAGTTCAGCACACATTCATTTCGCCTCATGCTGCGGAGATGGCCTTGCATTTTGTTTGGGATTCAATAAATCTCGCCCTTTTCTCTCCTTTTCTTGGTTGCTTTTAATGGTATCGGGCAGGAGAAGACTCATTCACTCCGCACTATTTTTCATACCAGTCTCATTTCTCATGATCAAAAATAAAGGTGTTCTTGTCTTGCAGAACTTTTGCCTTGTAGAGGAGATTTTATTATGCCGGGCTCTTTCCTCTTTCTCTGTGGAGAGGGGAGAGACTGTAGTGTATTCCAAATGTATAGGATAGTGTACTCTTCAATAATGGATGACAGGATAGTTTATACAGTAAACTGTACAGTAAACTACGAGACGCTGGGATACTGTACACTAAAGGAAGTGATTATGATTATGCAGTTAGCCCATGTCATCGTAAAGCAGGGCACACTGAAGGACACGAGAGGGTAAAGTGGAGGATGAGCAGTGTGTGCTGGGGTAAAGAGCGTCGTACGCTGGTGAACCAGCGGAGAGAATGCCACGGTGTTTTTTAATGACCTGCTGCATTCCTCGAGGCCCTGCTGTGGTCCATCTGCGGCAGTGCCCTGGGTGTTTCTGCTCATCCCTCACCCTCACCCTCTCCTCCCCAGAGACGGAGCTTAGATCTCCCTCCGCGATACACCCGTGGATAAAACAGGGCAGGGACCGGTGGCCATGTTGTTTGTGTGCGCATTGTTTACGTGTATCCTATGGATGGTGCCTCAGGTAAAACACATTTGGGCTGCGGCCTCCGTGACGTACGCAGGAGCCCTGCAGCGGGTCTGAGGGCGAGTCAGTGAGTGTGCGGTCGCCAGGTCTGCAGTGTGTGCTTTAGCTCCGGGCGCGCGTTCCCTGCGTTAACTCTCAGCGACGCGTTTCGCATTTCCAGCGGACCGTCCCTCCCCGAATCCCTGCAGGAAGGTGCAGAGGGGAGGCGGTGGCGGGGAGCTCCTCGTGTGCCGTGTTTTTTTCTGTAATGGGGGTGAGAGGCGAGGCCTGGCGGGGGCGGGGGGCGGGGGGGGGGGGGGATGGGCCCCGGACACAGTGACGGGCCCCGCGGCTTATCGGCGGAGCCTCATAAGTATGTGCAGAGCCGGGCTGCGCTCCATTATCTCCTGCAGGAGAGCCGTAATGAGGAGGAGAACACAAAGAGACACATTTTACCCCCTTCTCCAATCTCCCCGTCCAGGAGCGAGCGCCGGCCGACGCTGAAAACCAACGCTAAGCGTGTAGCGCTTTTTCGGTTAGCGGCGCCCCGTCTAATTTATTTATCGCCGAGGACAATTGGGCCCTGTGTGCGCCGCAGCCTTGCGCTAGCCGGCCGGTTATTCCCGTTATCAATCCCGGAGAGCACATCGGCTCCGGGGAGGAACAGCTGTGCGGCAGGCGGAGGAACGGGGAGGCGTTTCGGGGGGCGATAAGACACCTGGGCGAAGCCCGACACCTCCCCCCACGCCTCCCCGTCGTGACCTCCGCTGCGGAACTTTCCGGATTCCATCCAGGTTATCAGCGGTGGGAAGCAGCCGTCGGTACTCCCGCGTCCTTGTCGACCATCGGGGGCCATATAACCGCCAGGCTCCCCCTCCCCCCCCCCCCCCCCCGGTTCTGGCACGCCGGCAAGATCTCATCGAACGGATCGGCCGCGGCTGCGAACGAGCCGAGCTTCATTTACCGAGCGCCGTCCTCAGGAGGCTGCCAATCTGTCAATACCAAACGCAAATTAATAAATAATACGGAGCCAAGGTGGGCTGCCGAGCGCTGACGCATTTCAATCCTCTCACCCCGTTTTTATTCAAACGGAACATCAGTTGTGTTTTGTCTGTGAATTTCCTTCACTGATCCAAGCCCTTCTGTTTTTGCTGTTGGGCTCCGGTAAAAGCACACTCTGTTTCTATTTTAGATTAAAGCTCTGCTTCCGCCCGTTTCCACCAGGAAAGTGGAGCTGACTGGGTACTCCTCTGTAATTAACCCGCGCAGACATTAAGAGTTAGATGCTTCAAAAACGATCTTTCTCTGATGAAAGCAGTGTTCTGAAACACGCAGATCCTTAAGCATCTTTATTTCATGAGAGGTTGAGCAGCAATCATGTGGAATTTGATTTATTTACTGTATACGGCCTCCGTTGCTAACCGTCGTTTCAGAATGAACATCCGGCTTGCGTGAGAGGAGTTAGCCGTTAGACCTCACAGGTGTCCTCATGGTGAGGTCCAGGGGAAGGAGGTTTTTTGGGGGTAAAATGGAGGCAGGGGAAGGAGGTCCATGGGTCCTCCTGAGTTTGACTGCAGCCTTCGCGTTTTTCAGACCTCAATTTGCCAGCCGTCTGTTTCGATGCCGTTAGTCGCTTGCTTAAGTTTCCCCTGACATTAACGGCTGAACCCGCAGGTCTCTTCATGGTGAAGTCCAGGGGAGGGATGGTTTTTGGGGGGGTAAAATGGAGGCAGGGGAAGGAGGTGCATGGGTCCTTCTTTGACAGCGGTGTCCGTGTATTCGGACCTCATTTTCTCTTTTCCCTGTCGATCGCCAGGAGGAAAAACAACACAACTGCCTTGACTATATCAGGCCTGGCTGCCGTAGTCTGTGTGTGTGTGTGTGTGTGTGTGTATGTGTGTATGCGTGTGAGGGCGGGCGTGTGTTGTGTGCGTGTGTGCATGTGTGTATGTGTGTTTGGCGGGGTGTGAGGGCGGGTGTTGTTCAGCGTATCACAGAACGGTGCGCACGCTCTCCGGAGAAGGCGGCGGGTGTGAATTGAGTCCACTCCGACAGCAGACGTGTGAGAGCTAATTGTATTTTAATGACGCAGGCGTCTGTGTGGCCCCCTCCCAGCTGTTAGCGAGCGTCAGCGCGGGCCGGCAGGATTCACCTGCGATCGCTCCGAGGCAATGACGCTTCTCCCTCTCTCTCTCTCCCCCTCTCTCCCTCCCTCTCCCTCCCTTCCTGTAGCTGCCTCACCGCCGAGTGACATTCTCCACAGCCAATCAGGCGCAGGACCTTCAGGACCCCTCCCAGCACAGTTACTACGACAGCGGCCTGGAGGAATCGGAGACCCCCAGCAGCAAGTCCTCTTCGGGGCCCCGCATCGGGCCCCTGGCCCTGCCCGAAGACCACTACGAGAGGACCACCCCCGACGGCAGCATCGGCGAGATGGAGCATCCGGAGAACGGTAAGCCGCGCGACCAAACGTTCCCCCTCCATCACCGACAGGGACCCCCCCCCCCCTCCATCACGGGCCCGCTACCCCCCCATGCGACCGGTGAGTCTGTCCCCCGCCGGACCTGTCACTCAGAACGGGGGCAGCCGGCCGCGGGGGGTCACCAGCGGGCGTCTCGTCTTGGACGCGGCTCTGTGAGTTTGGGGTTGAAATGACAGGCGAGAGGAGAGGAGAGGAGAGGAGTGCTTTATTGAAAAGAGAAACACGGTTGTTAATAAATGACGGTGTCAAGCAAAGCAGAACACGGCAGAGAGAGAGCTTATTACTGAGATGATGAGGATCGAACCTGACACCTGCATCCTCCTTCGCAACAACAGTGCTGTACTGACACGAGTCTGTCTGTGTGTGTGTGTGTGTGTGTGTGTGAAAGAGAGAGTGTGTGTGAGTGTGTGTGCCTGTGTGTGTGTGAGAGAGAGAGAGAGAGAGAGAGAGAGTGTGTGTGTGTGTGTTTGAGGGAGAGTGTGCGTCGGTGTGTGAGTGTGTGTGTGCGTGTATGTGTGACAGAGTGTGTGTGTGTGTGAGAGTGTGTGTGCTTACATGAATATATGAGTCAGTGAGCTTCCCCGCTCTGCTCCCGTGCATACAGAACCAGTCTCCGCATCACTCTTAACAGCCGCATAGTGGACGTGCACACATTAAAACAGGAAGTTAATGAAGCATTGACACTCGCCATTAATCTGTGAGCTTTCACATCTGTGCAGACGGCCAGACAGGGCCAGCACAGCCACTGAGCCCAGATCAGGGTGCCCTCCGGGGGTATACCTCCCTGTGTCCCCATCCCTGGGTGCCCCTCCACTGGACTCCCTCCGTCAATTCCCTACCGTCTTGTTCTGGTCCATTCCGGTGCCACTCGATGTGGTCCAATGAGGGTTTTGGGGATCAATGTGGTCCAATGAGGGTTTTGGCGATCAATGTGGTCCAATGAGGGTTTTGGGTTTACTGTGGTCCAATGAGGGTTTTGGCGATCAATGTGGTCCAATGAGGGTTTTGGGTTTACTGTGGTCCAATGGGGGTTTTGGGTTTACTGTGGTCCAATGGGGGTTTTGGGGTTCCCATGAGAGTTTTGCTGAAATACGAGCTTGCTTGTAACCTCGAGTGCGTTGCTAGGAGGCTTTGATCAGAACAGAGGTGGAGAGAGGAGCAAGCAATAATGAAAAGATGGTGATAAGGAGAGAGAGAGAGTGTGTGAGAGAGAGAGAGACACACACAGACAGACAGACAGAGAGAGAGGAGAGGGGAGCAGGTAAGTCACCGGAGTCAGGCACAGGGAGTAGTCACACAGTGGGGCAGTGGGGTAGGCAGCTCTGTCTTTCTTCATCAGGAGCTCTTACTGCAGGGAGACCCTAAGTCTCTCTCCAGTGCGGGGCACAGGTATTCCATCTGTAAACACAATTACTCACTGTGTGCCATTACCTCAGGATACTTACTGCCACAGTCTCGCACACACACACACACACACACACATATACACACACACACAGGCGCACAGCATACACACACACACAAACACACACAAACACACACACGCAAATACACACACGCACACACAAACACACACAAACACACACACACACAAATACACACAAGCACACACAAACACACACAAACATGCACACACTCACACACACACTCACACACAAACACACACAAAAACAAACATACCAACAGCACACACACACATTCACTCCCACACAGATCCATACATGCACTCAGACTCATTTAGAAATGCTCCGTACATGAACCCACATCGACACATATAAAATTAAATACACACGTGTGTGTCTGTGCGGGGTGTGCGCGTACGCGTGTATGTGTGTGTAGTGCAGTGTGAGACAGGCTTCAGCCTCAGTAAGAACCTACGTGCCGTATAATTGGCTACTGACGGAGATAACCCCTCCCCCTCCCTCGCTCCCCGTGCTGCAGGCAGAGCTCCTGTTGGTCGCACACTTGCTCGCTCAGTCTACCGGGCCAATGAAAAGGCCCGGAGCCCTCACACAGAAACAAACCTCCACCCCCATCCCACAATGCAGCAGTTCTATAAATATGTCAGCGCGCAGTGCGCCTCTGCCTTGTGAACGCGGCGGTGAGGAAGGGCCGGAGCGTGAACGGGTGAGTACGCGGTCGCGGTCGCTCTCCACGGACGGAGCAGAGCGAGGCGGGAACGGGCGGAGGGGGGGGGGGGTAATGACACACAGACACGCGCGCTGGCCCTCACTCCCACGCCCTTTGGGCAGTAATGGGCGGGCTTCTCCTTAATGGCCTCTCTGAAATCACAGGCCATTAGGAGACAATCAGAAAGTGCCGGAAACCCGACCGCCCCGAGATGGAGAGGACACTCCGGGAACCGGGGGTCGCGCGGGTCCGTACGAGATGTCTGAGAGACATTCTTCTTTCCGCCTTTCGGAGATATCTCTCTTTCAGCTACCGCCAGAGTCCTCTGTCTCTCCATTCCTCTCTCTCTCTCTCTATCTCTCTTCCTTTTTCAACCGACAGGGAGAGTTCATCTCATCTCAGTGCCTTGAGAAAACAACATCTCTCCCTTCTCTACTCTAGGAATGGCTCTCTCTCTTTCACACGCGCTCTCTCTCTTCACTCTCTCTGTTTCTCTTTCACTGAAATTCTGGTTCAAATTCAAAATGCTTTGTTGGCATAAAAATGCATTGATCAATATCGCCGAAGCATACATATAGAAATAGCAACTCTCTTTCCCTTTTCTACCTACTTGGAAGAGCTCATCTCTCTTCTCAGTGCTAGAGAAAAAGCCTCTCCCTTCTCTAAAACAGGAATGGTTCCCCTCTCTCTCTCTGTCTCTGTCTCTCTGTGTCTTGCTGCATTGCAATGGAGAGTGCTCTCGCCACACTAGTACAGAGACCTCCTCTCTCCATGTCCTCCTGTCCTGAGGCAGCTGTTGACGCTCCACTCCTTCTTCCCCCCGTGCGTGTTTTCCGAGAGGACGTCGGGGGGCGGGAGGGGTGGGAGGGGTTACACAGCCAGCTGCCCCTAATGGAATCAGGCTGAGAATCAGTCAGGTAGTTATGAGATTACCCCCTGTGTCATTAAGATGATGAGATAGTTAAGCGCAGCAGCGAGAGAGGCCTGGAAGAACAAGCCCGCTCTTTGTCAGTGTTAGTTTCCCGGCCTGTTTTATTGTTTTTCTCTCTCTCTCTCTTCCTACCTCATCCTCTTCTCCGTGCAGCCTTTACCTCTCCCAGTAAATGGAATCATCTAGGCCGGATAATGGAGTGTAATTCCATTAGCCTCACACTCCTTCCCCGGAGTGATACGTTCGGCAGACACCCCCCCCCCCCCCCACCTCCTTCCTAATGCGTTCATTTCCTGTCCCTAATAGAAATGGATGTGTCTGCAACGCAGGGGGTGGGGGGGGGATGGGTTGGGGTCAGGCTCTTGTCTCTGGAGGGAAAGGGGTCATCGTCATGATGAGGGGATTATTGTTGTGGACCCGGTGTTCAACATAATAAGCACAGCTCCGGCTCCCGGGGGCGAGAGAGCGGGGGCCTGGGAGAACTGCGGCAGGAAGTCCGGCGTGTTGCAGCAGGAAGCGTGTCCGGTGTGTTTCACAGGAACTGTGTGTGTGTGTGTGTGTGTGTGTGTGTGGAGATCCCAGCCCTGTGTGTTGCGCTGAAGGTGTGTTGATGCGTTACCTCGGTACGCAGAAGACCCGTGTAAACACACACACACGGCGTGTGGACGCGCGCACACACAGCCTGCTCGTGCGGAAGGCGGGCGTGAAGACAGCGCCTCAGCGGTCCCACTCTTGGCGGGGCCGGACCATCCTTCCTCATTCGCCCGGATTACAGAAGACCTGCACTTCCCTGCACACAGGTGAAGTCGCCCAGCAGATGCAGGTCTAATATGGAAACATGATGTTATTATGTTTTTAGCGAAAGCACAGCGATGCGTCCCGGAAGCATATTTATCATACACACCGAGCTCAATCTGGGTGCTGCCTGGCAGCAACATTAGTCTTCTGAAATTGCTCTGGGCAGTAATATCCCCTGGCATATGCATAAAGACAATAACCATATAATATACAGTAATATTCCCTGACATATGTATAAAGCAAATAACCATATAATATGCATAACGTGTTCATCCATCTTTCCTGTTATCACGCAACAGTTCCTCCTGTAGAGGGCAGTAGTGAGCTGGCAGTTACATGGCATAAGACATGTCCAGCACACACACACACTCGTGCACACGCATGTACACATGCAGTCAAACACACACACACACACACACACACATACTGATTGAGAAATTGGAATAGCGATTTGACAGGAAAGTGCATCTCGGTACTTTTAGCGTAGCCCGTATAAAATATGTGTGTTTTCGCGTGTAGGCCGGGCTCGTATATATGGGGCTATACGCGCTAAAGTGCCTCGCAAAACCGCCGCGTTAATAACGAGGCAGAGCGCGGAGGCTGACGCGCGTTATCAGTCAGGTGTCGGTGAATAAAGACGCTGCTTATTAATGCTATCATTCCTGGCGCTCAGATTTAGCGCGCGGCGTCCTCCTGGCACAGCGGGTAATTGCGCGGCCTCTCGCTGGCGCGGAGTCGTAAATAAAGGGCGGGCGGGGCCGGCGCGCAGTTACGGATAATTACCGGTCCGTGAGAGACTCTCCTGTCGCGGGGAAGAGGAGCCTTCCCAATTTAGCGTGATGAGCGGCGCCCCTCCGCCTCTCCGCCTCGCTAATAACGCTCCGCGGCACGCGGAGACGACGCCCCGGGGGGGAGACGCAGCCTCTCCTGGGCTCCGCGCCGCCGGCCGGGCCGGACCGGTCTGTGATGGGCGGGGAGGCGCAGGGGGAGAGGTAGAAGCCGATAGCCAAGTTGCCTGACTGGGAAGGTCGGTGGTTCAAGCCCCCCCCTGGTGTTGCCGTAGTAAGACCACTGCCGCTGTTGGGCCCTTGAGCGAGGCCCTTAACCCCGCATCTCTCCAGGGAGCACTGGCCCCTGCTTAATCTAATAAACTATAAGTCGCTTTCGATGAAAAGCAGCAGCTAAGTAACTGTAATGTGATGAAATGTAGAAGGAGGGTTGAGAGCGGGCTTGTGTCCGGCGAACTAAATAGCCATTACAGTTGTAGTTGGAGGAAGCCATTTTGTGCACCCAAGAGAGTAATAGAGATTTGGTAGTGGTGGAAAGCCCCTCCTAACGCCCTTCTTTCTCCCCCTCCTGCGGTGCCGTGTCACCTCTGGGAGATGTTTTGGGCCCGCCCGGGACCCCGCGCGCGCTGATGATCAAAAGAAGACGAACACATCGCACGGCTGGCTTTGACGTCCGTACGCCGATCCTCCGCGCCGCGTTGGCGGGAGTTCCGATGGAGGCGCAGGCGAACGAGCGCCCAAACGGGGGATTAAAGTCGCGTAACGATTTTCGGGGAGCCGAGAGGAGCCGGAATCGGAGCATCTGGGCGGTTGTCAGGACCCATCGCTCAGCTGTCAGGCAACATGAGGAGCGCCAGTCGACGTTCCCACAAAATTCCCATCATGCTCTTTAGTCTGCAAACGGCGTCCCGGCGCAGGATGTGCTCAACCTGTTTGTCCTCATCCACCAGATATCAGGTAAACAAATTAAATCATCTGTAGTTTAAATGAGTAAACACCAATTTACCCCCCTTCCCCCACCCCGAGATCCAGTCCACAGGCTTCTTTCAGCTTGCAGTCACAAATTCCTTTCGATCGCCAGGGAAGGGGACGCAAGCGAGGCAGGTTGTTTTGACTTTTTTCCCGTTTTCTTCCTTTCTGAAGTTTAAAAATGATGGCTCATGACCACAAAGACATTTGTCTGGGGCGACGCATTCCTGTGACGGGCGAAGGCTATACTGTGGTTTAAAATTTGTGCAAGTGTCAGAATATGAATCCGAAGGCATCGCTCCGTTAGTCGTTGGGTTCAGAATCGTGATGAATGAGTGCAATCCCGTGCCCCGGATGTCACGCCACATTTAAATATTACTCATAACGCCAACCCGCTTTGTTTTTTTTTTTGTTTTGTTTTTTTGGCTTGGGCTGTTTCTGTCAGCGGGAGAGGGAAAACCGAACGGGCGATGACAGTTTATTTTTAATGGGCTGTTACACTTCAGCGTCATTAAGCTTCTCTCTCCGGCGTCTGCGGAGCTAGAGTCAATAACGGGGGAGGCTGGGGAAAGGGAGGATGGGGAGAGGGAGAGAGGTAAAGAAAGTGTGGAGGGAGAAGTTTGCTGTGACATCCCGCGAACGGACTCCGCTGAGAGGGCATCGATCTTTTAGCGCGCGTGAGGGGGGTGACCGGCCGATTGTGTGCGTAAGTCAGGCCTCGTGCTGACCCCCTACCGCAGCACACACACCCCCCAGAAAAGAAAGGAAATTAGAAAGAGGGAGGGAGTGAGAGAAGAGAGGGGGAGGGAGGGAAGAGAGGGGGAAGGGAGAGAGGGGGAGGGAGTGAGGGAGAGAGGGAAGAGAGGGGGAGGGAGGGAGAGAGGGGGAGTGAGGGAAGAGGGGGGAGGGAGGGAGAGAGAGGGGGAGGGAGTGAGGGAGGGAGGGGAAACAGGGCGTTTCGCCGAGCGGTGATTAATCACAGCCGTCCTGCGGGTTCCACGGACGCCCCTTCCCCACAGCTGGGCCCGAGCGAGCCGTGTGTCCAGCACCGCAACACGCCCACTCTCCTCCGCCAGAAACCCCTTCTCTCTCTCTCTCTCTCTCTCTCTCTCTCTCTTTCCCTACCTCTATCTCACCTTCTCTCCCACCCTCTCTCTCTCTCTCTCTCTCTCTCTCTTTCCCTACCTCTATCTCACCTTCTCTCCCACCCTCTCTCTCTCTCTCTCTCTCTCTCTCTCACCCTGCCTCTATCTGTCTTCTCTGGCTATATCTCTCACCCTCTCCCATACCACATCCCTCTATCCCTCTCTCTCTCTCTCAATTTTTCAATTCAGTTTGCTTCGTTGGCATGACAAAACACTTCATGTCGTATTGCCAAAGAGTACAATGTTACAAAAACATACGATACGTGTAACATTGAACAATACTTGAACATCAAAGACGAGAAACAAATGAGCAGGAACCCGACATTAAAACAAGAACTTACCTCTCTCTCTCTCTCTCTCTCTCTCTCTCTCTCTCTCTCTCTCTCCCTCCCCCCTCTGCTCAGTGCTTTAGCGCCATTGCTGGCATGAGGGCGAGCGAGCTCGTTCCGCTAAAACAATTAGGCTGGAGTTGGGGGCCTAAAAAAGCAGCGAATAAAAGCGCAATCGCCCCGCTCCCACAGTGCACCGGGGAGGCACCCCATCTGTCCCCGCGCCCCCTCCGTTGGCACGGGAACAGCGCCCGTATTACGGACGGCTCACGCTGCCCCTCTCGTTCTGGCGCGCGGACGGGCACCTGGCAGGTGAGTGCTCTGTCACCGTCTCTCAGTGGTCGGAGAGGAGGGTAAACCGGGGACTGTGATTAATTCGGGGATGAACGTCCCAGCGGTATCCGGTCTACTTTGAGCATGATAACAGGAAGTGCACCACTGCGGTAGATGACAGGCCCAAGCTCTCGAGGGAGGCAGGATCTGAGGTATCTAGCCTTTTTGATGGCTGGGCTGCTGGCCACTGGGCCTCTCTCTCCCTCTCTCCCTTATTCTCTCCTCTCATCTGACTCCCTTATTCTCCCCTCTCATCTCTCTTTTCTCTTTCTCTTACTGTTTTTATCTCTCTGTTTATCTCACACACTCTTTCCCACTCATGTCTTTTTGCCCCCCCCCTCTCTCTTGTGGCCCAGTTTTGCTTGAGCATTAGATACAAGTGCTCTCTCTCTCCCTCTCTCTCTCAGTCTCCCTCTCTCTCTCTCCCTCTCTCTCTCAGTCTCCCTCTCTAAGTCTCTCTCTCTCTCTCGCTCCCTCTCTAAGTCTCTCTCTCTCTCTCTCTCTCTCTCTCTCTCTCTCTCTCTCTCTCTCTCTCTCTCTATTCCCAACTCGCTTGAGGGGGTTGAATGCAATGGCTGGGCGCCTTCATGTTTCATAACCCATAACCCCCCAGTGCTGCCCTGGTTGTTCCTCTCCCCCTCCAGTGGGGCAGTGCTGGTCTTTCTCCCCCCCGGGGGCGACCTCTGGTCTGCAGTGAGATGAGCAGCCATGATGGGCCCTGGCAGAGTCAGGGCTCCAGGGGGGTCTGCCTATGTCAGGGACCCCGCATCCCCTCAGACCCCAGAGAGGGAGACCCTGCCTCCAACCTGGCTCTGTCAGACGCGCTGGCACACACACACACACGCAGATACACGCACGCACGCACGCACGCACGCACGCACGCACGCACGCACGCACACGCACGCGCACACACACACGCACACCCACACACACGCACACCCACACACACACAAACCCACACATACACACACACACACACACACGCACACACACACACACACAAACACACGCGCACACACACACACACACACACGCACGCACACACACACACACACACACACACACACACACGCACGCACACACACACACACACAGATACACACTCACGCTTGTGCACAAGCACAAACACACATGCAGATACACACTAACATGCACATACACAAACATGCACAAACACACACGGATACACACATACACACGGATACACACTCACACATGAGTACACACATACACATTCACACACACGCACAGATATACGCGCATGAACACTCACACACACACACAAATGAGCACACACACAAATACACGTGCACACACGCAAATGCATGCAGACATCCACGTGCAGATGCACACACACAAACATATGTACACACACACACACACACACACACACATACATGCACGTGCTCAGCGCAAGACCACCAACAACATTGCAGCTGTCCATCCCTAAGCTGTGCTTTGGACCTTTCATTGTTATTTTGTCCCCATTGCTTTGCGGGCTTGGTTTCCTCTCCCTCTCCCTCAGCAGGCATTATGCAATGCTTTTAGAGAGCCAGCCTCCAGCGCAAGCCAGTCTCAGCCTCTCTCCCACTATTCTATAGAGAGCAGCAGCATCTTTCAAAGTAAACTGCGGGGAAGGGGTGGTTAGGGGGTAAGCGTGTGTGTGTGTGTGTGTGTGTTTGTGTGCGCGCATGTGTGTGTGTGTGTGTGCGTGTATGTGTCTGTGTATGAGTGTGTGTGTGTGTGTTTGTGTGCGCGCATGTGTGTGTGTGTGTGCATGTATGTGTCTGTGTATGAGTGTGTGCATGTGTGTGTGTGTGTGTGTGTGTGTGTGTGTGTGCGCGCTTGTCAGTGTGTGTGTGTGTGTGTGTGGTGTCAACATTTCTGTTTAATGAGCTGGAAGAATCCTTTTTAGCAGGAAGATGAAAGGCGCATGTTGTGGATAAGTGGGGGTTTCTGGTCCGCAGACGGTGCTTGTGTGTGTTGTGTTGTGGCGCACACAGATGGTGTGGGTGTGTGCTGTGTGTCACCCATTCATGGATAATGGGGTGGGTGGGGGGTGCAGATGCGTCACCTGACCCCCAGAGGCACAGAGGAGCAGGAAGAGCTGGTCGAACGTGGCCATGACATGTACGGTGGCCCGCTCGGTCAATACGCCAAAGCATTTCCCAGGGCAGATTAGCGCTTCATTGTTTATTTAAGGCCCGATCCTGACTCGAGAAACTGAAGTGCTTTTCACGCATTCCGCGCTCAGCTCCACCGTCCGCGCGTCCTCGCCGGAGATATGCAGTCACTTAACCGGGAAACGGACGTCGTGCGTCGAGTTGCTCTGAACGTAATTAAATGGGCTGACCCCGACCCACGCCCACTGACTCTGCCTGGAGATCCAGCTCGGCTGTCGTTTCCTCTAAAGAAACGCATTATCGAGAGCCCTTATTAGAAAATAATCAGCAGTTTATTCATTTGAAGGGGTTTCCATCTCGGTCGCTCAAATGTCCAAATACGAGTGGCACGTGTGAGAACCAGCCGCGCTCTTAATTTCATGTATTCAAGTCATATTTTATTCGCGTATTTGGGATCCGGAAGATAAAGCAATATAAACAGCATCTAATTCTGTCTCCCTTTGCTCTGTGCCACTAATCACGAATTTAGATTCGACGACGGAAATTGCCGCCTTTGTGATGATTACATTGATTTTACTCAATTCAGGCTAGTTCAACATTGAACCAGCCCCTCCCTCGTATCAATAAGCCTATCACAGCACAGCCTCAGGTGAGCCCGCCTACCCTCTCTCTCTGTCACGCAGAGGTTGCTTGGAAACAGGCGCGCGCGCGGAACCGGAGACGGGGTTGAGTGGCGGGAGGCGGAATGGAGCGCGGTGCTGTCCATCCTCGTCTCCTGATTGACACGTCGCAGGGAGAGAGGCTTGGCTCGGTTCCCATAATCTCTTGGCTTTGCGTTTGAACCAAGCAGATGAGTCTCTGGTTTTTTTTGGGGGGGGGGGGGGGGGGTGTAGGGGATTTGCGAGTTTGATGCATGCCCTTCGGTTTGCCAGATGCTCCCGTATCCGCTCTCCGTTCCTGGGGGGGGGGGGCGGTGGATTTATTCGGCCTTTGTTGTTGTTTGTTCTGCGTTTATCTGCAGTGGCCTGCTGTAGCCCTGTCATGGGCCGGGGCAGGGGGTGAATGGAGCGCCCAGCCTGCCGGCCGGATGCCAGCCCGGTTACAGCCAAAAGCGGAGCTCTGTCCCCCATCGACGGGGGCGCTGTGGGTGGGTCCTTCCCAACAGGATCGCCCACCCAGTGTGTGGGTGAAGCCCTGCTCAGTTTTTCTCCTCTTCCCCAGTGTGGTGGGAAAGGCTGTCTGGCATTACTTTACGCCATTGATTCTTCTCTCTCCTGAGTCATTCCCCAGCTTAGACACAGCAGACTGCAATCAGTCAGCACATAATAGGCGCATGCGTGCATGCACGTGCACGCACATGCATGCATGCATGCATGCTCATTCCATTACATTGCATGTCATTTAGCTGGCACTTTTATCCGAAGCGACGTTCAGTTGATTCGACTAAGCAGGAGACAATCCCCTGGAGCAATGGGCCTTGCTCAAGGGCCCAACGGCTGTGCGGGTCTTACTGTGGCTACACCAGGATCGAACCACTGACCTTGCGGGTCCCAGTCATTTACCTTAACCACTATGCTACCAGCCGCCCATATGTAGCAAAGCATGTGATACAGCAGTGGAATAGCGAAGCAGACATTTATCCCGCGCTGCGATTTGATTGAGTTCTTTTCTCCCACGGTTTGAATGGGAGTGTGAATATTGTGGTGTGCATGTGGAGTGTGAGCTCTTCCTCGGTGAAGCAGCAGAGGCAGAAGCACAGTTCGGATGCAGGGGGGGCGGACAGTAATGACCTCATCTGTGAAACCAACTGGGTGTAGAGCGCTGTAACGGTGGGACATTTCGAGCAATTAACCCTCGGGAGAGGAGTCAGCCTCACGCCGTCTGCGGGAGTAAAGGGCCCTCGTCTCCGAGCAGGTTGCCGGCCGGCTCAAGGAGCTAGCTGCATTAGCCGCGGCTAACCCCACCGGTTGACTCTCGGACGCTAAACCCACACTTTTCCACTCGGCGGAAACTTCATCACAATCAACGGCCGTTGAAGAAGCACGTTTAAAACCCGAGGGCCGGGCCAGCGGTTAACGTATCGGACGGGCAGCAGCTTTCGGGGCTGAAAGGATGCGCCGGAATCGAACACGGCAGTCACATGTAGCACACAAAAGATCACAAAGGCATTTCAACCGGAGCACCTTTTCAAGCCCCCCCCCCCCCCCCCCCCCCCGCCACGGTCACGCAGAAGTTGTCCTTCAAAGAAGTGGTGAAATCGGTAAGCGGTTTACCGCCACCGTCCGTCTCTCATTATAGGAGCGGCTTCCACCTGCCGCTGCTGATACGGCTTCGTTGGACGTTGCGGCTGTCAGGATTTCGTGCGATTTCTGCGGCGCCGGTCGAACTTCGGCGGGGGGAGAGCCGGATCGTTTTATGTCCCGGGCGTTTCTGCAGAGGAAGACGTTTTAAATCTTCACCTGCCGAGATCCGACAGGGGCTCCCGGCTGCAGAGTGATCATTTTAAAATCCTGGCGGAGCCAGCTGCCAGCGTGACTACAGATACCACCGAGCGAACGAGAAAAAGAAGATTTCCGCACAAGGACCTGGAAATAGCAAGAGAAGCATGTTTCTCCCCATTGATATCCGGAGCGCTTTTTTCCCCTCCCCAGCCTAATCACAAACTTTAAATTTATCCCACCTTCCCGAGCTCTGACTCACAGGAACGGCGGTGCCGGGCTGCCTCGCTCGGTTATAATTGCACAGCTCCGCTGAAAATTACCGGCAGGCTCTGCTGTTTTGTGAAGGAGAAGAAACAACGGGCAGAAGCGAAGCGGATTAGAGACGCGCCGCGCATCGACGAGGTCTGGTTCGCCCCCGCGGGGCGGACGGCGGCGAGGACGGGGGCAGGTGACAGCACGCGCTCCGACGGACAGATGCGCCGCTCGCCTGCCGTCGTTTTCCCCAAAGTGACGGCGCGTGTTGTAGTCATGGTGACGGGCATACGAATATGACTAAGTGTTAAAAGGCAGTGGAAAAACTAAATAAATTGGAGATAAATATTGATTCGCCTTAACTAAGCTGTCCTGCTGACGGTAAGTAAAAGAAAATGGGGGAAAAATTTAATAATTGTGTTGCCTTTTGTACCGAAATATGTAAAAAAACAAAAACAAAACAGGGATGTGTCTATGGGCTTCGAGTAAACGCAAGCGACACTGCACATTGGCTAGGTGTAGAGTGTGGGCCTGTATAGGGTTTTTGACTCAGAGGAAGACGTCATTTGACATCGAAACGTCAGTCTCTCCTGTCCATTCAACAGAGTCCCTTTCTCCGAGCCCAGTGTGTTCAACCGTCTCTTATTTCGGGCTAGTCTCTGTGAAGTCGTCCGGGTAAGGAGAGTGATATAATCTATCCGTCCCGGTTGTTGAGCACCTATTGGATCCCCCTTTTCTCAGCCGGCTTGTAGCGCGTTGGGTATTTTCCGTTCTGTGTAGCGCGGGTCGTTTGGGAGGCTTTTCTATTGACAGGGCTGGCGAGGTGCAGGGGGAGAGCGTGATGTATGATCTAGCTCAGGGAGCCGGGGGTCGGGAGAGGGGTCGCGGTTGTTAGCTCTCGCTAAAGCCCCTCTCCCCACAGACGATGTGCTGGTGGGGTCCGTTCAATTTCAGAGGGGTCTCGACACCGGACTCATCCTACCTTCTGGGACTTTAATGGGATTTAGGGTTGGGAGGAGGCTGGGATTGAACAGGAGCCAGGAGCTAATCTAACCTGACCCAGTGTAATCCACTGTTTGCCGGGTCTTAACATAAAGATTCCCCGCTGTTTAAGACGGGGTTCCCCCTCAGCATCTTATCACAGACTTGACCTCGCTCGCTGTGTGTGTGTGTGTGTGTGTATGTGCGTGCGTACGCGTGGTGTGTGTTTTGGTTGTGTGTGTGTGTGTGTGCCTGCCTGTGTGCACAGGTGTGTAGCACATGTTTGCATTGCGTGTATGCGTATGCTGCGTGTGCATTCGTGCATGCACATGTGTACACAATTCAGGATGCCAGACGCAATGTCGTCGCTGTCTCTGCAATGCAAACACTGAAAGCATCGATCGCCATCGATTAAGTGGAGTCTTGTTATCTAGTCCAAGCGGTGTGGAAATAACAGTGTTCATAACTCTGACGAATGACTGGGAGTGGGACAATGTTCTGGGGAAGTGGGTTTCAGCTAATGCACGTTTTCAATGGAAATCGCTCTGTAAGTAGAACCTTGCTATGGTCAGCGTGGTTGCCATGACCACAGAGGATGTCCATACCTAGCCAATCGGAAGAAGCCTCTGTGCGCACAGCTTCGTAGCTTCGTGGCATCGTGGGGAGAGGACAGACGTGTCAATGCTTTGTGCAAAGCACATTCCCCAGCACTCTCATGCACCACTTAGGACAGCTGTGGAACTCATGCAGAACACCTCATTTCCAGCCTGTTCACCAGGAGCAAATAGCCCACACTGCAATCAGCCCAATTACACCTTCTCATACCCAGCATGCTCAGTCTCTGCCAGCCTCATAGTGCATGCACAAATACAATAGAGAGATAGACAGTCCTCTCTCACACACACACACACACACACACGCACACACACACAAACGCAGACACACACTCACACGCACACACACAAGCACACACACACAAGCACGAACACAGACACATATGCACAGACACACGCACACATGCACACACACACACACATAAACGCAGACTCACACGCACACACACACTCAGAGACACATACACACACACACACACTTGCATAAGGACACACACAGGCACACACACACATACATAAATAAACAGGCACACAAGATACACATACACACACACAAACACGCACACAAAGTTACGCACAAGTGCTATCGATTGCCACGTCATACAGGCTGAAGTCATTCTTTTCAGCAACCCAGCGCCCCATTTCAGGCAGATGTTTGCATGGACAGAGCGCTGGTAGACACATATGCACAAAGTCTCACACACTCTCTCACACACACACACAGAGACACACACACACACACACACACACACCCACAGACACACACACAGAGACACACAGAGACACACACACACACACACTCTCTCACACACACTCAGAGACACACACACACACACACACACACACACACAGAGACACACACACACACACGACAGGGACCCGGCTCACCAGCGAACTTCGGGCCCCCGCGCGGGGGAGGGCAGACAGGAAGCAGGACAGGCGCGGGGGTGGGGGGGGGTACGGAGCGCGTGGGCGGCGGGCGGGCACGGCTGCCACGCCGCATCACGGGACCCGCCCGTCCAAACGGCGAGCGACCGCGTTTCATCTCCCCGTCACACCCCTCACGGGAGAGCCCTTTCATCCCCCCATGTTTTAATCACGCGAAGCGCACGCTAACGTTCGGTATTAAAATGTCACATCCGCGCTGGAAACCCGGCTTCCCGGGCGGAGACGCGCCGGAACGGGACGCGCGGGGAGCTACCGCGCGCGAGAGTCTCGTGGTGCTTTAAATCTATAATGTATAGCCTTTCCTCTCCCATCAAAGCCTTGGATAGACATCGAAACAAAACTTCTTTCCAAAAAAAAAAAAAAAAAACAACAACGACAAACGGTGGAAAAAGCCGTCGAATGAAACGGGGCTGTTTGGATTGTGGAAACGGAAGGCGTCTTTAGCATCGGTTAGCGGTCGCTTTGGAGGGAGAGGGGGAGGGGTTGGGTTTGTCGGTGAGGATGGCGTGTGGTTTTGCCCGGTTACAGACTGTTTGTCGACTGTTTGAGTACCAAAGGCACTTATATTAGCTTGTGCGCAGAAGGGAGGTGAAAGAAGGGGGGGAGGGGGGATAGAGGGGGTGGAGGAGTTGTGGCAGACCCGGGGGCCAGGCCAGCAGGTACACAGTTAAAGTGTAGCATCAGACGAGCTTACACGGACGCCACCCCAGAGGCTAATCCCGGAGGACTGAGACGCAGAAGGAGATTGTTAGCAGGGGATAGGCCTAATTAAAATGCGATTTGCACTACAAGGAGCTTATGGAAAAAGCTCGCGTTTCGAGAGCGGCTAAAAAAAATTAAAATAAGCTTCTCTTCCCGTTGCCTAACCCCCCCCCCCACACACACACACACCCTCTCTCCCAACCCGCTGGAGGATGTGTTCTATCAGAGAGCTGTAAGATGTGGGACGTGTGGAGAAAAGTGCGGTCAAAGCGCTGTCAGTCAAAGCTCTCGCTGTGTAAGACCATACCCTGCGCTAGACATATCCATCTGCATCACATCTAAAGCACTCACTTAGCTGTGAAAGTCGATATGCTGAAGACGTAGTGCTGGTGTATAAGATTGTGTCTGAGAGTCAGTTGTATTCCATCATAGATGGATAGATAGATACATTAATATAGCACTTTTCTCACACTCAAAACACTTTGCCGTGATGTGGGGGAACTCGCCTCAACCACCACCAGTGTACCATCAGCTATGATAGCTCCTCCATTTGAGGTTCTGAAAGCCTCTCTCTTGTAACTGCACTGCTGCGGTATGTGCTGCTGAACCCCGAATTAGCGGGAGCTGTCGTGTACTGCCGGCGTGATTTCAACTACTCATACTGTTCTGTAATGGAGACCAAAGTTTATTGATTGTTTTGTAGAATGCATTAATTGGCAACGCATGAGAGCTCAGTCTATTATTGAGTCCGAAAAACCCACACCTTCCCATTACAAGCAGAAAGTTCAGAATTTAGTCTGGTAGTTGTATCTAATATGTAAGAGTATCTTGAATTGGAACCATTGGTGCTAACTTGCTGTGCGCTCCACCAGAAAATGGCTTTTGTTTCCTTTTTGGGAGAAATTGGATGACTTGTGAGATGTTGGTTTGCAAAGCATAAGTGGCCCCATACATTACAAAGTGCTCTCTATAAGTTACCATGTACCCTGGGATGACACAAGTCAATTAATTAGGGACAGAATCGAATCTGTGAAATATGCACCCACACAATGCGCCTTTCATTCGTGGGCCTTTCCATCATTCACACACTGTCTGCTCTTTGACCCTGTCCACCTTCCATTCTTCACACCTACTTAACCTCTGACCTTTGACCTCTGATTTCTGAACTCTCACCTCCAACCTGTCACTGCCTTCTCCGTGGCAGCCAACCCGATCTCATGTCTTCTTATCAGCAGTCCATGAACTTCTGTGGATGACAGGTTAAAGATACACCGCAGTGAATCTCTGGATATGCCTGTATCTGCTATAATGTGTGTGAGAGAGAAAGATAGAGAGAGTGATGTTTATGTTTATGTATGTTTATTGTAGTTGAATTTGTTATTGCTTATGTGTTATGTTTGTTATGTCAGTGTATGCTTTGGCAATGTAATTGCACCCTTACCCATGCCAATCAAGCTTATTTGAATTTAAGAGAGAGAGTAGAGAGAGGGGAGAGAGAAAGAGAGGGAGGGAGGGAGAGAGAGTGAGAGATATTTGACATCCTTTAGCAGTAGTGCAAGAGCAAAGAGCAAGAGCCCCCCCCCCTCCACCACCACCCCCACCACCCCTCAGTCTCTTTCTTTCTTTTTTTACGATGCTGAGATTAAGCTGCCAAATCTATTAAGTGTGAAGACGGTGCGTGTGGCTTCTCCCCGGTCGCACCGAGCTCTAAGTGGCGAGGGAAATTTGACAGTGCGGTTGAACTGACCCGTGCTCTGAGTACTTCAGAAGCCCGGCTGCTGAAAAGGTCAGGCTACCTGCAGTGAGCCATTTCCCCAGGACCGCTCCGACACCGGGCTCAACGGAGCGTCGGGACGTGGGCCGGGGAGGGGAGGGGAAGGCAGACCGGTCCCCGTGTTTCAGTTCCCGCCTCCATTTACTACTTACCCTTCGCTGCTGGATTTGAGGAGCTCTTGTTCACGCTGTCATGTGGAATACAGATGTGTGTCCCGGTTTGAACGTGATGTTTCTGTCCGGGCCTCGTTGCGCTGAGTGAGGTCACGGCGCGGCCGGCAGCCGCAGCGCGCTAAAACGGAGGGTTCTGACAGACGTCGCGGTGAGACTGCTCGTTCAGATCAGCTTTCATATCGCGTGCTGACAGCCGCTTCGCTGAACTTCGATACCTCCAGTTCTGAGCCTGAAGGTCATCACGGAGGAGCGCGGCAGACTGCTTTAAACGGGCTGCTTTTCTCTTTCTGATCTGCACTTGTTTTGTATTTATTATCATTTTTTATTTTCTATTTTTATTTTTTTTGGGGGGGGGGGGGGGGCGTTAACAGCCAGATTGCAGATCAATGGCGGAAAAAAAATGCTACCCTAACTCTTCATTTATAAAACATGGATTTTAGAGAAGTCAAATTCTCCCTTTTGCTTTTTTTCCCTTGTGAAATAATGACAATAACAGTGATATGGTGAAGTAAAATAAGACAAAACAGACACTCCATCTAGACAGCTTCTCTCAATCCCTGTCACTACATCTCTCTAGCCCTCTATTTCTCGCACGGTGACTTGTTTTTAAACTGTTTTCTTCTGTTTATCTCTAGCATATGTTTTTTTATTTTTTTTAAATTGCTGCATTTTGCAGGTTTCAGATCAATGACACGAAAAATGTTGTTCTAACTTGAGTTATTTATGTAACTGGGAATTTAAAAGTCAGGTTCTCTCACTGGCCTTCTCTCCTTACTCCCCACCCCTCCCTCGCCTTTCTCTCCCTCTCTCTGTCTCTCCCTCTCTCTCTCTCTCTCTCTCTCTCTCTCTGTCTCTCCCTCTCTCTCCCTCTCTCTCTCTCCCTCTCATTCTGTGCTCTGAGCTGAAGATGCCGTCCCTCCTCTCAGACTCCATCGCTCAAAGCTCTCCTGTTCAGTGAAAAGGTTGAGACAGCATTCTGAAGTGAAATTTGATTCCGATGCTCCTCCATCTGAAGCTATTGATTTCCATGGTTTCGGGGCGTGTTGTGCCTCTCTCCCCTCCTCTCCTCTCCTCTCCGCTCCCCCGTTCCCGGCTCGCTTTACCCCGGGCAGCGGTGCGCTCTGCCGTCTCTTCTCTTTCGCTAATCGGCATTATCTTCCCTCTCTCGGCCGGTCGGCTCGTGTTGCCCGCGGGGGGGGAAAAACGCAAACGCAACCCAAACGCGGCCCCGCGGTGCCGGCGTAACCTCCACAGACCGGAGAGGCAGCAGGGAAGGTCCCTGAGAACCGACGCTTTGCAGTTCCTTCTGACGGCACGGTACGCGCAACCTGAACTTCACCGCCGTCCGCTCGCAGGAAGACCTTGAAACGAAAACGTGGCGCTAATCATTACTCTCCGAATGTTTGCACGTGATTATTTTAGCCGAAGGGCAGTTATGTTATCACTGAAGCATGACTGAGGAGATAGCGAAGTGCTATCTTATACACACTCACTGAGCATTAGGTATTTTTATACTCCAGCTTGTTAATGCAAATATTTAATCAGCCAATCATGTGGCAGCAACTAAATGCACAAAAGCATTCTAATGGACTTTGACCGTGGAATGATTGTTGGTGCCAGACAGGGTGGTTTGAGTATCTCAGAAACTGCTAATCTCCTGGGATTTCTCTAGAATTGTGCGAAAAAAAGAAAGAAAAAAAAGATCCAGTGAGCAGCAGTTTTGCTGGAATGCCTTGCTAATGAGAGAGGTCAGTGGAGAAGGACCAGACTGGTCAAAGCTGACAGGAAGGTGACAGTAACACAAATAACCTCACAGCGGTATGCAGAAGAGCATCTCTGAACACACAACACTTCAAACCTCTTAAGTGGACAGCCTTCAGCAGCATGGGACCAATAAGTCTAAAATGTAAGTCGTATAAATACCTAATAAAGTGCTCACCGAGCGTATATATTTTTTATTTTACTCTTAATTAAAGAGTCACCCGAGAAGAACTCGCACAGAGAAGCCAGAGAAGTCAGCTTTTAAAAATGAACTGTTTTCTTTTTTTAATGAGAGTGGCTTTAATTCGATGAGGAATGTGGGAGGTTATTAAGTTGACTGAAAGCCGCGGACAGATAAGTCTCCTGTGTCCCGTAGTGTCACAGAGGGGTCACAAAAAGAGAGTTTTTTCCCGTAAGCCACCGGCGGGACCCTCCACAGATGTCCAGCCGACCGTAAAAGGGCCCTCTGTCACCGAAGACGACTGAGAGCGAAAAGAAACGCGCCCGTTCCTGCTCCCGCTCCCCGCTGAGCTCCCCCCCGATCGTCATCAGTACCGCCGTAGCGGCTAAACGCGCGGAATGGAAGCGCGCAGCTAACACACAATACGCCGCGGTGTCAAATCAACTCACAGATCAGCGGATCAGTGGGATTACACCGGGCGTTTGTGTACGCGCGCGTCGTTTCCTTGGCGAGGGAGATATAATCCGATCGATGCCGATAAAAGATAATGAAAATCAGGAGAAATTAGATGTCGTTTTATTTACGTCTCCTCGGCCTTGTGAGCGGCGGGTATTGGTTGGTTCGGCAACCCGTCTGCACTCTCTACGTCCACGTAGCTGAGAGACAGAGCTGGGCAGCTGCATGTTGTTTTGTTCAGTGGACTGCATTTGTATGGCTCTTTTTATCCAAAGCTCTTTGCAATTGATGCCTCTCATTCACCCGTTCACACGGACACACGCACCAATGGGAACTGGCTTCCATGCAGGGACCCACTCAGTTTCGTTGAGAGCGGTTGGAGGTTAGGTGTCTTGCTCAAGCACGCTTCGACACACCCAGGGCCTCCTCAGCTAATGTCGCCCCACTGAGATAAAGCTTTGTTGCATTAATGTCTGACTGTGTACAGTCAGTGCCCCTACCCTTTATGACAGAATTGCTGTAGGCATATTGGTCACACTTTACAATAAGGTTACATGAATTGGCATTAACTAATGTTGTTCACAAACTACTACTGATAAGTTAATCTGTACAGGTCAGTTAGTGTATTTGTACATCATTAATTCATGTTAACAACTACATAATTAATTCATGCTAAGAAGTAACTGACATATTTTTAACATGGTATTTATAGATTAGCAAAGCATATATTTAACTTATAATTAGTTAAACATTATCAAATACATGAACTGACTTTTTCATTCCAATATGAATTATCAATAACTAATGTAGTTGTTAACCTGAATTAAGGATATACAAATACATTGACACGACAGATTAACTTCTCAGGAGTGCTACATTAGCTCATGCCAGTTGTAAACAGCCGCATTGTGAAGTGTAACCGACGGACGCCCGTGGAGAGTTCGCCTGCTCCAGAAGCCCAACCCGTTTCATGGGCTTAGCGCTTAGCGGCCTCAGAGGCTGAAGGAGGGCTTAGCCTCCCTCCCGCTAATGCTCCCCGAGACCAGGGGAGACCATCAGGACGGCCGGCGGAAGGGACGGGCTTAGGGTTCGAGCCTGCCGGGGGGCTTTGAGGAGAGGAGCTGAGGCACGCCGGCCAAGATTCCCGCCGATTCCCCGCCGCGCGGTTAGTTCCGTCCCCGTAGGCCCGGCGGGATTCGAACCCCCCCCGCCGGCGCAGCGAGACACGGCCGCGTCCCTCAGACCGCTGTGCGGCGCGCGGCGGAGTCCGACGAGCGTTGAATAACAACCCCCGGAAACAGCCGGAACATTCCAACGTATTCATGGGATATTTCTCACGGGTCCCTGCCATATCAAGCCCGCATGCGGTCGCTGTCATCTTTTGCATCTTCAATATGTTTTGTTTCATTGTATATTTTATTTGTATTTTTTTTTAACAGATAAGATTTTGAGGCAGAATTTTATTTTTCTGTCCTGAGCAGAAATATATGCCCCTGCATTCTCAACCAGATAAACAATCTGGTATCTGTCGGTTGCAGGGTACAGAAGCAAATAAAATAATGCAAATGTGTTCAGGCGTAAATATGGTATTCCGTTTTTTTTTTGTTGCGGAAAGGCAGAAATCGCACAAGGGCCACCATGGGGGGGGGGTGGGGGGTAGGACTGTTCCAGGGTCAGTGTGTCCTAGCCACAGAAACTCAAGTCTTCTGTATTTAACCCAGTTCTGTGAAGATGAAGGGGTCCTAGCACCTGTGGGTGAGAAGGGGGGGGGGGGCAGGATATTGGCAGGGTGATAGGGGGGACACCGGTTGTCGCCGTGACGATGTGGAATCGGCTGAACACAGCCCGCTCCGTGGGGTGTCCTGTCAGGGCTCCCCCCCTACACGCTCAGCTGCGAGCAGATGTGCTCGTATTTATAGACGACATGCTAATTGGCTTCACCCAATTAAGCACACAAGTGAGTGTGGGTGAGTAGTGTGACACGGTCGACTCGGGTAGCGGGCGGGCTCGCGAAAACGTGCTTACACCCCCCCCCTCTCCCCCTTTCCCCAGGTACATCTACAGCTCTCTTCCCTCTCTCCCCCCTCCTCCTCCTCTATCCTGGAGATACTGGGACATTATATTTGTTTATGTTTACCATCTCTTATGCTGATAGCAACATTATCTCTCTTGCTTTCTTTTTCTCTTTATTTCTCTTTCTCTTTCTCTCACTCTCTCTTTCGCTCTCACACCCTCTTTATTTCTCTCTTACACTTTCTCTCATTCTCTCTCTTTCTCTCTCATTCTCTCTTTCTTTCTCTCTCACTCTCTCTTTATTTCTGTTTCCCCCTCACTCTCCACCTCTGTCTCCATAAGCAGTGCAGTATTCACACCATCTCTCCCAATTTGTCTTTATGTCTCTCTCCCCAGCCACTCCCTGCCCCCTAGTGTACTAAACCAGAGCAGCTCCCTCCGCACCGATCAGAGTGTGTTTTGGGCAGTCCCTTGTCAGGAGGGCTGGCTACTCGTTCAAAGAGAGAGGGTGGGAGGGGCTAAGAGCGAGCACAAGAGAAACTCGCTCTTACGGCCCAGTGAGATGACATTGTGGGTAAAAACTAAAAGTGTGTTGAGTTCCCCACGGCTCCCCCCTGGCCCCCCTCCCCGTTCCTCGGACCGGTTGGCACAGCGCGGGGCTGGGCTGGGCAGCTGCCGTTCCCACGCCGCGTGGCGTCTGGGCCCTCGTGGGCGTGCCCGCTCTGCCAGTCCCGCGTCCCGCGGCGACCTCATTATTCCGCCCGTCCGCCAGAGCCCCGCCCGCTGGCCGGACGAAAAAGAAGCTTCCGGGGGGTACCATCCACCACCCGTCCGCCAAATTACAGCCCCCGCGAAAACAACTCGCGCTTTTACCGCGAGGTCCCCGCAAACTTCACACGGCGCAGATGAGGAGCGGGGGCCGCTGCAGGACCGCCGCGATTTTAAAAAACGTTCACGGTGACGGGGCCCGCTAAATTCCGTGAGATTAGTCCTTAAAATTCAAAGCTGGGGAAATGGAAAAACAAGAGCGTACACACCCACAGGCGCACACACACACACGCGCACACACACCCTACGGGGGGAAAAACATTCACACTGTGCGTCGCTGAAGCCCTCTCAGGCGGGTGGTATGCAGAGGCACGTTCATTGGGCGAAGGGAGAGGGCTCGGGAGGAAGGTGAGTCGGTGCGTTTTTTTGGGGCCTGGGGGTGTGGTCTGGGCAGGGGGCGGGAGAGGGGGTTTGCCAAGCTGCCAATCACGGCAGGGTGACATTCCTGAGGGGCAGGACGATCACGTCACGGGTCACCCACCTCCAGCCGAGCGGAAACCCTCTCCCAGAGACGGGGATTAGAGATTAGCGCATCTCCCCCCGACTCCATGCTGTACATCCCCAACTTCAAACAGGGCAGGGGCACAGAACAAGGATGCAACTGACACATAATCATTCTCTTCATTTCACTCAAATGTGATTTGTGAACCAAGTAATTGAACTGTTCTAGCTGGCTTACTTGGTGCATGCAGTGCTCACTTTGAGGGTGCATTGAGCACACATAAAAGGATACAATAACAAACTCAATTGCTTTTGTTGATTTGTTGTGCCTGACGAACATCAGTGAACATTAATAGGGACAATAAGATGTGTTTATTTATTTTTATAATGATTTATTTATTTATTATAAAACAAAAAATGGATTCTTTGTTATTTATAGCAGAACTATTGATGGCATTTCTGTCCGCGTTCTCAAGCGCACCTTTAGTGAGCTCACTCACTCACTCACTCACTCACTTACTCACTCTCTCAACACGCACACACACACGCACATACACACACACACACACACACACTTAATCCAAAGCTGGCGACTGACGGATGAGGGGTCAGGTCCATTAGGACCACAGTGAGCGTGACAGTTGGACGTAGCCGGGCGGAGGGAGGCAGGGAGCGGGGGGAGACAGGGCGGGCCTCAGGGGGGTGGGGTGCGGGGGGAAGTGTTCTGCCAACTTCCACCGGCAATGTCAGCAAGCCCCCTCCAAAGCGCAGAGCAAGAAGCTTCTCGTTAAGAGGATTAATCCAGAGTGGTTGGCATGGAGACTTGGACTACGGGCTGACAACCTTGCGCGTTGGGTTGAATGGATTTAGCGTTTTTTCTTCCAAGGCTCGGGAAGAGAGCAGAAGGGGTTCTCAGCAGCCGTCCGAAAGGCGATTTGGAGCGCGCGCTCTGAGAGATCGTGTCCTCTCCGCGCTCCAGCCTTGGTTATCGCAGTTCATCTCAGGCCTTCACATCTCCATCGACACTCAAGGAGGACGAGAGGCTGCCTGTCCTCTGTTTGAATAAGGAAAAGATCGTCTACTCCACTGTGGCCCTCGGAGATACATAGCTGGGACTGGCATTGGTTCATGTTTTTTTCTTTGATTTTGTTATTTTTATTCAACTATTATTTTATTAGGCAAGTTACTTCTGGTAAAAAGGGCCAAAAGAGCAACAGTAAATATAGAGATACTATAAATAATACAAGCAGGTAATGATATGAGACTCTAACATACAGTATATTTTCTCATATTTGATTTTTAACTCCTAGAAGAGTAGCTTTTTTGAGAATGTTATTTTTTTTTCTTCAAAATTCTCAGTTATTTTTCTTGAACTCAATTTCTTACCAGTGGTGAATGTTACATCAGCATCGCATATTTGTGATCTTACACCTTAAAGGGATTTTTCCCTCTGTTGTACATGACAGTTAGTATGTGTCCTGCAGACTGCTCTGAACTCCAGCTAGCCTGCTTTTCTCCGGCGCTGCGGTGCGCCTCCCGCCCGCCCGCCCGCCCTCCCGCCCCTGCCTCCGCTGTCCGACTGCGTCACGGACGCCGTCCAGGTCACGGTTCCGCTCGCCCTCTCCGCCTTCCCTTCGCTGTCCGCGTCCGCGCTTTCTGCCTCGCTCCGTTCTCTCCCCACCTCACCGGAGACCCCTTCCTGTAAACGCCTGAGGTCTATATCACATTTTTGGTGGGGTTCCCGGTACGCATTCCCCAAACGTTGTTGCCTTTCCGCCCTAAAAGAGTCAGACAGTTTCTTTCTGAAAACTCTATAGATCCGCAGCGCGAGCAGATGGGGTATTCTGGACAGGTGCCTTGTGGGTCATTGAAGGAAAGATTCTGTGAGGAGCTTTGAGAGGCACTCTGGGTATTTTACAGGCTGTTATTTTACTTGCACTGTTATGTGTGCAGATGGCAGCTCACTGCTTTCTCTGTGGAGTTGCTGATTGGGTAAATTCTTCATGGTGTACGGTCATGGTCACGTCTGCTGATCCAATTTTTGTTGTATTAATAATACTGCACATGTACTTATATTTACCCCAACCTACAGTAAGTAAGTATGCACATTATGTATGTCTGTGGGCATGTATAGTATACATTTGTATGCAACAAATATGGGCAAAAATGTTTTTACAATTAATATCTTGGTGAACAGAAGAGTTAAACATGGGACCTTTTAAAGCAAGATTGCTTTTTATTTTTATTTTTATTGCTTATAAATGATAAAAAAAGGAAAAGTTTGGGAGCCCTTTTGGATTATTCTTTGTTACTAAGGCCCAGACCCTGGTGATTTACTTGTCAGGGCTTCAATGAGTCAGGTGAATATAATTCCAGGGCTGAACCTTTTATTCTGAAGTAACTCCATGACTTCTAAAGTACTGCAGTGGCTGTTCTGTCTGGTATTAACAACCATGGGTTCCCCTAAACAGTTGTCCAAGGATGTCAGAATGAAAATGGTTCATTTCGGCGAAAGCTACAAAAAATCTCCCAACTGCCTATTTCCACTGTCAGAATTATGATAAGAAAATGGAAGATAAATGGAACAGTTGAAGCCAAGGCAAGGTCAGGAAAAGAGTAGCAAACACAGGTCTACCTGTTCGCAGGACAGCCTATGCCCACTGAACAGAAAAAAAACATTATTTCCAACATGCTTGTATTGAACACATTTCACATTCAGCCAATCAATTTAACAGAACATCAATTTAAATACATACTATTCGTTGCAGTTCAAGGTGTTTTTTGCGATGTGTTTATCTCGATTGTTCATATCTGTAATGGTGTTTGAGTCCGTTTCCAGTCTCCACCTGCTGAACTATTCTGAGGCTTTGGCAGCTCTGAGCTGATCTCAGCCCCAGGTTTGGGGGGGGGGGGGGGGGGGGGTGCACACCCTGCAGTGTGTTCACTGGCAGAGGAACAATGACAATAGGCTGGAGCAGGTACCACCCCCCCCCCCCCCCCCCCCCCAAACCAGGGAGAGATAATAACAAAAGCACTTCCCCCAGCCTGCCTCTGCGCTGGCAACCAAACCTGGCGCATATCCCTCTGTGCAGACAATATGCTTCACCTGGAGCAAGAGAGCGAGAGAGAGAGAGAGAGAGAGAGAGAGAGAGAGAGAGAGAGAGAGAGATAAATAGATGGATAGATAGATAGAGATAGATAGACAGATTGATAGATACAGACAGACAGACAGATAGATAAATAGATAGAGACAGACAGACTGATTGATAGATAGATAGATAGATAGATAGATAGATAGATAGATATAGATTAATGGTGGATATAGATTTCCACTCTCTCCACATTCTGACCATTGTTATCAACAAACCTATTGTTTTCAGACCAACCAGTGTCCTCTTTTGTAGCGAGCTCCAAGAGAAAATGTGATTCAGCATATTAAAGCTAATTACTCTAATAAGGTACGTTGTTCTTTACATATAAGGGGCCATTAAGACGAGCAACTAGAGGGTTGGAGAGACAGAAAGCTCACCTTTTTCCGAACTGAAAAATTGCTCAATAATATATATGCTGTATGTACTATAGAGAGAAGGTTCAGCCTTTGTCAGCTCCACTTTCAACTGCCATCTTATTCTGGATCAAAAAAAATAAAAACTGAAGTGCATTACAGGTTGTTACCTTGATTCCTAATTTGACACCCTTGGCAAAACTGCAAGGCAGCTTTCACACTTCTTTTTTTTTTTACATGATCTGATTAACCTACGTTCCTGAGAAACTTTACATTCATGAGGAGAGCAAAGGAAAGAATGAAGAGAGTGAGCAGAGAGAGAGGGAGAGAGAGTGAAAGAGGGAGGAAGAGCGAGAGAGAGAGAGAGACCAAGAGAGGGAGGGAGAAAGAGAGACTTTCGACTTGTGACGTCCTTTAATGAACATTTCACTCAACAAACAAATGTACCCACCACACCTATATGTTAAAAAACATATATCCCACCCCTCCTACCCAACACATACCTACCGCCCACCACACAACCCACTGACCTTTAAATAGAGAGAGAGAGAGAGAGAGAGAGAGAGAGAGATGACAAAGACAGAGTGACTCTGCGAGGGACATAGATGGAGGGTGTGAGGGGTGAAATAGAGCAACCGCCGGAGAATGTGGAAAAACCTCTCTGTGATAAAGGGCTGGCTTCTTTTTCCATTACCTTCTGTACAGTGTTTTAATTTTCTAAATGCGAACACACACTCTGTCTTCTCAGAGCCGCGCTAACGCTAGCTATCTCCTCTCTGCTTGCTGGGAGTCACCTCAGGACAACAACCGGAAACCCTAACTGTGCCTTGGAACCGTGGAATTGTCTTTGTACCTGTGTGTGTGTGTGTGTGTGTGTGTGTGTGTGGCGGTGGGTGGGTAGGGTCGGGTTTTAGGGGTTGGCTGCCCCTTCTTGAGATAGCTAGATTCTTGTCTCTTGGGTCATAGTTTCAACTTGTAGTAAATTAGCTATCGGTTAGCAGTGAGCGTGTTTCTGAGTAATGAGATCGGAAAGAGCTTTTTATCCCTCATGCTAATCACAGTAGAACCTCTGAGACACAAAGGTGTTGGTAGCAGTGGACTTTTAGAAGTGAACCCCAGTGTAAAATCCAGCTTGAAATTATCAGCTACCGGCCGTTTCAAAACATGGCTTCAACTGGTCAAACCATGTTGAGAGCTAGTCAGCCAGCTGTTTCAAAACCTGACTTGAGCTGTTTTTCGTCAGCAGGAAAATGTTTGAACCTTGTAAGAAATGTCAAAATGCACCATTTCTAAAAATCGGGTCTCATTATTGGTCTCATTATAGCTGCCTTGTTTAGCAGTCTTTTTAGCATTAGCATTAGCTCTGTGCTTTATTTTGATAGTGACTCATGCTAATGGTCACCTTGCCAGTGATGAAAAAGAACGCAATAAGGTATGATTGCGTATGCGGCCCCCAGCTTTAGACCTTTGGTTCAGTTGACCAGTCAATCCTGACTCTGAAGTTCATATTTGTGAGGTTCCACTGAAGTGACAGACAAAGAGGAACAGAAGCTTTGAAGGATCGCTTCCAAGAGCCCAAACCAGGAGGGACACAACGGCGAGTTACAAAAAAAATAAAAAGGACACAAGTCCGTCACCTTTCATGCCGTCACCATCACAAACAAACGCATGTGACACTTTTATTCTCCTCTTGAAAGACAGCATGTGAAAAATGGTGCATATGAAATTCTTATTATCCTGATATTGACAGACAGCGGGAATTATTTACCGAGGATGTGAATTCTTATTTATATATATATATTTTTTTCTCCGGTTAAACAACAAAAAGGATGGAAATTTACGAGATGTAATTCATCATCTCGGCCCGATCGCGAACTTCCCGAGAACACAATGTTTGAAGAATAAGCCAACGGGGTGTCTTGTGAGATTAAAAACCTTGCATATGTGAAAATGGAATTTCTGCAGTCCCATATCCTCAGCAGTTCCTTGTGCTCGGAGAAAAAAAAAAAGGAAGGGGGGGATTTTACGGCCGGGCTCTCTGTAGAAATCCTCAACGGAAACCCACCTGGAGATGTGGCACAGCGATATGGGATCGCCGCGGAAACGACGCCGGACCGAGGAGGAGGCTTTCAGAACTTTTTTTTAGAAAAGGCGCAGACGTTATTGAGCTGCGCTTGTGCGCTTGTCCATTGACGGCCGCTAATGGGTTTTTGATAAGGGATGCTTCTCCCACTGCCTTTAATATCCATTTCAGGAAGCGGCCAATGAATGCTCCGGCTGCCATTCATCAGCGTCTGTGACGATACCTCTGCTCTCAAACACAACCCGGCCTACCGTCTGTGTGTCTTCACCCGCAAATATCAACCGCCTACACGGTCCACACCATCCTCTGACAAACTCGACTACCTCGTGCAAACAGACAGGCTGTACCCTGCAACTATAATGTCTACGCCGCCCTCACATATCTGACGGCTGCACACTCTGCAGTGTAAATGATCAAATAATCTGCGTGCCTTCATAGATAATAGTCCTCCAAAAAGCTGTTGTTTGAATGAGTGAGAATTATTGACCATTTGATTCTGTTTGAAAGGACGAATTAAAAAAATGATAGACCGATGTAATAAATATGATGGATTCGTGCATATGGGTTTGCAGCTTTGTGATAATTTATCGGTCCACTAAAGTGTCAGGTGTCATCCCTCTGCCTCCCATCTGTTAATTAGGATTACTGTAAAATGTGAAATTTATAACTTCAAATGGCTTTTCCAGGCCAGCGTATGCATCGGCGTAGAATCCAACAAGGCTCTTCATGAATAAATAATACGAGATAGAATTTGGAATAAAACTGGAATTCTCAATCGCTGTTGAATCGTTTTTTTTTTTGTGGAGGATTTAATTTGAGTGATTACCCCTGATGAAACTCACAAGATGGCTGTGGCGTGCTCTCCCGCATGCTACTGTATAAAAGGACCCACACAAACACATGGACGTCTCCAACACAAGGCCTCTGTCCTGATTTTTAATCAGTCATCTCATGATATCATTAACTCAATTTTCAGTTATAGACCATTTCAAGTGAGACATTATCTGAAATAATCGTGATTTATGCTGGAGCTGCTGCCCTCTATTAACTGGTTATTTAGTATGAAGACTTCTTTTAGTAATTTAAGCGAATCGTTAGGAATCTAGTATTTTGTATTTTGCATATAACATACAGCTTTCGGCTAAACAGTTTCAACTCGCTTGTCCAGTTTAAAGTGGAATACTTCGAAGAATGAGTAAAAGGTTAAACAATACCTACTTTAAAGAGTGATTAAAAGGTTAAACTACAGCGACTTTAAAGGATGACTTTCACAGGCCGAGAGGCTTCGTTCCATCCCGTCCTGTCCTGGGCTTAATTTAGCTCCGTGGTGAGCAGAGCCATGTTGTGCCAGGATAAACCCGGTGCCAGCGTCACCGTGGAGACCCAGGTCAGCGGGGTCGACCGGCCCGCCCTGGCAGGGGCGGCGGCGTGCGATTAAGGAGCCGTGTGTTAGGAGCGAACGCAGGCACCCCCGTCTGGAGGTAACCTTTGCCCGGGCGCTCAGAACAGGCCCGAGCTGAACACCTATTCGGGCAGGGAGGCTCATTAACCCAGATGCTTGGATGGGGGTGTGGGGTTTTGGGGGAGCTGTGCTCCCTGACAGCTGTGGAGGATGCGGAGGGGAGCAGGCTCGTAAAGGCCCGGTCTCACTGTGATTATATAAAGCAGATTGTCCGTGACCCCCCCTCTTCACCTCCCCTATGTTTTGCACCTCATTAGCGCCACCCCCTCCTCCCCCCCACCCTGTAGTCGCATGCCACTCCCAGTACCCAGCGGGATATCGTGTGTCTGGATACGGTACAGGAACACCTACCACAGCAGCCGTGCTGGTGGCGGTTACTTTTAGAAGGCTGTCCTTCAGTTCTTCCGGGACGTTAAACCGAGACTTTGACCCAGACCCTCATTAAGAACAGAGGGTAACGCGCAAACCCATGGGTGCGGTCGCTTACCCCCCCCCCCCACCCCCCACACACCCAAAAAAAAACAGCGAGCGATGCGTTTATCACCTTCACGAGTGGCTAACAGAAACGTGTACATTAAAGCACGTTCCCCAGTGAGTGACTGAGGCACTGACAGCGTCACGTTGTCAGGGTAGGGGACTGGGCAAGGTGTCCTGTTCATCACGCTCACGACACGGACGTCTCACAGTGAGGCCAGCCCGGGATTGGTCGCCTGCCTCCCTCCTGTGGGTCACATGACCTCCACGCAGCTTGAGTCGATTTGTACGCCGGTGGTTCAGCACTAGTGTTGCTTTACTGCTGTTTCCCGGCATTACTGAGTACGTTTTATTGCATTATTAAGTACTTTTTTCGGCATTACTGAGTACGCTTTACTGTATTACTAGGTACATTTTGCTGCATTACTGAGTACGTTTTGCTGCATTACTGAGTACGTTTTGCTGCATTACATTATTGGCATTTGGCAGAGTACGTTTATTGAGTACGTTTTGCTGCATTACTGAGTACGTTTTGCTGAATTACTGAGTACGTTTTGCTGCATTACTGAGTACGTTTTGCTGCATTACATTATTGGCATTTGGCAGAGTACGTTTACTGAGTACGTTTTGCTGCATTACTGAGTACGTTTTGTTGCATTACTGAGTACGTTTTGATGCATTACTGAGTACGTTTTGCTGAATTACTGAGTACGTTTTGCTGAATTACTGAGTACGCTTTGTTGCATTACTGAGTACGTTTTGATGCATTACTGAGTATGTTTTGCTGCATTACTGAGTATGTTTTATTGCATTGCTGAGTATGTCTTACTGCATTGCAGTGTCAGAGTGGAAGGGTGTTACAGTTTTGCAGCATTACACCATGACAACCGTACTTTAAGTTGCCAGGATACAAGGTTCTGTGTTGAGCGTGAGAATCCAGGATATTAAGGAAAGGAAACTCTGGTAACACAGTATAACAAGGGTCATGTTTGTATAATAATAATAATAATAATAATAATAATAATAATAATAATTGTAATAAAAATATTTTGCTCCTTTTAAAAATAGCGTTTTATCCGAGGGCAAGAGAAAATACCTCAGCGTCCACCAATATGTCGCCTCCACCAGTGATGTACGGCAGCCATTTTGTGCCAGAAAAGTCGTCACACAACAGCTGAAGAGGAGAGTGGGGATTTATTGGGCCAGTAAAACTAAGGCATGATTAGATGTCCAGATTTGGAGAGCTTGATTGTCAGCTTGGCCAGAACACCTGGTGATAAGTGGCGTGGGATCTTTAATGATGACAGTGAGGCAGACCCTCTTAAAAAAAACTCTCATCAGAAGACCACAGAGAGATGGCAGCTCTGTGAAATGCCTGGATCATTTCTGTCCTTGGTTTTTCATTCAGTCACTGATTGCATACATTTTTCCCTTCATATTTTTTACTTTAAGGCATTTCTGTTCCGTTTTTGCATTTTTCCTTTTTTTTTGGATTTTTTATTTATTTTAATTTTTTTCTTAGAGATATCTTTGCATGGAGTGTCTTGCGATCCGTTGTGTGAGTGGTAAGCCGTGTCTATCCTCTTGTAGGTGCTGTTTCGGGCGCTGACCAAGAGAAGGGAGCCGGCCAAAAAAGACTGCCTTAAAAAAACGTTTTTTGGTCTTTTTTTTATATGCTCATAATTTTGATCCGAGCGCAATCGCTTCCTCTCAGCTGCAATTCGAAGGACCTTTCTTTTGCCACACTCTGCCTGTGGTCTGTTCAGCATTTCTGCTTCATGTTTGTCCAATATAAGCCAGTGCTACACCATTTTGTTGTGGAATTTAAAACAAAAAAACAAAAAAAAAAAACCTTTTTACAAAAAAAAATGCTTGTGAAGACAGTTTCAAATGAAACAAAATGGTCGCCGCGGCGTCTTTTCCGAAGACGACTCCTACGCTCGCGGCTCCATTTTTTCTTTCTTCCGAAGCACATTTTTCTCGAGACGCTCCCCCCCCCCGCAGTGGACTGCTCCGCCTTTTTCATGCGGACATAATTGCGTTTCTGACGGATCCTTTTCTGACTGGATTATCTGTCTTTTACGACTTTTTGGTGTGGTTTTTTCTTGGGCTTCTTGTGGCTGTTTCTCGTTGGGCGAGTTGGTGCCGGTTGGAGGAAGATGGCCTTGCTGGAGTAGGACTTTGCGGTGGACCCTGTGTTGTGTTTTTGCTCTCGTTTGAGTTGTTCAGTGGAGAGGACTACCCTGAGTGACAGGCTATATAATCAGCAGTTGTTGGCAGGTAGGTTACATTCCCTCTCTTGGCCGAGAGCCCCGTGTCTTCACAACCAGGGAGAAGAGTAGTATTGATCACTTAATAATGTTCTCTAACCTTAGAAAGAATTGTGCAATGGTTAGTCTCTTTCTCCGCTTCTTACTTATTTCTCCCTTGAATAAACCCACTGGCTCAGAACGGTCCGGGGCGTTTGAACCAAATCGTCTTCTCCTTTTCTTCAAAGGGTTTCTTAGCGAGGAGAATTGAAGTGAAAATTGTTTTCAAACAGAAACCTTATTGTGGCGAAGATTTCGCTCAAGGAGCAAAACAACAGTTAAGAACAGAAATCTAAGATACTGGGCCTCAGTTGAAGACTCTGTTGTAGAAAGGCGTAGTGACAGAATAACTGCTTCTCTATTTCTCGGAAGTGACAATTACATTGTTTTAGTCGGTAAAGAAAATAGGCTGGATTTAAGAATTGTTAGAATAGTAAAAAAAATTATAACTACCAATTAGACTTAGACATTGCACATCCTTCAAAAGAGAATTTGTATTTATGTACTTAATTTAGGGCATATTCCTAAGTAAATATACGGTATGTTTATGAAACAGGGGTGATGCTGGGATGGTTTCACCCACCAGATGAATTGCAATCAGGTGTCTTTTCTCTTTGTTTGTCTGAGTAAATACGATCCTATCTTTACACTGGGCTGCTGCTGGTGTGCTGTGAACCATGTATCCTTATACTAGTGAGAGATGTACATATGCCTATGTGGAAGTCCAAAGCAGGTACCTGTGAATGTAATTTGTACTCAGTCATTTTTATGATAATAAAGAGAGATGTAAAACAACACATATTTTTGTACATCTTATTTACTATTTAACCCTCCCATCCACCCCATTGCCTTGCAGAATATTGCTCTTACGAGTGTTGAATGACTAATGTCTCTGCAGTGCAGCATAAGTGTGTGTGTATGTGTGTGTGTGCGCTAAGAGTGAGTGGAGATAGCGGTGACAGACAGGTGTGGAGCACATATCCCTGTAACCATGGTTATGCATAATGGGTCCATCAGTGATTGTGAGCGACGGTTTGGCTCCTTTTGATGACATCACGCACAGGCGACGTCGTGTGAGCGCAGCAGAAATGAGACGGAACTGCTCTGCCCAGATTGCCCACTGCCAGGCAACCCCCAGCCTTACACTCACCCCAAGAGTGGGCTGTGCTGTCAGCCGTCCGTTTCTGTGACGCTCAGAGGTTAAAGGTCACCCTTAACTCGAGCCCTGGCTCAAACGCAGAGCCTCCCCGTGGGACAGGCCGTCATTTTTGGGATTTTCACAGGGGCAGTGAGTGCGCAGAGAGGTCTGTCACAGAAGAGGTTGTGAGGGAGGGGGGGGGGACGGGGGACGGGGGATGGGGGACTCTTGCGCATGAACTCTGGCATAGCGGGACTGTCTCAATGTGTCAGCCATGGTCACAGTATCAGGACTTCACAGCAGGGAGTGAATGAATGTGTGTGTGTGTGTGTGTGTGTGTGTGTGAGAGAGAGAGTGGGGGGCTGAATGATGGCTTTAATCAGTCTGCGGGCGGGCACCGTGGAGTGTAAACGCCGTACAGTGGATCCAGGTGAGAGGAAGCGACAGCAGCTTTGTTCAATTACAGACAGCGGCTCGGAGAAGAGAATAGATCCATTAGGAGTTAAGTGCTCCCCTGCACGTAATGAGAGAGTTTAAACCGTGTCCGCCCTGTACTCGCTCATTAGAAACTGCACTGTAACGCAGACTGGGCTAAGTGCTGCGAACAGTCTGCCACTCACTCCACAAACAGTCCGTCCCAACGGCGGCTGAGCCGCGCTGAAGACGCAGTGCGGGGGAAACCGCTCGACTCCACTGCGCTTCCACTGCAATCAGTCCAATTCACTCGTAATTGCCTTTGACAAGAAACGCCAAGCGATGTTTGGACCTTCTAGCTGTCGCTGGTAAGCAAAATACGAGATTTGTTTAACGGTGGGAAAAAAAAATATTTCACTATCAATATCTGAGACTCGCTGAAACCACTTCCCCTTTCTCCTCAGACGGAAAAACACACGGTCTAAAATAAATAGGATCTTTTGTATGTATATATTAAAAAAATGAAAATCCGGGTAATTTGCATAAATCTGTGTTGAATGTGAGGATGTGACATTTCTATTGAGCAGTGAAAAGGAAGAGTACAATTATTTTTTCAGCTTTGCTTTGGCAAATGGTATTTAAAAACCTCAAAATAACATTAGCTGACAGTTTGCTAGTTTAATCTTTTTGAGAGGGGGGAGTGGCGAGGGGGGAGTGGGGGGGGGGGGGTGTTTGTGTGGGCGTCTGTACAGAATCAGTACAGCAATTCTCTCTCTCTGTAATATTGCCGAGGTGTGTGTGTGTGTGTGTGTGTGTGTGTGTGTAAACAGGAAATGGTCTCCTACCCAGTGCACTCTATTTTCTCTGCGACATACTCAGGCTTGTGCCTTAATGAGCATGTCTGAAAAAGGGAATGTTACTGGCTTGCCATGTATCTGTGTGTGGGTGTGTGTGTGCGTGTATATGTAGGGGTATATGTGTGTGTGTGTGTGCTTATGTTTGTGCGCATACGTGCGTGTGCGTATTGCATTTGTGTGTGTGTATCGGTGTGTGTGTGCATGTATGCGTGTGTTTCTGTGTGTATGTGACTTACAGTACAGGGGTAATGGAGTACTCAGATGTTGGGAGAAGGCTTCGCTTGTATATGCTTTGCTGTACTGCACAATAGCTGCAGTGCCCCCGGTAGATTCAGTCTTGGGGAATAGCCAGGGTAAGAGAGGCTGTTGCTCATAGTGACCCCTAACTGCAGACTTAATCACGGCTCGGGAAGAGAGGAGCCAGCGGGGAGACCGGGGGCATGTGGGGAGAGAGAGACAGGGCAGCGCTGGGCCTGGGTGTGACCGTGCTCCAGTGCTGCCATATAAATCTATCTGTGAGTGTTCATGAATGCCAGGGATATAAATCTATCTGTGAGTGTTCATGAATGCCAGGGATAGAAATCTATCTGTGAGTGTTCATGAATGCCAGGGATATAAATCTATCTGTGAGTGTTCATGAATGCCAGGGATATAAATCTATCTGTGAGTGTTCATGAATGCCAGGGATATAAATCTATCTGTGAGTGTTCATGAATGCCAGGGATATAAATCTATCTGTGAGTGTTCATGAATGCCAGGGATATAAATCTATATGTGAGTGTTCATGAATGCCAGGGATATAAATCTATCTGTGAGTGTTCATGAATGCCAGGGATATAAATCTATCTGTGAGTGTTCATGAATGCCACAGATAGAAATGTATCTGTGAGTGTTCATTCATGAATGCCAGGGATAGAAATGTGTCTGTGAGTGTTGAGAAATGCCACAGATATAAATGTATCTGGGAGTGCTCATATATGGTAGGGATATAAATTAATCGGTGAGTACTCATATATGGCAGGGATAGAAATCTATCTGTGAGTGTTCATAAATGCCAGGCAGAGATTTTTCAGCTCCCACCATCCCAGTGCTAATCACATTTCAGTTTCAAGGCCTGACAAGCTGCAGCACTGTGTATCTCTCTCTGTCTCGCTCTCTCTTACACATGCACACACACACACACACGCGCACACACACACACACACACACACTGTTTCTCCCTCCCTCTCACTCTTTCTCACACACACATACACACGCAAACTGTTTCTCTCTCACTATGCTTCTCTCTGTCTCTATCCCCATCTTTCTCCATCTCGCTCTTTCTGACACATGCACACACACATATGCACTGTTTCTCCCTCACTCTCTCTCTCAGTCACTCATTCTCACACACACATACACACACAAAATTTTTCTCTCACTGTGTCTCTCTACCTCTCTGTTCTTGGGTGTTCACACATGTGTGTGTGTGTGCGTGTGTGTGTGTGTCTGTGTGTGTGCGAGCGTACATGTGCGTGAAGAGGTTCTGGTTTTCTGGGAGCACCAGCTCAGTGCCAGTGCGACTGTGTGAACTCAGACAGATGGCTACTTGTTATCAGAACTGATTACAGGGGCTTCTGCCAGCATCTCCCTGAACTCTGTCTCTTTCACACACAAGCTCACATGTACACACACACACACATGTTCATCCCATGCACACACATTCACACACACAAAAACACTAACCTAAAAAAAGACATAAAAAAGAGATAAAACAAAGTACACACAGCACATACACAAACGTACGGGTTTACAGAGAGGCGTATGCTCTCCCACACACCATGCACTCACATATATACCCTCTGTGTCTATCCTAAGGGACAGCTCCCCCCTCCACCCCCTCCCAAAAAAGGAAAAGCCTGCTGCAGGGCCTTAATTAGGCGTCTGCGAACATGCCTGGAAAATGAGCTGTTTCTCAATCCCATTAGGAGGGTGTTTAGTGTGCTGTTTGTATGGTCGTGGTCCCCGCAAGCTGGCGTCCACATCCCAAATTAACCAGGGCAAACAGAGGGTTCTCATTAGACTGTGGGCCCCGGTGCCAAGTGTGCGGGGCTGTCGTCTGCTACCCACAGAATACAGAGCGGCAGGATAATCTCCACACATGTATGACTCCTCGTGTACAGGACAAGAGGGGCCGTGTGTTTGTTGTGGGGTAATCTGCTCTCATTACCCAGTCAAGCCTATCGCTCGCATTGTGTGCTCTACGGATTAGCCGACTAACCCCCCCACCCCCCACCCCCCCCGCACCCCCCCACCCCTTCGCCATCAACAACCGTACTGTATTTTGTTTTACTGCAAAGCAGGTTGGGGGGAAGTATATTAGTGCCATAAAAACGCTGGCCTTTGAGTTGCCGGGGACGAGGAGTACAGTAATTCACCGGGGCCTCTGGTCCGGTGTTAGCGGCATCACGGAATGGAATTCCAAATGAGAGCCGTCACCTTTCCCTGCCTGTGCTTTATAGCTGCTCCCTTCAATTAACCTCCCGCCGCAGTCCTCGCAAAGCAGCACTCATCAGCCTGCGCCCACAGCACAAGTGGGGACCTCGTAATGACACGCGCACACACAGACCTGCTCCGGTCCTCACAACATCACTAACATCAGAGCTGCACTTAGAGCAGACACACACACACACACAGACCTGCTCCGGTCCTCACAACATCACTAACATCAGACCTGCACTTAGAGCAGACACAAACACACACACACACACACACACACAGACCTGCTGCGGTCCTCACAACATCACTAACATCAGAGCTGCACTTAGAGCAGACACACACACACACACACACACACTCACAGACCTGCTCCGGTCCTCACAACATCACTAACATCAGACCTGCACTTAGAGCAGACACACACACAGACACACATACACATGCATACACACACAAAAACCTTCCTCTTCGGTCCTTACTAGGTTATTGTCATCAGAGCTGCATCAGGAGATACACATGCATACATACACACACACACACACACACACACACACACACAAAACACAGTGTGTATTTGTGTTTATTAAAGTTTCAGAAGTATTTGTCTGCTTCCCGAAACAGTATGCCAGGGATCTTAGTCAGCTTGGGGGCCTGGTTTCAGTGGAGGGGGAACGCATTTCGTCTTTTCAGCGTGGAGGAGAAGAATGTTTCTCCAGCGCTAAGCTATTGCGCTGCAGGGCAGCCATTCCTCCACACATCAGGAGACGAGTCTAACCAACAAACCGCTAACAAGAGCCCGGTTCCCTTCTGCGTTACCGTTAACACGCTGTCTGTTGTGCGCGGTGTAGCCGGATCGCCAGTCTCGACCCGCGTCTCCGACGGGAACGCGACCCTCCCGCGGTCGGACGCGTGGCCCCGGGGCCGATCTGTTTCTGCCCCAGTTAGGCGGCTCAAACGGGCGAGGAGGAGAGGCCCCTGGGTTCTGCGCACGGCGCGAGGCTGCAGGATCAGTAGCATTTTAAAACCGGTGCGGTGCTCAGCAAGCTTGACGGTGCCTCTCCATCTGCTCTTTCCGTTTCGGAAAAGATTCAAGCTGCTTAGCGACCTTGCTGTTTCCATCCCCCCGCCCCGGGTGTGCTGAAGTGTCCCTGAGCAAAACACCTGACCGCCGATTGCTCCTGACGAGCTGATTGGTGTCTTTCGCGGCAGCCTTTTGCCATTTGGAATGTGAGCCTGTGCGAATGGGTGAATGAGAGGCATCGATTGTGCGTTGGCAAAAAGCGCCATATAAATTCAGTCCATTTACAGTTTATTTAACGGATGTTGTGTGTTCATAGCTGCGCCCCTCCGAAGGCCCCCACAGTCAGGAATAGTCTCAGCCATGTCACAAGAAACAGCCATTTTAAATCCTACTACTCTGCTGGAGATGCCGTGCCATGCCGTGATGGCTATGAGTGTGAGGTCATCGATAACTCCACCCCTCCCAACGATGATGCAGTCTTAGACACCCCCACCCCTCACAAAGAGATCTAGTCTTAGATAGCGCCACCTTTCAGAAAGACAATGCAGTCTTAGATACCCCTACCCTCCTCAGAGACGATGCAGTCTTAGATACCCCTACCCTCCTCAGAGACGATGCAGTCTTAGATACCCCTACCCTCCTCAGAGACGATGCAGTCTTAGATACCCCTACCCTCCTCAGAGACGATGCAGTCTTAGATACCCCTACCCTCCTCAGAGACGATGCAGTCTTAGATACCCCCACCCTTCTCAGAGACGATGCAGTCTTAGATACCCCTACCCTTCTCAGAGACGATGTAGTCTTAGATACCCCCTACCCTTCTCAGAGACGATGCAGTCTTAGACACCCCCTCCCTTCACAAAGTCTATTCGCTCAGAGGCACTGCCAGCCTTTACGCGAAATGAGCCAGGTCACACAAAGAAAGAGCTCCGCCCCTCACACAAAGAGGTCACAGGTATAGCGCCCCCCCCCTGCCTAAAGGCCGCATAAACTCCCCTCCCTGTAAGGGGGGAGGTGCATCCGGGGCGCAGCTCCGCCCAGCTGACGGTCCCCAGAGTCAGACCCTGTCCCAGAGGAGACGAGACGACTCCGCCCTTCCTCGGCTCACGCCGCGTCCCGCGACTCCAGGCTCGGAGCTGCTGCTTCCCTAATTAGCGGCACAGCGGCAGCGGAGGCTGCAGGCACCTTGGCCTTCTCGTCTCGACCAGCCCCCCACCCCCACCCCCCCCCCCTCCGCCCCACCGGCTTCGACAGTGCCGCCTTTGTGAGCGCCCATCCCCACTGTGGCCCACTTTTCGGTGGGCGAACGCCAAGGCGCTTGGCACGGGTGGATGGCTTTAAGAGAATAAGAGAGCCTCATTTGCATTTGTAATGAAGATTTTCTGGGGGGAAAAGGAGGGGAAAACTGTATGCGATGCATGTGCTTATTTACTTACTGTAGAAGCTTCATCCATTTGAAGTCCTTCCAAGATGAATGTGTTTTTGTACGAGTTTATCAGAAACTTTGTTGTTTCTTCATTTATTTGCATACTGATTGAGTGTGGGTTCTGGGCAGGGGTGGTAACGAGGTTGGGGTGATATCTACAGTAGGTGGGGACCTCGGGGAGCACAGTTTTCAAGTTTCACCCAGCTCTTTTTTCCGCTGTTCAAATGAAACCTTCCTTCCATTCCTCTGGCTGTCTTTCATTCTTTCATTTTCTCTCTGTCACTCTTTCCAGGCCATTGAAATATGGGGTCACCCGCCCCCCCTGTCTGTAGAAAAATGCTTTTCAGGAAACTTGGCCATGGTTCACACACACACACACACACACAGGCGCATGCACAGTCACTCACACACACACACACACACACGCACACACACACACACAGCTGCTGCAGTGCGAGAATTGAGAAAACATAAACAGGTAGAATATAGGTTGGTGCATTTCTTTCTTTAGTCTTGTTTTTAGGATTGCTCATTTGTGATGCAAAAGAATAAAAGCCTGGAGCCAATACACAATAAGTGGCAAAAAATAGAATTAGCTTATGTTTAATTATGAATCAAACACAATCTTTTTTTGACTTTACTGCAATAAAAAAAGTAATAATAATAACAAAAAAATAATAATAACAAGAATCGAAAGGCACCAAGTTTCTGTAAAACAGGACTTAAGAGTGTCTGTCAGCACATCCTCCATAACGCCTGCATCAGCCACAGTTGAACCCGGTGCGGGGCTGATGTTCTGGCTTTCTGAGGGCACCGTTTTCCCCTCTGATATCTGCAGGCGTTTGCATGGCGAAGGTAGATGGAAGCGCGGCAGACACGCTGCGTTCCTGCAGAGGGAACAGGGGGCAGGGACATCAGCCAGACACCTGGGAGAGCGGGATATATTTAGCCCGTGTGAAGATCACTTAAAAATGGGTGTGATCCGTTCCGTCTGGTAAGCTGGGGATATCACGCCGTGCTCCCCTGGAACCAGTCCTGCCGTACGGCCCCCTCCCTGCGCCCCGTAGCTAACAGCAGGCCCCCTGCCGAACACGCTCGCCGCAGTATGACGAACAGCCCGCGTACGCTCTTCCCATTGGCCAGTGTCACAGGGGTGGTCCGTGTTTCAGTTAAAGTGAGAGAGTGACAGGAGGATAAGCTATTCTGGGTGAAATTCTTACGCCAACTGCTCTGAGTTAGATGACATTCATATGGCTATAGCTCTGTGAATTACATTCATATGGCTAAAACTCTGTGAGTTACGTTCGTATGGCTATAGCTCTGTGAGTTACATTCATATGGCTATAGCTCTGTGAGTTACATTCATATGGCTATAGCTCTGTGAGTTACATTCATATGGCTAAAACTCTGTGAGTTACGTTCGTATGGCTATAGCTCTGTGAGTTACATTCGTATGGCTAAAGCTCTGTGAGTTACATTCATATGGCTAAAGCTCTGTGAGTTACGTTCGTATGGCTAAAGCTCTGTGAGTTACATTCGTATGGCTATAGCACTGTGAGTTACATTCATATGGCTATAGCTCTGTGAGTTACATTTATATGGCTAAAGCTCTGTGAGTTACATTCATAGGGCTAAAGCTTTGTGAGTTACATTTGTATGGCTAAAGCGCTGTGAGTTACATTCATATGGCTAAAGCTCTGTGAGTTACATTCATATGGCTAAAGGTCTGTGAGTTACATTCATATGGCTCAAGCTCTGTGAGCTATATTCATATGGCTAAAGCTCTGTGAGTTACATTCATATGGCTTTAGCTCTGTGAGTTACATTCATATGGCTAAAGCTCTGTGAGTTACGTTCGTACGGCTAAAACTCTGTGAGTTACATTCATATGGCTAAAGCTCTGTCAGTTACATTCATATGGCTAAAGCTCTGTCAGTTACATTTATATGGCTATCGCTCTGTGAGTTACATTCATATGGCTAAAGCTCTGTCAGTTACATTTATATGGCTATCGCTCTGTGAGTTACATTCATATGGCTAAAGCTCTGTGAGTTACATTCATATGGCTAAAGCTCTGTGAGTTACATCCATATGGCTTTAGCTCTGTGAGTTACATCCATATGGCTTTAGCTCTGTGAGTTACATCCATATGGCTAAAGCTCTGTGAGTTACATTCATATGGCTAAAGCTCTGTGAGTTATGTTCATACGGCTGCAGCACTGAGGTATATTCTAATGGCTGCGTTCCTGTGAGTTGCATGTTCATGGCTATGACACTATGAGTCATGTGCTGATGGCCATAACAGTCTGGTAGACATTTGTTTGTCCACACCATTGAGGTACCATGCAGGTGACAGCCATGATGCAGTGACTGGCGCCCACGACTCTGTGCTCAACAGCTGGGTGAAGTTCGCACAGTTTAAGGAGGCGAGCACCGAGAGCAGGGAAAATATGAATAATCCTAATTATGCGATAATCCCCGATGTTGCCTTAGCATTAGCACTGATGAATGGGGTTTGACCCACACTAATAGCTACAGGAACACTGCAGTGCTTTGGTCTTCTCTGCAGTGGCAATAATAGAGTGGTTAATCTGTTACCAACACTCCCCAGGGCTCAATGCTAAGTGCTGGAAACTAATGAAGCTCTCGTGCACGGGGACAGGGGAACGGAGTGAGAGAAACAGAGGAAGAGGGTGGAAGAAGGGGAGGTAGAGAGGTGCAATAAAAGAGGTAGAAAGAGATACGCCCACAGACTGAACCCCACATATTCTGGAGGTGTGTGCAAAACACGTGGAAGTTCATCGTAAATAAATACATCCCTTCCCTGAAATAAAACGTGCTTCTTGTTTCGACAGCAATGTGTAAAACACATCAATTTTCTTGCTTTTATTCTTGTGTTTGAGCCAGGCAGTGAGACATATAAAGCAGAAAGCATATGAGGCAAATATTGTGTACATCCAACGCCTAAATGATCGGCGAAAGTATGACGAAGGTCGAAACAAGATATGTGATTTTGTCTCGATGTTATTTTCTCATGAACGTAAACATAAAGAAAGGAGAAGGGGAACATGAGGGAGTCCAGCAGGCCTCCCGAGTTGCAGGATTTAGTGATGTTTTTCCCTAAATTCACAGGTGATGGGGTGTATGTCTGTATGTCAGACTCTGCTAACCTCCTCTGCTAACCTCCCAGGTGTCAGTCACAACTCTTAAGGCATGCTTTGAAGGTTTGAGGAATTCATTCCTGGACCGGGTTTGAATGATTCACTTCTGTTTCTGCATGGTCGGCCAGGATCTGTTGAAAACCAGATGAAAACTACCCCCCCCCCCCCCCCCCCTCCACACACACACACGCACACACACACACACACACACACACTCACACACCCCAGCCTGTCTCCTATGAGGGTGTCCTCTCTGTTTATTCATCACCGCGTTATTTTCGCTCCTGTTATTTATAACCTGTCAGAGACAAACTAGCCTGCTTTTGCGTAACGTCTTATTGCAGGGAAGGAGAATTGTGACAAATAGACAGATTGCAATATCATGCTTGTTTTTTTTTCGTGTTTTTTTTTCTTTTTTTGCATTTCCTCAGTATTCCCATAACGAGGTCTTGTGGTTAGGCTTTCCGATCAATCTTTTTATTTGCTCATTTGTGCGTTTGCCTTTTTCTGGAATGTTGACATCAGCGATTAAAACCGCAGTTTTTCCGTTTCCTTTCAAACACATAGACTGAACTCAATTTTGGCACCAGCATGCGCATTATTAAAACCATTCACAGAACCCCGGCCTGTTTCCTTAACATCATGACTTGGTAAACTATCATGTCATTGTACATTACGGAGCATGGAGCTATTACGATTCTCACTGCCATCTTGACTGAGTTTAATATTTATATGGCCGCAATACTTCAAAGTTTCCAGGGCGCGATGGCTTCGCTGTATCCCTTATCTCGCTGCGTCGGGTTTTATGCTTTATGGGAGAGGTTGAATTGATGGTGAGATTATTCGGCAATTCTGCTTCAAAGTGTGCAAGGGCTGTGCTGCAGCTCTGGTTCAGATTGAATAAGGGAGTCTTTTCTCATTCAAATGAACGCTCGTCACCGCCGTTAGCAAACAGACGTCGATTTCCGAGTGTGAAGCATTACCAGTACGCCGCTGTCGTCCTTGAGAAAGGTTCTGGACCGAAACTGAAGAGTGTAAAACGTGTTAAGCTATGTCACTTGGCCAGGATAATGGGACGTGCCAGGTAATTAAATGATAATATTGTGTAGCCCTGGCAGTCTGCTGAGGAATTAACATGTAAGGAACAGTCTATCAACCTTAGGATGATATATCCATACTCTTGACCAACACTGTGACATGGAACTGACGAATAGGCCCTGTTTCGGCGTGCAGTCGTGTTATATTCTTTTGCAGGTAGACGTATATTTTCTAGGTAGGCCTATATATTTGCACTTGAGAGCAAAATTTAGATGCACCATCTAAAGAGAGTGCTT
>NC_083762.1:73015416-73135416 GCF_963514075.1 Conger conger
TAGCAGTGCGAGCTGTCTCTTAGTAGCAGTAGTAGCAGTAGGAGTAGTATTGACCATTTATTCGGCAATATGGACCATAATTTAAACAGACCTCTTTTCTGAGAATGTATGAATATGTATGAATTTTATTACCGCATGCTAGTTGTATTTAAAGTGTTTAAACGGGGACATTGTTCTTTCGACTTCATGGAACTAACTCACAGCGTTTAAATATACAGTAATGAACACAACAGAATAAGCCATGCAGTGCTTTAGCAACGGACCAACTGGCAACTGTGCGTTTATATAAAACAAAAATCAGTTCTATAAAATCCCCTTTAACCAGTGCCTGAATTGTATTAATTGGTTGTTTACACACACAGTAATGCACACTGTATTAGTTTTAATAATTTAGATTCATTTCATTTGGTTGATTTTCAGCACTGAAGGAATGGGAGTGTGGATGTGCATTGTGTAACCTAGTAACTCCATTTTAAATGCGGTACAGGGCACTTCTTAACCGTGAATATGTATCCACCGTGTTGCAACCAGTTACACAGCACGCAGAAGTGCTTTCTGAAACGTACGCAGGGTATCGCGCTGCTAGCGGCTCCGTACTGAACATGATGTACGGTATTTTGTATAACTACAGATATAAGCAATTTTTTTGTCATCTGAAGCATCTTTCGTGATCTTATTTCAACACCATCGGTCACAATGTCTCATCCGGTGCATCTCGATGGCGGCGTCGGGGAAGCTGGAGCTCACCCATCGTGACCCTGCCGTCCCGCCACGCTCACGCTGGTCGCCCTGGAACATCGATAAAAATAACGCCGCACCTGAAGGACACGGCGGAATCGGAGTACGGATGTTAGCGGCCCGGCGCTGGTACACGGGAAGGGGAACGGGGCGGGGGGGAGGGGGGAGGGCGTGTAATCAGAGAGCCCGAGTTGTTCAAACCGGCCACCGACGCTCATAATTCAGCTGTGAAAAAATGCTTTAGCACTGCTCCTTGGCCGGGCGATGTAGGACATATGCTACAGGACCGGAGAATCGCTGGCACTGCACAAACTTGGCGGGAGGGAGCTCGTCCCGGACGTGCCGGGAACTTAATCAGGGAACACATGCCACTTTGCTCAGCGCCCCGTCTCCTCTTTCTCCAAATTTAGGGATCTCTTTGTCAGCTGTCGGCCGGCGGTGTGCTCGCCCGTTCCGTTCCCGTACATCTGTCCGCCTGCGTGTTCCCGACGCCTGTCTAGATAAGGTCACCTGCATGCATCCCCATCGAGAGCTCTCCACGCACCTGGGACTGTTTCCTCCCCAGTCCTTCTCCTCCGCTCTCCCCCGGCGGTTTGTTTTTCAGCCCGCGCCGTGAGTGGGAAGTCTTATCGGCGAATGTTGCGCGACTCGATCCATTATCAGCCATTATTGATTCTTTTTTTTTCCTTTTTCTTTTTTGACGTGTCGTGGTAGCTACGCCGACGTTGCGTCGGTGACCGTGTTCGTGGAAATACACTTGGCCCCGCATCCATTGTGTTTTCCATTAAAGCAGCTTGATACATTTCCCTAAGATGGAGAAAGTCTGCTAATAAGGCTGCCATTTCTGCCGTGCTCCTTTGCTTAACCGGATATAGGCCCATAACACCAGCAATGACCGTTCATTCCAGCGCAAGGATAAATGTATTTGCTCTTTTTTACATGACTAAATTCTTCTTATGTTTTGTTCCAGATGGAGATAAAAAAAATAGAATGGGAGCTGCAGATATTTTTCTCTTACTCTTTGAGCCTTTCGTCCCTCCTCTTCGACCTGTAAATAATTTAAACGATTATTTATAGCGTACGGTTTCATAGCGGGGAGTCTGTCGTCCTCTGGACATGTCTGTTTCAGCGTGTGCCCACGGTCTGTCTCCTCACTGCCTGGTTATCTGAAGTTTGGGCCATATGTTATGATGTCACATGGGGAGGTGTCATTTCTGTTTTAAGCGAGATGGAACAGGAATCTAAAGCCACAATGTAATTTTAATGGGCCTCGAAAGCAACGTGTGCTCATTTGTCTGAGTGAATGTGTGTGTGTGTGTGTGTGTGTTGCGTGTGCATGTATGTGTACTGTATATGAGTGCTTCTGTGTGTGTGCATGTATGTGTGTATGTCCACTGTTTGTGCACTGTATATGTGTGCTTCCATATGTGTGTGTGTGTGTGTGTGTGTACAAGTGTGTTCATGTCTGTATGTATGTGTGTACATGCTTGCTTGTGTGTGTGAGTGATGTACACATGTACACATGTGCTTGAGTGAGTGTGTGTGTTCTGCACAGGAGTCACCTACTAATGTGTTCATGGCTGCAAAAGAAAGGTTGAAGGTTGTCAGCTATTTCTACATTTTCTGTACATTTTCTGTACATTTCTTCCCATGAGGAAATGTAGAAAAAGCATCCCGGTTATGATTGGATTGTATTGTGAGTAGTGATGGCTTTTGAAAACCTTTATTTAAACCAAGGTCTTTTCAGCAGGTAATGAATGTAGAACACAAACGCTGCAATGTTGGAGAAAGCTTTCTCACGTTAGAAAGCTAATAGATCCCTTGCATACAGACATCTTACTCGATGCCTGTCTCCCTGGGTACTGCAGCTCTCTCTCTCTCTCTCGTCCCCCCCCCCCCCCCCCCCCCCTTGATCAGATGGCCACTGCCTCACATCTCCACTGCAATCCTTTTTCCATGTTCAGAAAATGTGCAGTTCCATCCTGGAGCCAGCAGGGGGCTCTCATTTTTCCACAGTCGCAACACTACTCAAAGAGGTTTTACAGTGTTTTTTTATTTTTTATCATTTACTACATTACATTTGCTACAAAAAAGAGACAATGATTAGAAAAGAAAAGATGAACCCAACTAAACTCACACTCCGTTTCCCACAAAATTTCTGTGGGACTTTCTCATCAAACCTTTCTTTACAGTGGGGAGTTATGTTGAAGATTTTTTATTCATTTTTAAGACTATTGATTTTGAGGCAGGGGTTTGGACTATTTAACTGTTCCCTGTCCAGTTCAGTAGTTACAGCATCCCTGCACATTCGACTGCTTGTATAGCTTGAGCTGTTTTCCCATGGGAGTGTATTTCTTTCACTGAAGTTCCCAAACTCACTCTCACTGTACAGCTGGCATCAGCAGTTTTGGAGTTTTGGTTTGTCTCTCCTGTAGGGCTTTCATGTCCAGCGTGTGTCAAGCCAAACAAAGCAAAAACAAAGCAAAATAAGAATTTAAAAAAAAAGTAATGACACACCATTTCAGGAATTACCATGGGGTGACACATTATTATTATTATTATTATTATTATTATTATTATTATTATTATTGTTGTTGTTGTTGTTGTTGTTATTGCTGTTGTTGTTGTTGCTGTTGTTGCTGTAGTTGTTGTTATTGTTGTTGTTGCTGCTGTTGTTGTTGTTGTTGTTGTTGTTATTGAAGCCGGCACAGGTTAAGCATCGTTATCAGGGTCTTACATGTCCTGCCTTTGTACATGTTCTTAGGTTTGGAGCAGAGGACCAGCAGTAAAATACATTTAGATAATTATATAATAGTTTGTTATTTAGCTGACAAGTTTATCCAGAACAACTTACATTTGATCAGACAAAGCGAGGGCCGATCCCCTCTGGAGCCACTAGGCTACGGGCTGCCCGGGGAGCAGAACACGCCGCTCGACATTGCCTTCGCTGCAGGAGAGTGGTGTTTGGGGCTTGTTCAGCCAGCCAGCACATGAAGGAGATTCGGAGACGGGGATCGGTGCTGAGGTGCTGAACCTGAGGCTGGGCCCTGACACTCAACACAGTCAACGTTCAGTGGTGTCCCGATGGGCTGCGCTCCCCCTCTTCCTTTCAAAGTAAACGGCGTGTAAATGAACACGGACAGCCTCTTCCCCAACACATTAACCCCCTCCGCCGACCCGATAGAAGCAGAGCGATCCGCTTATTCCGAAAATCCTTTCGTATCTTCAGCGCGCGTCTGTCACCCCGCCCGCGCGCTATCGACGTGACGGCCCCGCAGGTACCGAGCCGCCGGCTCTGGAGCCTCCTGCTGCTCTGTTTCTCGGAGAGATCAGAGAGAAGCGCCATCGCGCGTCTCTCCTCTCCACGCTCTCCCTTTCTCCTCCTCCCTCTCTCCGTTCTCTCTCGACTGTATTCCTCTCATTCCCTTTCTCTCTCCCCCATCCTTCCGGTCTTCTCTTCTCTCCGTTCTCCCCTCTCCCCCTCTCCCCCAACGCTTTCCAAGCACCGTGTCGATTAATTAATAGCTAGCTAATTTAATTTCCAAAAAAGTAATAACTTGTTTAAGCATGAATAAAGACTGACAAGGCAAAGTTCTAATCTGCCCAAAGTTTAATTAGACTCGGCAAGGTTTTCACAGAAGCAGACGAGGTCAGGCAGACAGGGAGAGAGTCAGGGGGGTTTGGCAGTGGTGGTGGGGGGGGGGGGGGGGGGAGTTGAGGGTTGGCGGGGGCGCTGTCAACTCTGCCTGTCTGCTGCAACTCACTGGAGGGAGACCTGGGATGTGGGGGGGGGGTCGGTGCAGGCAACTGTCAGGGGACAACACGCCCCCCCCCCCCCCCCCCTCCCTGTGCCTGTCATCCACGGCTACCTGTGCTGGGGCCCCCGCACATAGGGTCCCCTGGCAGTTTAACAGGCGGTGGCTGAAAATCAATTGGGCTGCGGGCGTTATCGCCGGGCCCGAGGGCCTGCATGGATTAAATTTCCCTGAAGGGTCCGCCAAACGCTCGCCGTCACTGTGTCGCGAGAGGAGGGGGGGGTTAGGGGGGGGGCTAACGCAGCGAGAGACAGAGAGGGGGAGGGGGTCTGTGCTGCATGGTGGGGGGAGTGTAGCATTAATGTGGGTGTTAGCAGAGGGAGGGGGTCTGTGCTGCATGGTGGGGGGAGTGTAGCATTAATGTGGGTGTTAGCAGAGGGAGGGGGTCTGTGCTGCATGGTGGGGGGAGTGTAGCATTAATGTGGGTGTTAGCAGAGGGAGGGGGTCTGTGCTGCATGGTGGGGGGAGTGTAGCATTAATGTGGGTGTTAGCAGAGGGAGGGGGTCTGTGCTGCATGGTGGGGGGGGGGTGTTAATGTGGGTGTGAGCAGAGGGAGGGGGTCTGTGCTGCATGGTGGGGGGGGAGTGTTAATGTGGGTGTGAGCAGAGGGAGGGGGTCTGTGCTGCATGGTGGGGGGGGAGTGTTAATGTGGGTGTGAGCAGAGGGAGGTGGTCTGTGCTGCATGGTGGGGGAGTGTAGTGTTAATGTGGGTGTGAGCAGAGGGAGGTGGTCTGTGCTGCATGGATGGGGGGGGGGTGTTATTGCAGGTACAAGCAGAGAGAGGGGGTCTGTGCTGCATGGTGGGGGGGGTGTAGCTTTAATGATGGTGCAAACAGGGAGAGGGGAGCTCTGCGTTAATGTTGTGGCTGATGGTGTGGACTCAGGCTGTGAGAGGCAGTATTAATGTGCTGCCGGTGGGGGGTTCGGGATTAATGCTGTGTACCATGGGAGAGCTGTACGCACCCCGCCCGCCCCTCGCCCCCCCCCCCCCCTCTCTAAAAGAGGCTCTGTCACCAGCGCAGCCCATGTGTCACCCTGCTGCCATTCCACAGAGCTCCAGGTAACGTGACGGCGCGCTCCGCAGAACGGAGCTCCACGCTTAGCGGTACGAACGTGCTCCTGCGTGCTCACCGGACGCTGTCGTCCTGGGCCGGGAAGGGGCTGACGCGCAGAGCCACTCGGCGTTCGAGTGCGTAAGTACGCACACCGGTTTGTCCATAAGCGGAAAGAGCGTCCCAAACCCACCCGTGGAGTGCTACGCTTGGTCTTGACCGATTGTTTCGTTTTTTCCCCCCCGTTTTTTAAAAAAACGAATCGTCACATCCCAGGCAAGTGTCAGTCTCAGTCTCAATCTCAGTCATCCGAGCAGCCTCGGTCTCCTCTTTAAGCAATAATGTTCACGTTTGAACCGCTGCTCGACTAAACGGATTCATATTTCTTTTTTCAAAAAACCGAATCCCTTTGTTCCCGCCATTCGGTTTTCGTCGCCCGCGGGAAAGAAAATGAACGGAAAAAAAAGGGCGAACGGGGGAAGGAAAAACAGTGTCGGCGAAGGTGAGAAAGAACGCGCGCACATCCCCTCCTTTACACAGGATGACAGTGGGAAATGTCAGATAGCAATCTCGAAATTATTTCCATTTTGTTACTCTGACATATTTCCTGGCGAGCCCGGCAGAAATCTAATTAGCTTAGAAAAGAAGACGGAGGGGAAAATAAATAAAAAAGGAGGATTCCGGTGCTACCGTACAGGCAGACTGAGCCCCCGAGGTTAACTGGAACTTGAAAGTAAAGATAAGGTTGTTAAATAAAGGAACATGCGGCCCGGGCACTTAAAAAGCCTCTTCAGTCTAATAAGCTAACCTTGAACACAGATTCCCCTCCTTTCTCTGTGCCCGGCTCATCTTTCATCTGCTCTTGACAGGAGGGAGAGCGCGGCGTCCTTCGCGGAGACGGGCTCCGGTTCGGGGGGCCTCGCGGCTCTCCGTAAGCGCGGTTCAGGGTTCCGCGGCGCACCCCCGAAAAAGCGGACGACTTCGTCCAGTAATTATTTATCGTTGTCCTTTTTAATGTTTTGTTATGTTCATTTCGGAGAGGCCGGCAAGCCTTGGAGCTGGAGAGCAGGAATGAAATGAGACTTGGTGGCGGAGGCTGCTTCACCTGCTGAAATTAGGCATCCCACCAAACCGTTATAAAGGCACCGCATGCATGAATAGTCTACGTTTATAGAGGTTGTTTTTTTTGTTAAGGAAGCCTTTGCAATGTCGCTAATGTAAATTCTCCGAGCATTAATGGCCAGACTCGATGTCCGTAACACATAGGAGAGCTTTCCACATACCTGAGATGCACATATCCATTGTGAAAATTTATTTTTTTGAGTGGGCAGGTACATTTGTGTGTCCTGTTTGCCCAGTGCAGTTTCTGTAGGATCAGACTTTTTTGCGGTGAGGAAAAACACGAGTGGATGTTCACATGTATCCCGAGGGTCCAGTCATAACATAGCCCCTAAAATGAGAGGCACTCTCTAGAACTCCCTAGAAAGGCGTATGTCTCCTCCACATGGCACGCAGGTGTGATGTCATTAATACAGGTGACACATCTAATGAAGTCCCCCGACAAAGGCTACAATTAGCCCTCTGGGGGTGAAGGACTGTAACATGGCCCACTGCCAGCAGACTCAGATAACCGGCTGCAGCCTTTCTGTGTGGGTATGTGTGTGTGTGTGTGTGTATGTGTTTGAGTGTGTGTGTGTGTGTGTGTGTGTGTGCATGCAAATGTAATTTGCTGAGTGCGTGTACACACATTGGACACAACACTAACCTTATTCAGGCAGGGCTACATGAGGTCTATTTACACCTTTAGGTAGCACTGTACACTGGCAGGCATCCAAGGAGCAGACGGCTGAAGATCTGATCTGCAATTTTAAACACGAGTTTATTGGCCAGTGTTGGGGTTGAAGGGCATTTGCACCTGTGCTGTAGGGGGTGGGCTTGTGCTTGACAGGTTTTTGGGCCGCTGGGTTGAGGGGTGCAGGGAGGGTTGAGGGTCATTTGGACTGCTGGATTGTGGTTTAGCCCTGCTATAAAATCCTACTATGCCGGCTTGAAAATGGAGCTGGTCAAGCAGTTTATAAGCTGGACTAGCTGGGTATGATCTAGTCAACCAGCATGGCCAAGCTGGTCATGAAGCTGATCTAGCTGGGTATGATCTGGTCAACCAGCTAGTACTCGTATCATGTCCGAGCTAGTAGATGGTTAACCCAGCCACCAGCTGTTTCAAAACATAGCTTGACCTGGTCAAACCATGTCAAGCCGGGAGCTGGTCTGAACCGGTCAACCAGCTACTAGCTGTTTCAAAACCAAGCTGTTCTTTTCACCAGAGAGTGGCACTGGTTACTTCCGGCCCCGTTCTCATTTAAGTGAGCCGTTAGTTATCGCAGGAGCGCATACCCACACAGGCAGAGCTCCGCCTTCCCTTGAAAGGAAGTGGCCAATTAGCATAGCTGCAAACGGGAGCCAATTAATTCCGCCGCCCGATGATGAGCAACATGACCTTCCGAGTTCTGCGGCGCCGCGATTAGCCGCGCCGTCTCCGCGCGGGAGACGGGGCTGGCGGGTCGAGGGCGCGCTTTACCGAAAGGCCTTTCTTATCTGGAGCGAAAGAGAGGAATGATGTTTCTTCTGAGAGATCATTTCACGTACAAGGAGAACACAGGGCCGCGAGCCGCGAGCTTCAGCCGGGCGGCACGCCGTTAATTGCTCGTCTCTGAGACTTCACTGAGAACGGACGATGACGGATGTGGCAGTTGAGGGATAATACACGTTGTAAATACATCTTGTAACCATTAATAGTTCATTAATAGTTAATAGATATACACTATTGCCGGTCTTTTTCCATGAACTGAAATGATGTCGGAGGTGCGTAGACGCTTTAGTGTAACGGTATATCAGTATATTTTATTGTACAGTAGGCGCATGCCTGGAGCTACATTAATATGCTCTGTCAGTCTGGTCAAGGGGAGAAGGGCGGTGAAAATGGAAGAGCGATTTCAGAATCTCCGTACACGCATGCCTGTCGTTCTTGAACCTCAGGAAGGCAGAATTTGCCAAAGGAAAAAGACACCCTCCTGTGTAGCGTATTTCAATTTTGTACAAAACTAAGGCCTACAGAGGAATACGTGTCACCAAAATAGTGTAACTTTTTCTCAACATGTACTATGCGAATCACAAGCTTTAGACTGAAGTACCGCTGTTCATATTAAACTGCTTGTGACAGGCTGCATTGAGCTTGCTTTTATCATGGTGATTGTTCAAGGACATAATGAATAATTGTTTACCTTGGTTCAATTAACTTGTTTGTCTATGTTTAGATTCCTTTCCTGGTCTGTGTTTTAATCAAGCTTGTAACCTTTACATGTTATTGTTTTATGTGCGATGAAATGGCATTTTACTGTTGAAATGACAATTTGTTTGTTGTATGTGGGCAACAATGGCAGCGACTGAACAGTGAACTTCGATTTGGAATTCTTTTGAATGACATTTCAATTACACTCCCACAAAATCAGTAAACACACTGTTCTGCCGTGGTGAGATCAGTGCAGCTGTTGGGCCCTTGAGCAAGGGCCTTGATCCCACAATGGGGGGATTGGCCCCTCCTCAGTCTAATCAACATCCCTCTGGATAAAAAAAGTGTCAGATAAATAACTGTAATGTAATAGTATGTGTGTAGAAAGTAAGTATTTGCAAAGCAATGACAACCCGTAGCATAAAAAAAGCACACAGTGCACACAGACACTTGCATCTCCTCAGTAACACAGACTATTTTTAATCTATCAGTGCCTTCCTCCAACACTGCGTATCTTGTTAATTTTGGATTAATCACCAAAAAAAGAAAATGTCTCAATGTGAATGAAATGCCTGTGTTGGTCAAAAACCTCAAAAGACAGGAGGTGAAATGGAGTGGTCCTAAAAGCTAGTATCAGCCTGCTCCATCTCAAGGTGTATCAGCATGGAGAAGATGGAAAACTGCTAAAGAAATTGTGAACGGGAATAGACCAACAGCGTGAAGGGCTTGTTAAATTTAATCTGAGTAATGTTCATGCAAAAAATATAAGGGGTTTTAAGGGGTTTCCGCAACATAGTAATGGAGTAATGCAGGTACAGAATATCAACATCAGTACTTGGCAAGCTCGTGGTAAATGGTAAATGTCTTCATTCATACAGTGCCTTTATCCAAACCACTGTACAATTGATGCTTCTCATTCACACACACGTACACACAGACACCAATGGCAATTGGCTGCCATGCAAGGCACCAACCAGTTTATCAGGAGCATTTGGGGGTTAGGTGTCTTGCTCAGGGACGCTTCAACACACCCAGGGTGGGATTGAACCAGCAACCCTTCCAACTGCCAGACAACTGCTAACATCCCAAGCTCATGGTAATATCATCGTAGACTTCTTCACTTGCCCCAGCTTTAAAGCCTGAGGTAGGACCACACTCCAAAAAATATCGCTGCAATCAGGGACAGAGGAAACAAGCTAAAGTCCCACTGAGCAGAAGTACTCCTGCAGCTATAGACAAATGCTTCACGGCTTAATTTCACATTCAAGAACTTCAAATTAAATATGTCCCTTGGCCAGATTTTATCCTGGGACTACTTCCAAGCAGCAGCCAGAATCACTGTGCTATCAGACAGACGGCATTATGGGACATCCACGGCTAAAGACTGTTTGAGGAACTGATTTCCAAGCATGAAAAGATTAAATATAAGGAATTTAAAAATTATAATGTGACCTATGAAAATGATATTTGCGGTGAATACTCCATCCGTATTACTTACAGACGCCTGAGAGATTTCTTGTCATTTAAAATGCTTTTGTAAGATTTATGCCTGCAATATGCCTACACCTGCAGTCTGTCTGGCTGTAACAGCCAGATTATTTTCTCCCAAACTTTTATTGTAAAATTCCATAAACTGATCATTCAAGAAAAAAACTTATATTCATGATCATTTCACAAATAAATCTCCATCAGAGATACAAGATACTGCTCCATTGATTTTGCCTTTGATCTTTCTTGTGGTTTTCTCTTTTTTTAAGTAAGGCTTCACTTTTTTATTGAGGGAAGCTAGCAGTTCATCCGATTGAAATATTTGATTTCAATTGTATTTATTTGATTTAGTTTCATAGGGTAAAACAAACCCTGTATGGTTTATAAAGAGTTCCCACCATTAAAAGTTTATTATTTAGCATTTATTATACTATTTTCATGATGGAGATGTCATATGTTCTTTGGTGTCTAAAGTCACCTTCTGTTCGACACTGTTTTTTATTCAGTTTTGAACTTGAATTCACATTTGGCCAATGGCTCTTATACACACTCAACACATGATGGCACTTTAGATGCTTGTACTGAAATCAAGGAGAAGTGGTATTGCATGTTGCCAGAAAGAATAGAATAGAATTGAAAGTTGAATAGCTTTATTTTTCCCAGGGGGGACTTTAGGTGAAGTGGCCAGCATGCAAGTAATGACATATATGAGCAATTTACATAATTTACATTATGAAATAAAATTTCCAGAAATTACATGTAGAGATTCCCAAATGAAATTATAAATGAAAAATTATTTTAAGGAAATGATATAGAATTTGTATCAATTACTTCACTATACTTGCTTAACTACTTGCGATGAAATGAATAAAAAAAAATTGAATAAGTTAAAAAGACAAAGGAACAGAACAGCCATAGTTAATAAAAAAACGATTTTCTCTAAAATTTGTCTCCCGAGTGTTTGGTGTGATGTTTGGGTGCCTTAGTCCTAAAATGGCTGCCATGTCTCCCTCCCTGTTTTGGCAGATCTCAGGCCTTTGCCTGACGTGGCTATGACGGGGAACTGCACGCGGGAGTGCACCGAGTTCGGCCACTCTGACTCCTGCTGGATGCCGGGCCAACCGTCGCCGAACCGCAAGACCAAGAACGCCCCCAAACTCTCCACCTTCGTGCCTTACCAGGAGAGAGAGGGGCAGGAGCGGCTGACCGGCGGCAGCCCCAAGCTGGTGGAGGAGCGGAGCAACAACAAGGTGGCCAACATCCGGTTCCTGCCTCCCTACAGTGCCTACTCCAGTGGCAGCGGTCACGAGCCAGCCAAGGACTGCCCTCTGGAGGAGATCCCCCTTAACCAGACCTCCGAGTTCCAGTCCACCACCTCGCCCTCCAGCCAGACCTCCAAGAGAGAAATCTACCTGTGAAGAGACGCCCCCTCCGGCCCCAAATTACCCCAACCGCCAACCCGCCCCTTGTCCAAGCCGCCCCCTGACCCCTGACCCCTGACCCATCCCCCCGTGCCTGATTGCTGGGCTGTCGGAGACATGCCATAGCGTACCACTCGCTTTTTTTTGTAACCAAGACAAGGCTTTAGAATCAAAAAAACAAAAAAACAAACAAAAAAAAAATGTTGGTGAAATTTAAATGAAGAAAAACAAACAAAACCGCTAACCGAAGGAATGTAAACAATGGTTTTGTTTAAATACTGTAAGCAATTGATTTGATGTGATTCTTTTTTAATACATTTTATTTTTATTTTATGTTTCCTTTTTAAAAGTTAGGGCAATGCCGTTACAGTCAAAACTGAAAACAATCAAAAAGATTGTATATATATTATATATAAATAGAAATATAAAAGGATATTACTATTCATGTTTTTTTTCCTTTACGTTTGGTTTGGAAGCGATTGATGTGGCCTGCCAATTCCAGGAACTCCAAAGCTGCAATCAATACTGCTGTGCTGAAACGGATGTTTTGTGAGGTACAGAACACATCAACACATTGACCTAAGAATCAACACCTCCACCCAACAGCAGTACAGCCCTGACATCGATCACCAATGCAACCGAGAGGTTTTTATTACTGTATAGCACTGTAAATACACTGGGCGGCATGCCTTCTACGGCGTGCTTTCCGCGGACCGCTCTGAAGAGATTCAGAACTCTTTTTCTGTTGTCCTTGATGTTTACGGTGATGTGGAACTTTGTGTTAGCGAAGTGCTGTTTCCCCTCCGAGGGGGGCGGGACAGTTTACAGGAGCGCAGGAAGGAGGGGACGGGCTCTTGAATTACACTTTTTTGCCACACAATTCTCTGAACCAGGGCAGAGGGCCCGCCTCCCGGTTCCTCGTCTTTAATCGGCTTTGGGTGGGAAAGAGAAAGGACGAGCGAAAAGAAGAAGGATGAGAAGAAAGCCGGGCTCCTGTTGGCCTTTTGAGGTGTCCGTGTTCTGGAGAACCCCGCTGTCGACACGCATCGGTGCTACACCACCTCTTCACCTCTTCCACCAACCCCCCCATACATGAGGCCGCACTATAAACCCCCCCGCCCATAGACCACGCCCTTATAGAGGGTACGCCACCACTACGTTTGATGATACGGTTTGATGATAGCTGTAGTCTATGTCTCCGTAGAGCAGGCCACACTCTGGGGCATATTTGTAGTAGGAGACATTGAGAAGATTAGGCCTCCCCAAACACAACACCGCGGCTACCAGTATCCCAGATAAGCTGACACTGTAACCGGGGTCAGGGCACTGAATCCCGGACATGGTCGTGATCAAAATGGAGGTTGCAGTGTGTGGTGACAAATGCGGGACTTTGTCGACTTTGACTTCTCCAAACGCAGGACTTGATCGTGCTGACTGGACCATAACAGTTACATACACGGGGTCTGGCAGACTGTGCTTGGTCCAAATGTAGGACGCGGACAATCCCGGGTGATCCAAAGGCCGGACTCGTACTCGTGACTCTGTGAATCCTCAACGGTCCCACGCGCGGAGCTCAGTCCAACCGGCCTGGCCCCCGAACCCGCCTCGGACGACCCGGAACCTTCCGGGGCGTGGGAGTCCGGACTGCAGTGCGGGCGGGAAGTGCTCGTGGTGCGAAGACTGAGCATGCTCACGGCCGGGAGACCTGAGAGCCAGTTCTCATGTTTGCCCTATTGTGTACATTTCATATCATCTGCTTTATGTGCGCGGCTCCTCACTCCGGCATGTTCTGAAGGCAAAGATTCAGTCAGAATGGTGTGTGTGCAATGCAACCAAAAACACATATATTAGGCTTGAATACACACGGCACAGCAAGTGGGGAGGATAGGGTGCTTGATTGACGGGGGGATAGGGAGAGGGGTTCATCGATCGACATTTCTTCCGGTATGTTCTTCTGTGGGTTTTGCCATCAGGGCCGGGGACTGACGCTGTCCGGTGGTGAGACAGATACGCTCCGCGCTTTACGCGAGACAGGGTGCAGAAAGATTGCACTAATTACACCTCCAGGGTCTCTTCATTAATGGTGATAATTTCACATCTAAAACGGGAAGGGGTTTGTGGTTTAAAGTTAATTTTGAGCGTTATATTAATAGCCGGTGACAGTAATGGAATTTCACCTGTGGCAAAACGTGTCAGCAGTAATGGGATTAATGGAGGCTGGTGAAAATAGCCCCCGACCGCTGCTAGCCTGTCACCAGGACGGCGCGCGTGCGTATCCACGGAGGAAACCAAGGAAGGAAACCGCCCAGTCCAAACAAACATCCACATTCAACGTCGCTTCACGTATCTTCTTTTTTAATGTTTTTTTTATGAACAGCGCCATGTAGCCAAGTGAGCATTGTGCTCAACATTTAGTTTCACAACCCCCCCACCCCCGACACCACCCCACCCCCCCCCAATCCCCATCCTCCCAGCAGTTCATTTCACCGTGAGAAACCTTTTTGTGTTAATGCATTCACAATGTGTTTTTTTATTGATTATTCCACTTCTGAAAGTCTGTAAGTCTGTTGTTTTGGTCATGTTTATTTTATCAAATCATTTTGGAGACTCCACAGGGGAAATGAGAGTCACCGATTTTCTTTGCAGAACCATCAACTGCAACTCTGGAAACAAAAAAAAGTCTCTCCACTACTTATTTGTTCATACTTTTCTGTCAAAGTCATCGCATCACCCATTTTCATAGTTCCTAGCATGGTTGTTCAGCCCCCATTTTAGCCTATGCCGTTTTAACCATTCATGCACGCAGATTGATAGGTGTAATTTTTTCAAACGAATAATGTCGTTTATTGTATTTACGCACTCTTTTAACTGATAGATTGGACTGCCACTGTCTGGAATCACCAGATTGAATTTCAATAACTTGTCAAAAGACAAATGGATGGTTTGAGAGTTCACTACAATGCATGATGTCCACTTTCAGTGCACACGGCATTGTCCCTCTCAGTACACTACCTTCCCAATTTTCACTCAGAGAAGTGCACTAAATGCAGCATTCTCCACTTAGAGGAGTGCACTGAAAGTTATGTTTGGTTGGGAAAAAAAAATGTCCTGGCTATTAATTTTGGTCGACATGTCCTGTTCTCATTACAGGAGCAATTAATTACAATAAACCAATTATACGTCCGGCCAGAGAGATTAAAAATGGCATTCTTATATATTCAAAGCCATTTAATGACCATGATAAAATATGGCAAAAAAAACATAATCCATTGTAATTGCATTTAAGCCGACTCCATTTCTGAGCTGCTCCACGGTAGCCTTCTGTGGACTCTGTGAATTCTCTGCGGACTTCTACAAAGCCAGCCCTGCTTGACTCCAGGAAATCAGCCACCGCTTTTCATAATTCACCATCAACCATTTCGAGCGCAGTGGGTGGGGGGAGGGGAGGGGAGGGGGCACATTGTCCCGGTACCTTACATGTGGCACGTTTGGGTATTGTTCAACAGGACTGCGACGTGGTACTGTATTGATCAATGATCATCAGTAAGGGTGGTAAGCGTGCCCAAGGCTTTGTGCTAACTCAACAGTAACAGGCTCACAATTCAGGCGATCAAGAATAGGCCACAGAGTGTCTCAGGTCTTACATTTTTAATACAACTTTAAAAACTTCATCACTTTTATTATTTTGCCTAATTTGTGTCCCCACTGAGGGGCCACAGGCTGCCGTCGTGAGTCAAGGACTGTCCACGAATGCCAGAGCTGGAGTCTGTTCAAATTTAATTCAGTCAACCAGGAAATTAATTGAAATTCAATTCATGAATTAAAATATTTCCGTGGAGCAATGTGGGTATTTTTCAATGCATGAATTAAATTTAAATTCATTTGCTGAATAACTTTTACATTATGAGAGGTGGCCTCTGCATGTGGAGGAGCGGGGAGCTCTGCTGGGAATGGTCAGTCCATGAACTACAGCCCTTTCATGACCATGACGTCATTTGGATTACTGGAAAATGATTACGTTTGTTTCTCAAAATGGCCGTTCGTCCCAAAGTTGCATTGGCTTGCATTGACATTTTCTCCTACTAATTCGGAGTCAAATAAATTGAGACTGCCTGATACATTTGGACAGATTGCCTATCACATTACACATTCTCTATTTTATATAGCTGTAAAATATTACAATTTTACTAAAATGGCATAGTGGTTTTAGAGTTAGATTTATACTTTGGACTTAACCAGAGATTACAGGTTCATCTCCAAGGTACAGCAGTGCCATTCAAGTTTTTGAGCAAGTAACACAAATTTATATTAGTCACCTTGGAAATAGGTGGTAGACAGAAATAAGCAAAAACAGCCAACACATAAAAAGTTGGTTATTCATATCTGAGGGGAATTTTATAACTGAAGTCCTAACAATAGGGCCTGCCATTGATGGCTCTCCTGTACTTTTAGATTTTTCTCTTTTTTCTTACGCTTTAATGGACGCTGGGATCATTCCTTGACAACGGCAGGATCGAATGGCGGTCCTTTTTCTTCTTTTCTTTCGTAATTCCCTCCAGGGCTACAGAAAAGGAAACAGGTCATTCCTCTTATTGACAGGGTCTCCACTCTCCCTCTCCCTCCCCGGACACCCCGGGCCTCCCCCGGACCCGTTTATCCGTGCCGTTAGTCCGGACGCGTTGCTCCGGCACCGGCGTCGAACCCTGGGTGAAAGCGCACCGCGGGACCTCGCTCCCACCGCGGGAAGAGAGGCCAGCCCAAACCGTACCGTCGGTGTGGTTCCGTCTCCGACTAACCCCCGCCCGTCCCCGCCCTCCTCCCCCGCGTTGGTCTCAGAGAGAGCGAGCGGGACCCGGCGGGTGGGGCCACGTCTCTCTACGCTGGCCTGTATCCCTCCTCCTCCAGCCTCTCCGTAGCCTTTCGCTCCCGACGCCTGAAATGAACGGAGCCGGTTTACGCCGAAATAAAAAAAAACACAGGTCTGCGGGGAAGTGTGTATGTGTTTGTATGTGTGTGTGTGTGTGTGTGTGTGTGTGCGCGCGCAGAGATCGGATGCCAGGGGCTTAGTTTAATGTTTCCCATGTTCATTTGCATTTAAGTGACAGGAGCCCATTGCTGTAAATCATTGTTGTAGTGCATTGTGGGGCAGCGCGATAAGAGCGCCGGGTACCTGGGCTGTATGAACACATACGAGCCGTGACAGACGCAGTGACTCTCCGTCCCCCGAGAGCGCTTCCCCGCGTTCCCCCGGCGCCGAGCTGTCACAGATACTGCCGATGACATCCCGGCACCGGGGACCACTGTAATGGCATCCTGTTGATTTTGGAGTAAAGCAATTTTCCTACTGTAATTGTATTTTTTTTGGTTGGTTTGTTTGTTTTTCCGCCGTTCGCGGGGAAAAAAGAACGCCGCGCGGATTTGCATGGCGACTGCGTCCCTGACAAATCTTCTGAAACGGCGGCAAACATGGGAGAGACCATTCCGTAGAAACGACAACACGCATGACAGGGGTATCCTCCTGTGTTTGCCATCCTCTTGTATGTTTATTTGCATTCCGCTATCTCCCACGGTTCTCTGGGTGTGAAACAGTTCAAGTGAGACGGCAAACAGGAGTGATTAAATTGGCTTGATCTTCCCCAGATAATCCAATTGCTTTGCGTTTGCGGTAGAGAATATAAACAATATCTGAGTTCACACTTCTGCTGAATGACAAATGGGCAATTTTTATTCAATATCAAGGCCCCTTTCTCCCTCCTTCACAGACAGAACTGTGGCCTTTCTGCAATGTCTGACCTCTAGTGTTATCCATCCTGCCGGACGGCTTCCATTTTGAAGCCAGCAACCCTGGTGTTTACTTGTCTAGAAGAGAACCAGAAGGATCGCTGTATGTACAAACACTGGCAGAAGGACACCATTCTGCTTGGCAAATATGTTGCCAAGATCACATTCTGATTTGACAACATCACTTTGTGCAGTAGGATAAAGACTCCCTCAAGGTAATAGGGGAGTGAAATCACACACTTCCATTTTGATTATATGACCAGGCAGGTTATGTACAGGGTATGCGGGGCAGCAGTCACAGTTCTTTCCTCTCAGTGTCATGTCCGAAGGTTCATTATTTGGCAGGAAGCATATGCAGACCAAGAGAACCAATCGAAAAGGCATCCATATGAAACTATTAATGGGGATACACAATTTAGCAGGAAGTGTGCAATGTGGCTCAGTTTATCAGGGGTCAAATGGGAGCACAGTCAAAGGAACTTATCCAGATGAAGTAACAGTCTTAGTACAGCATGAACAAAGCCAATTTTATAAATATATACATTTTCTGTTGTTGTGATTGTTTTATTAATAGTAAAAAAGAAAAAAGAAAAACACTGTTATAAACATGTAAATGTAAATGGTCATTGCTATTTTTACAAGAGGTCTTGGATCGGGATTTGTAAATGATAATAATGTGTTAACTCATGGTGGTCTGTTTCTGTGTTTATTTTCTTTTGTTCTCATGGTTGGTATTTTTAAAAGCTAAACAATTCACAATTCACAACCTTTTGTGCAGGAAAAATCTGCTGAACAACATATAAAAAAAAAACATTTGTATTGAGATTGTTTCACTTTGTTCCGGCGAAGGACGGATAGCTGCAGTCGGTAACATGAAGGTAAGGAACATGAGGATGTGGATTTGGGTTTGAATCTCCACTCACGTCATTTGTCACGAAACCAAACCGCACCATGTAATGCAGCTAAATTCAGGATCCCATTCAATGAGATTCCCAAACAGGGTGACTGCCATTTTCAATTTCCAGATCTGTTCTCCACACTGTGGAGGTTACAGATTATGTCTCTGTGATATTGCTATGACATGCCAGGTTTTTCCATTGTTGGGGGAAAAATATGGAAAGAAAAATAAAAACAAAACAGCCGCCATGACAGTTTGTCTTTGCAGGAAGTACAAGTTTGTAGCCTAAATGTTGGTTATATTTATATAGGAGACATGCTAGTGATGCCTTGTTCTCAGTACAGTTTTATGTACATGCAAGTGTAGCTTTTTAAAACTTATGATGAAATCCAATGGCAAATGAAAAATTGTAAAATATTTTTAAGGTAGGGGTTGATAGGGTGTGACTGGGTGAATTCGCCGTCAGTGTGGATGCGACAGTCTAATATGCGTTTACTGTAGTTATTCACTGGCTTCTTGTCTCTTTTAAGGTTTATCTTTTTTTATTTTGTTGGATTTTTATGTTTATTGCAAACAGTGAGCTTCAGCGGAAATGGGTCGTTGCTTTGTTTGATTTCCACTTGTTCCATTTCGTTCCAATCAGTATTCGCATGTTGAAAAAGAAAAAAAAAATAATTGTGGTCTTTTATTTTTGCTGAGCAAATCAAAGAGATTCCCTTGTAATTACTCCTTCCTTATAGCTTTACAATAAAAATACATTATTGTATGCAATTCGTGCTTTTCTTGAGATTCCCCCAGAGCTCATTAGCCCACTCATCGTACAGTACAATACTACCAGGACTGCTGCTGCCAATGCTTGGGAAGGTAATAAAAGCAATATTTTTACTTTGTTTTTACATATATTCTACAACACTGACATTCATTGTCATTAATACACAATATCTGCCAAAGCAAATCATGTTTGACTATACATTTACCTATTTACTCTTACAATATATGTCAAATGATCTATTCATACTGTAGACATTGACACAGGTTTTGAGGTCGAGATTCAGACATACGAAAACCCAACGTTATCACCATCCTAAAACGACAAGCATTACAGCCTTCTTTTGTTCATCATTCCTAAAAGGTGTGAATAATTTTTGAAAGCACTGTACATATACAGTAAATGCACATTTGCATTTTCCCAATACCAAATTGTTGCCTGTGACACAATACCAATAAGTGTCACTGTCTGAAAATGGTCATGCTCCTTATCTCCCTGGAAACAAAATGGTATAAAAAAATGAAGTTGTGAAGTTGTACATCGTCCAAACATGTTCAGTAACATCTCTTTGATAAAAGCATGCTTTGCAGTACAGTAAATATCCATAACATTTCTGCCCTTTGTAGAAACTCCCTTCAGTCAGTATTTACGTGACCTCGCATAGACTATATTATAGAATTCATCCTATTGGTGGCGGGATGCCATAGGCTCTCTGAGTTTGCCAGGTGTTGGTAAAATGGGGGCAGCATTCTGCCTGTGAGGCAGGCTACGTCGTCTTACCTGCACACCAGCGGGAGAAAGAGTTTTATTTCCATCCTAGTTCTATTCGACTGACTGCAAATTACAAATATGAAGTACTGTTAAAATAAGAAATCACTTACTTTAATTGTACCACCTGAAGTGCATAAAGTTGGACTTTGTTGTGATTGGAATTCTTCCATAAATTTCTATTCAACAGCTTTTGAATTTTAAATTTCCCCAGGAGAGATGCATAAATGCATTTAAACAGTCAAACAGAAAGGTTTAAAACAAAGTTTATTTAATTACTTTTTTGTGGCTGTTTTATCTCAAAGGAGGAGCGTAACAACTGTGAAAATATGAAGTGAAGTCAGTGAGAGATGAGGGGCTTGGAGACACCAGGAAATCACTGGCACCTGAGATCCCTCGTTCCCTGCAGTGTCGGGGGTCAGAGGTCAGTGAATGGGCCTGAAAGAGGAAGCTCAGTTATTTTGTGCCGGTCAGAAATCAGTGTTGCTACGGGAAACACAGGGGGGCGAGGTTAAAGGGCTGCAGGCCTAAATTGAAACCAGAACCAGATGAGCACGTGTGATTTAAAGCCGCTGGACACGTCTTGTGAGGTTGGGCTCAGTGGAGCTCCGCGCAGCGTCTCCGGGTCTCAGCATCAGCCGGGCGATTCTCCCTCCCCGTCGGCCGCCCTCTTCTTCGACGCCTCAACCCCTAACCCCACCCGAAACGCGGGGGGGGGGGGGCTGGGGCCGCAGCAGGGGGTGACATCACGAGGTCAGAGATTTTACAAGAGCCGCAGCTGGTCGGCAGTGTGAAGGGGTCGGCGGGGGAAGCCGCGGGTTTCACAAAGCCGCCCACTCAATTTGCTCTCTGCCGAAAAAGCGCTGGTGTGAATTATCCCAAGGCGCACCTCCTGTGCACATAGTTTTCTGCGAAATGGTACAGGCCCTGAGCGGGTTGCCACGGTGATATAGTGACACAGTTCATCTTGAAATGTCTAGAGTCAAGAGGACTGAATCGGCACGGTGAGCCACCCAAGAAAGCAGACTTCTCAAGCCCCTCACTTCTCCACTTCTCGTATGAATTCACCAAGCAACTGCACGCCCCTGGGGAAGAGAGGAGAGCAGCCATTTTGTTTCATGTTTAAACTGGTTAGTCGGTGATCATTTTTTAAAGTGTATTTTAAAAAGATACATACATTTCATAGCCAGCAGACAGACACCTCACAAAATGGGGTTTCCCTTATCTATCTCAGACTTTATGGAATAGCAATGTTGCGAATATCTGAATGGCAAATATTTACCCTGGGATATGACTGAATTAAGTGCCTAATAACACTTTTGAGTTTAAACTGCTGAGGGATATGTGTATGTGTGTGCGACTGAGTGCCTGTCTCTGTGTGTGTTTCTGTTGTTTGTTTGTAAGACATGGATTACATTTAATTTAATTATTTTAAATAAAGGAGTACTGTGAATTGAAACACCCATCTCTTTCCAAGGGAGATGCACAATGATTTAGAAGATCTGGCTAAATTAACGTTCTGATGTATGAGAAGATTACCTGTGGAACTGAATGTATGCAAATTACGCTTCCCTCTTTCCACACTGTCATTAGATTTTATAGTGCAGCGAGGTCTGCAAAACTGGTTCTCCAGAAGCAAAGGGCCGTTGGCTCTCAGCACTTAATTGATAAATTAAAGCAGATGATTACATTGAAAACTCACCTCTCCTGGTTCCTTGGGTCCATATTTATTGCCGATTATGATGTTAAAAACCCCGTAGGATCCTGCAGTTCTCCAGGACCACGATTGAAGACCTCTGCTGTGGAGTGTACATTTCTCCCAAGAGAAGGGGGGTATTTTATGGAGTGTACCACTGGCATAACCCATGGGTAGGCAAAACTGGCCCGGTACTGTACATATTCAAAGCTTCTTTAGAGTTATGTTTTTTCCTTACTCATCTCCTTATTTCCTTGTGGATTTACCCTATATAGAACAGGAATTTACATTAATAATGTTTGATTCAGGGTGGCGTGTCAGAGCCATGGATAGAACTGTCACCTCACAGCAAGACGGTCCTGAGTTCGAATCCTGGCCGGGGTCGTCCTGTGTGGAGTTTACATGTTTGCTCGATCTGTGTCTGCATGGGTTCCCTCTGGGAACTTTGGTTTCTTCCCACAGTCCAAAGATGGTTCCAGACCCCGTAGGTGCCCAGTGCGCATGCTCAGCTGCCAGAAAAGCCCCAGTGTGCATGTTCTGGTGCCAAAAAGCCAAACATGGCAGCCTCCATGAACTGGCTTCATGCACCAGTGGGCAGCTCCCCCTGGGGATTCCACAGATCCGGTAAGCTGAAGTTGTTTCCAGTTCTTATCTGCGGCCTGAGCACATCATTGTTAGAACAGAATTGTGGAGGTTGTATTGAAGTTGTCCTTTTGCTAGAAAATGGCCTAAACATTGATTTCTGATTGAGATGACAGGCTGCAATTTGACATCAAGAAATTAAAATTTTGGGGTAAAACTTAAATTATGTTGGAGGCGTGTATGAACATATTAACAGCTTAAAAAAAAAAACTTTTTTGAGGTTGTACTTTTTGGTTTTAAAATCAAACATTATGGTCCAGCAAAGATTTACTTTTTTCACCACTTATTCCAGATGTTTTAAAGCGCAAAGGGCAAACTGTACGTACTGTGTACCTTATTGGCAGCACGGCTTACAAATTCAACAAGCCTAGCAGCTATCCTTTATCGAGATAGCAGTTGCTGTTGTGGTATTTTTTTAAAGAAAAATAAAATCATCCTTGGTTGCCAGCTACAGTAGTACATGTGGCTTACACGGTTTTCCTAGTTTCCTATATTGTGTTTTCTGTGGTTGAAAGTCACCTGCACGGAGGGAGTGAGATAGATGTATCACCGCAGCAGGGATTTACAATGCGCTGTAACTTCTGGAAACATTGCCATGGTGACTTAGACGCACTCACTTTCAACACAACACGGTTACAAACACGGCGGAAAACCTCTGGGGACTGGGGAACCTGTGTCTTCTTCCATGTCACTGCACAGCCTGGAAAGCCAGTGCTGTTTGTCACTTTTTCCGTGAGCAGATTAATGTGAAGTCGTCTTGCGTAATGCGATCTGTCATCCAGGGGTTTTTAACAATAAACTTTTGAACACAGAGCACATTCGTGCTGTCTCCCACTGAATCCACACGCAGTTATACTGTATTTGTGACTTACATCATGTATAACCCCCACTGCCACAGAGGCTATTTACCGTTTGAAGAGTAAAGGCTCCAAACCACGCGGTAGAGTTCTTACGTGCATTTCCCAAACTTTCCGGTGAGTTACCTTACCCCCCTCCCTGTGTGCTCGCCCCTCCCAGTCAGGATGCCAGTCAGACTGGCCCCCCAGGGAGGGAATGACGGTGGTCAGGACAGCAGAACTGTTATCTAACATAAACTTCCCAGCAAGCAGCCACTTCCACCAGAAGTTAGCATCTGTTCAATGGTAGTTTTTTTCCTGAGGAATGTGGTTCATGATTACGGTTGCTTATTGACTATCCCAGACACTAACACTCTTTGAATGATGTGAATTGGACCAATAATTATTGAGAAAATGACAAATAACTGCACAATGTACCTGTGTTCGGAAGACCATGTTAGCTCACGATAGTCTGAACACCGCCATATAAGCCAGCCCAGTTCGTAGTCTCTCGTTAGCAACAGCTTCCCCACTATTACCATGTCACTGTATGCTGAAAGGGATCGCGCATGTGACTCGTACCAAGTTTTTAGGAAAACTTAGGCTGTGACCCATACTTTACACACACACACAAAAACCAAAGCTAATCAAAGCTAAGTAATTTTTTTGGCATTTATCATAAAAGCACTGTTCAGAACATGGTGAGTGTGTCTCGGTTCCCCATCCTACCCCCATTCTCTAGTAGTCCCGTCATGTGCATTAATGGCTCGTAATGGGTGTTAGCTGCTCGTGTTCAGAATTCATATTTTGGCTTGGTTAGCCTAGCTAAGTTGTATTCATGCTGTAATGATGTTGCATGAAACACTCGCTGAACACTTGCCTGCAAAACAAGTGCCATGCAATGTACTGCAACAGCTTCCCCTGAATGGAATCTTTAATAGTGGTTGGTGTTTGGGTGGAGTCCTTCGTGAAGTACATCTTCATGCGCCATGTACCGTGTACTCAATCCCACAGTCCCCCATCACTCTGCAGAGGAGTGTTGAGTTGTTCCTCAGCTCAGAGCCCACTGTGCACCGCCCCAGCTAAAGCACACAACCACAGGCGGCGTGTGTTGCACTAAAGCGGAGATTACTCGTGCTGATTCCTATACCATAATTACATGGAGTGCTTGCGTTCGTGCAACACATACATTTTAGGGTGGTGGAAGCTCAACGGCGGATTCATCCGGAACAGACAGGAGACATCTGCCGGCACTTCTTAACACAGACACGGCTCTTCGGATTAAACAAGCTGGAATGTTGCCTTTGTTCGTGAACAGAGCTCATCAGCGCTGTTTGTGTTCCCCCTTGTCGAGTCTGCCCTGCTAATTTAATGGAGAGGAGCAGTGCTCTGACTGCACGTGTGTAAATTAAGTCAGTACTCAGTCAGTCAGTCAGTCAGCCAGTGAGTCAGTCAGTGAGTCAGCGAGACAGTCAGTGAGTCAATCAGTCAGTCAATCAGTCAGCCAGTGAGTCAGTGAGTCAATCAGTCAGCCAGTGAGTCAGTGAGTCAGTCAGTGAGTCAATCAGTCAGCCAGTGAGTCAGTCAGTGAGTCAGTGAGACAGTCAATCAGTCAATCAGTCAGTCAGTCAGTCAGTCAGCCAGTGAGTTAGTCAGTCAGTCAGTCAGTCAGTCAGCAGTCAGCCAGTGAGTCAGCTAGTGAGTCAGTCTGTCAGTGAGTCAGTGAGTCAGTGAGTCAGTGGGGCAGATGAAGGCCCCTGTACTGTAGAGCTCTGTATCGCCATGCGTTCTGCATGGGCTCCTGTGTATCTCCATGTCCTGCTGCCTCTCCCTCGCTGTCAGCGGTACATGCTGCAGGGGACTGCTGTCGCCCGTTAGCTTTCTGACTCCCCCGTGACGTGCGCCGCCTTTCCTCAAATCAATCACTCGATGGGCAGAGCGGTAACGGACCGGCGTTCTCTCTTCGCTCCCCACAATCCCCACCGCGAGAGGCAGTGAACTCCATCTCTCATCACTCTCCACCCCATCATTCTCCCTGTTCTCAGCACCTGTGGCCCCTTAAGAGTTCATCCATGCTCTTAAACTTGTCTTTTTTTATCTTGGTGGCAAAACAACAACAAAAATCATATGATACTGTTGAGCCTTTCCTCTGGATGAACTGCTATCAATGTGTGACGGCAGCTTTGAGCATACTGTTTGTAGCATTTTTGATCCTTACATTCATAAACACCATCACCTTTTTAAAAATACCGAGGCCCATACGGATTGGTCCCATAATAATAATAATAATAATAATAATAATAATAATAATAATAATAATAATAATAATAATGATACCTATTTTCTTTATTAATCTTATTGTTAGTATTGTTAATATTATTTTTATTAGTATTATCAGTATTCTGAATTTAATTTAAAGATATTTACATGTATATTCAATAATAATTTGTTAAAATGAAGTCAATCTCATTTAAAAACCAGATTGTTCTACCCTCCAGAGAGCTGCCCTATCTGTCGCCTAATTGATTGGCTCCTGAGAGACCCGTGACCTTTGACCCCAGGGCACTCTATTGTCAGCTGTGGGAGAATGGCTTCGCTCAGGGCCACGTTTGTCTCTCGTAGCCACGGAGAAGGGCTCACTTCCCAGCGCCGTTCATGAAGAAAGGCGGTGTTATCATTCCCATTCAGGAGATAATTTGTTGGGGTTTGATTTCTCCCTCCCCAGGGTGTTTTTCACACATGGCTGCATACCGAGTTCATCGTCAGCCCGAGGTGAACACACACACGCATACACACACACACACGCACGCACACGCACACACACACACTTCACAGCCCAACATTCATTAACCTACAGAAATTAGCAGCAGTGTGAACCTTGCATTTAAAATGAGGGTGCGATCTATTTATGCAGGAGAATGCATTCATCTCCGCTGAAACAAATGCTGTATTATTTCCTCGCAACTGCAGGCTTCACATATGAGTGAAACCGCAGCTGTGAACAAATTAAATGAAAACATATAAATGCGAGGACAAGACTCGCCGGTCTGCTGTTAAACCTTCCAGGCTGGAGCGCTGTGCCCCATTTCCGGAGTCTTCCCGGCGTTCCTCGGAGGATCGCAGACGAATTTGATCTGAATCAACGGGAATTGGACTTGAATGTTTGCCATTGATCGGTTGGATAAAATATTGATACTAAGTCCCCGTAGTCTGCTCAGATTGTTCTCAGGCCAAATGAGTGAGTATTCTGGTGTCAGGGCTGAACAAACAATACCTGCTCCCTCTCCCTCTCCTTCTCTTCATCTCACTCTCTCTATCTCTCTTCTCTCTCTCTATCTCTCTCTCGCTCTCTCTCTCTCACACACATACATTTTATATCTTCTTTTATATACTGTATATTAATTTCACGCTGTTCACGAGTGAAATCCCACAGTTCTCAGGTAGTCAAGGTTACGGGGAGTTGCGTTGCTAATGCGCGACGACACCAGGGGCATTCTCCGCCGTTCGGTTCCGCCCAGAGACACTTCTCACCCCGGCCGTACGGAGCCTCTGCAGGCCCTGAAAGACCAGGCCCCCTGTGGGCTCGGAGGGGGAATGAAGGCAGGAGGACTGGCTTCGAGCGCGGATCTGCCTGGCCCTTCCCAGCCGGGCGTGGAGGAGCCTCTGAGCCCACAGCTCCTCTGGCCCTCTGCAGTCCGAGCACTTTAAAGATGAAGTGGGTTCACTGATCCACACTTCTCCCTGTTATTCGCAATTACCCCTCTGCCTTCCGTTTCATAATTTCAGTCCGATGCGAAATTACTCGCATGGTTGCGCTGATTGGCAGTAATCATCCATTGTTAGCGGGAAACGCGTTAATGTGAGGAGTGTTTCTCCAGAGATTTGTACTTGTATTGCCAGGGAGTGGTGACTGACACAACACAGATGCAATTCTGCCAAGCCAAACAAAGCCCTGACCTACCTGTAGGTGGCGCTGCAAACTATTCAGTTACAGGGTCATATTTAATTCTGGCTGTCGTATGACAGGCTTATTAACTTGGTGTACAAAGTAAAATGGATCGTTATGAATCTACCACAGGAATAAGCACAATCCATTTAAGGAAATCAAGTATTTTTATTTCAGCAGTATTGTATGTGTGCTACTGTACAGTGGTATTATGTGTGATCTGTATGTGTGCTCTTGTGTGTGTGTGTGCGTGTATGTGTGTATCTGTGTGTGTGTGCGCGTGTGTGTGTGTGTGTGTGTGCGTGTGTGTGTTTTACACACCCTGGGGCTTGCAGCTTCTGATTATCTGTTGAGAATAAGTGTGCTGGGGGTTTGGCAATATCTCACATTAAAAATGGATTTATACTTCAGCTTTAGATGTGCTGGACCCCACACCATCTCTCACCAGAAGGAGGTCTGCCCTGAAGAACAGAAGTAAGCTGGCTAGAAATGGTGTTTATGAATGAACTAATATGCCAGAAATTCTCTGCTCCTTCTATTGATCAGTGTGCCACTTGGGGTCCTCCACGAGGGAAAAACGAACAGATTTATGGCCTATATGAGTGTGGGTGTTAATTGCGTCCCTTTGTGTTGGGAAAGTGCTAGCCCAATATCTTATACATATCACCTGCTGACGTTTCATTAAAGCATCCGCAGAACTCCAGCTCCAGGCAGGGTGGGGGGGTGGGGGGGACCTGGATATCAGGACAAATGAGGCAGACCCCCTTTTCAGTGAAGTGACAGTAAAGAAAAAAAATCCGAAAAGTAGTCATTATATGAGTGAATTATAAACTTAAGTTAGAGAGGGTGATTTGCCCAGCTTTTGTCCAAATGGGTTTAAATTGCTGCAGAAAGGATATTGGTTCGCTATAGCATTTTAGTAAAGTGAATAAAAGGGAGGAGTTTTTTTGTTGTAAATTTCTGAAGGAATATAAGTCAGTAATTTGAGGATTGAATCATTGGGCTGAAGTGGAAGTGTTTGTGAAAGTTAGCGCCACCAGGGACTGATGAATTTGGCAGTCAGGGAATGTTGGACCCTGAGTGTGTTGATTCTCATTATTTGCTAATATGATTGCTAATATCTATTGTGGTCACATTACCTTTGAGCACTCACATTAAAAACAGGAAAAAATGAAGACATAATTCAACATAATTTTGAATATTAACTTAGATTGGCCTGAACTACAACTCAGCCCTTGAGCTTTTGGGCTTGAAAGGTACACACAATGAAGCCAAGAGCTCTGCTGGTAAGGAAGTGTGTGTGTGCAAATGAGGGTGCCTGTGTTTTATCATGGACTGGCTAGTGCAGGTCAGTGCGTGTGCAAATGAGGGTGCCTGTGTGATTGTTTGTGTGCGCATGTGTGTGTGTGTATGCATGTATGTGTGTGTGTGTGCGCATGTGCGTGTACGCATGTGTGTGTGTGTGTGCGCATGTGCGTGTATGCATGTGTGTGTGCACATGTGTGTGTGTGTGTATGTGCATGTCTGTGTGTGCATGTGTGCATGCACACATGTGTGCGCGTGCATGCAACATACAGTAGGTATTATTAGTTATCGCGTGATCTGCATTCCGTTTCATTCCTAAGGCTGCTGTACGCCCTGCTGATACGTCAGTACTATAAAAACTAATAACAGTAAAACCAGCATTTTCTCTCCACACTGAAGTTACGTCTCGTCGGTTCAATCGCATCTTTGTTCTGCTATAATCCATCGCAGGTTCCACCATTTTGTTTTCCCTTCAGCGCTGTCTCCGGCCTGGTTTCCCGGCCCGGCTGCGCTGTGAGCTGGGCCGGCTCGCGGGTGGACCGTGCTGCTCGTAATAGACGGTGATTGATTGATTGAGGTTCATTACCTCGCTGCACTAATTGGGACAGGGGCGTGGAGGCCCGTAATGAGGAGAGCTCCTGTGTGGGAACAGGGGGAGGAGGGGGTTGGGCGCTCTGTGATCTGCTGGGCCTTGATGTTGTTCCAGAGAACGAGCTATCTCCGTATTAGTCACCGGCCCTGTTTGCCCCTCCCATCGCAGAAGGCTTCGTTTAATCTCACGCCGTGCGTGTTGTACTTATACGATAACACATATTTCAGCTCTGTCCATGAGTTAATGCGGGGAATAGGGCGGTGTTGGCTCTGGAGGTTTGTTCCTTGCCCTGGGTGTGTCAAAGCGTCCCTGAGCAAGACAGCTAACTCCTCCGATTGTTCCTGATGAGCTGATTGGTACCTTGCATGGCAGCCTTTGGGCAATAGTGAATGAGTGTGAGTGTGAATGTGTGAATGAGAGGCATCAATTTGGATAAACGCAGAATATAAATACATTCCGTTTACCAGAATGAGAGTGGGATAAGAAATCGTTATTGGGTTTTTTATTTCTTTTTAAGCAAACAAAATTAGAGGTTTTCAAAATGAATGACTTCATGCCTACTGTCAAGGTAGAATACTGAAATATATGTTTCCCCCCTGCTCCTGTATTGGATGATTAAAATTTGGCAGCTGATATCAGTGGTGCGGCCCAACACGACACCTGTGTTTGCCATATGGGGGAAATTTGCAGAGCAACTGTTTCTGTTTTAAATGGGGGAGAAGTGCAGGTGAGTGATTGGCTGTCAGCCGGTAGCATTAGGGTGGAAAGCATGACGAGAACAGCCTATCAGAGGTGGCAAAGAGACCCGGTCACATTCTCTCTGAATGTTGCTATGCGCAGCGTACTCAGACTAGGTCAAATTCATAACTGTTTTGGATTCAAATACTTTTCTGTGTTCGATTGATCTTGCCTGGTGCAATTGAGCCAAATAAGAGGACCACTAGTCAGGGTTGGAACTGTTTGAGATTGGATTTCATAGGTGCCAATACACCAGACAAGTTCAGTAAAGTGTGGAGAAGTATTTGAATCCGGAACATTTCCGTATTCGACCCGGGTGTGACTCAGACGCAGGTCTGGCGGTAGCGATGGACCCGCGCGACGCCCGGGGCGTGTTCCCCGCCGCCCCGCTCTCTCGCCTCCGACGCTCCCTGAGAAACGGCTCGGATCACCTCCGGAGAACCGGGCCGCACCGAGCCCCCGCGCCATTAGCCAAATGAATACTACATTATCCCGTCTACTGTGACATTATGCGAAATCAATTCACTGTTTTTTATTGTAATCCGGCCATCTGAAAACCACTAAGTACGCTGCTGGGCCGCTGCCCGTTCCTCCAAGTGTTCTAGGTCCGTGCCGGGACGTGAACTTTAATTTGGCGGTTTCCGTAATGCGAGACGTTCGGCCTGCTAATGCGTCGAGCGGGGTGGGGGGGGGGGGGGGGGGGGTGTTCGCCGCGTCTCGTTCTCCGACGCTCTCCGGCTACGATACCGCGGCGAGAGGGCTCTTTTGTTCCCACCCCCGCCGTCGGAGTAAAGAGTTTCGGTGGGGCGATGCCATTCTTCTCAACCTCTGACGAGCTCCTGAATTGTTGCTGCCGTCTGTGCTCGACGCTGTGGGGATAAGGGGCCGTCATCAAATTACACGTGTTAGACTGGTATAACGCGCCCTGCTCCTTTGTAGAGACAGAACCTGCTGTCAGGTGCTACGAGCGACCGTGGTTACTGCAGTCACTCAGACGCAAATCGCCTTGGCTTTTATGTTGTTGTTTTTTGTTTTTGTAAGCCATATAATAGGTGTGGTCTGAAACTGAAATGAACCGGGGTCTGGAGTTCTGTTAAACGAAGTGAACGTGTCGAATAAATGCGAAGCAGGGTCTTCTTTCAGCCATTACAGTAAAATGTGTTATGTACTATGTAATTGGATCGTGTGACGGGCTGAAGCAATATCTTGTAAAGATGTTCCAGACATGTATTTAGTGCATTCCATTATGCGTTTGTCACCATGGCTGGAATCTGCGCTTCGATTTACGGATCAACGTGGCGGCAGGTGGAACATTTCTCAGCGGGAGGAATTTGCGAGATTCGTGAAACGGGGGCGAAACGGGTAAACTCCACTCCCACGCAGAAGCAGGAGGAAGATGGCGCTGACTGACAGCCTCTTCGACCCTTCCGAGGCCAGCCATTTTCTCCTTCCGCAGGAATTTGAGGGAAGCAGCGAGAGGCACGACTGGGCCAGGTTAAATGTTTGACCTTCTCCAGCAGCTTCTGTACCCCGCTGCCAACTCTGTTATTCATGGAAAGACACTGCTGACCGTGCTTGCTCTCTGCTTCCACACAGTTGGCTGATAATCATTAAATTACCTGGCCACTCAAAGGTAAAACTGTGAACATCACTCCAACAAAATCCCCTGTTGTTTGTTGTTTTCCAGTGTGCGGCCTGGTGCACAAAGTATAATTTTGCTCAAGTGTGTAAATAAAAATAAACGTGTCAATTCCATCAGCGCATGACAAGCATGAATGTACAATGCACACAGAAACAAGTGTGGTAGTGTTGATGGTCCGCTTTGGTGGTCTTAAAGAGACATCAATATCTAAAAAATGGATGAACAAGAAACCCAATATTTTGGCGGCTACAATTTATGTATTTCTCCCCTCAAAAAAAGTCGGAAATCTTAGAAGGATTACCCTTGTGTTGCTTGTACATTTAGTCGTCTGCGGCTACTGACACCTATTGGTATCCGAGGGAATTGCATGGCTGAGAGCAGGTTAGCGTGCTACAGCTTATAATACCTTGAAAGGTGCCCTGCTCGTTATGAAAAGAGGACTCCGTGTCATTTTCTAGGTACAACACATGTTGGGCTCATATCTCTCAGAGGCCGTCTCTGTCGAGCCGCTGCCTCCGGCTGTGAACAAGAGATTCTGTCTCAGTGCAGGTGTCAGGGGCTGTGCGCAGGAGGCCACAGAGGGTAGCTAATGGGGACAGATCAAAGACTTATGAACCAAGGATGCCTTTAAAAGAAGAAAAACGTGATTACTAACGCTGACGGTTCCTTTGTCGGCGTCTCGGGTGGCCTCTTCTGGTGGATGGTGTTCAGAAACACCTCTCACTCAACATTCACGGTCATTTCCCCGGAACCATTTGTAACCGAACTTCTGAAGGCGTTGTCAGCAACACGCTTATCGCAAAACAAATCAACAAATAAATTCTGTGTGATAACACAGTGTTTTAATTGAATTATTCTAAGTAGACTTCTCCTGAAGATTACCAATTGTCTATATTGCTTATTGTTCAATGGTGAACATCTTGCACATGTAAATAAATACATAATTAATTAAGTAAATAATTAAATAAAAATAAGTTTGCATTAACAGGCATCCTATCTCTCCTGGAAGGTTCATGTTCCCAGATATCCGCAAGTGGTCAGCAGAAATCTCTCGCAAACTAGGAATCAGCGCCATAGACGGAATGAAGTTTAGAAAACCGCATTATCCTGTTGAGAATCGATGAACAGTCATGAACTGAGAAAGCGTGGGCTTATCCCCCCCGGTCATGTGGTACTGTGATGTTATATAGTGCAGAGGGACCGCATCCTAGCTCTGAATAATATTTGACCACACAATATGCATAATTTTTACTTGCAATTTCAAATATAATCTATGCTGTACAAGAATAACCACTTTATACTCGTTGTGAGAAGGGAACCGAAACAGCACCTGGAGCTGAGCCATTATCAGAATTAGGATAGACTTTAAACGCATCGCCATAGTTGATTATTCAAATCTAATATTAGGTTGATTACAACAATATGCTAAATATATTGCTATGATCCATAATTGTTTTATACACAGCCAGAGCTACCATTTCCTGAGCAGGCTAATATCCAATGCATGATAAATTGAAAGGAGGGGATCATAACTAATGTGGCTAAGGCCCTCTGAGCAAGCTCAATAAAGAAGACAGAACGCCGTGACATCCGAATCTAACAACAGACATGTTTATTAGCTTCAAACGCTGAGGACTTGACGAAAATAATGAACTAAACAGTGAATAAATCAACAATTTTATAGATGTTGATGGTTTATGTGCTAGATCACATACTCATTCACTCACTCAAGTGTCTGAACGCTAATATACAACTTTTCATACAGCTCGTCCATGTTTCAAAAATGACAACTATCGGTGCTATTGTTGGAAAGCAGTTTCTTATCTTTTCAATAGATTATGAAAGTCAAACTGTGTGTCAGGGTCAGATTATTATAAAGCATGCAATGTTATCATTTTGCTGTCTATGACACCTAAAATAACAGCGCCCTATGTTTTTATTTTTTTGGCCTTGTTTTTTTGTTTTTGTTGTTTCTTTCATTAAAATTAGGATATTCTGCGCACCAGTGTGTATGAGACTGGCTTTAATTTGGCAACAACACACCAGACAAACTTGGATCTCTTTCATTCTGTTTGCATAATAAAAGGGCCAATCTGAAAATGTTTAATTAAGCCATGTTCATGGTTTTGCTTGGAGGGAAAACAGAAATAAGTTCAGTTCCTAGTGATTTTTTATTTATATATTATTGTTAATAGAATGGGGTTTCAGAATTTAATTAGTGACTTTGGAAATTAACTTTTAAATGAAGCAAAGAAGTGGATTTGGGAATTGGCTTGTGGTCCAGAACAGGTCCAAAATGGCAGACCCCTTCTTCAGAGAGCATCTTTGCTTCCCTCTAATCCCTGGCCCCTGGATCTCCTATCATACACTCTGTGAGCACTTTATTAGGTATTTATTAGACTTATGACCTTTGATGCTGTAGCCTATCCATTTAGAGGTCTTATTTGTTGTGTGTTCATAGATGCTGTTCTGTTATGCACTGTTATAATGTGTGGTAATAACATATTTTTTTTCCAGCAGGACTGCTGCTCACTGGATGTTTTTTTTTTTTTTTTGCACCACAACTCTAGAGGCTGTTTTGCGTGAAAATCCCAGGACATCAGCAGTTTTAGAGATACTCAAATCACCAACAATCATTCCACAGTCAAAATCACTTAGATCACATTTCTTCCCCATTCTGATATTTTGTCTAAAAAAAAAACAGCTGTATAAATTGATTGATTGGCTGAATAAATATGTGCATTAACAACAGGTCTACCTAATAAAGTGATCACACAATGTACAGTACTACGTAGAAGTCTTAGGCACCCTAGCCTTTATTATGTGTGTGTGTGTGTGTGTGTGTGTGTGTGTGTGTTAGTATAAAATAACACATTTGAGATTTCCAAATATTCATTTTCCAAAAGATTTAATTTTACAGAGACATTTTTGTATTTAATTTAAAAAGTAACATATTACTGAAAGCAATTTACTACTTTTTACATAAAAACTTAATCAAATCTGTCTGAGATCAGAAGCAAGGAGCCAACCAAAGTCTGCAGAAGAAATGTGGCAAGTTCTTCAACATTCTTGGAACAACCTCCCTGCTGATCGTCTTATAGAACTGCAGGACAGCATTGGATCTGCATCTCAGAGAAGTGATGCAGTTTTAACACCGAAGGGTGGTCACAAAAAATATTGATTTGATTCAGCTTTTAATCATTCTGCCAAATTACTAAAATGTAATGTAAAATGTATAGTACCTTTATTTACCTTTCATCTTATCCGTACAGAATGTTGTACAGGTGGACTTTTGCGCAGTACCGTATATAAGGAATGTTTGTATTTTGATTGTGGTTTGCATAGTTATCTTGATTTATTGCTTTATTGATGTTGCATACACGTGTGCTACACTGCGAATGCTGTTCGGCAAGGCTGGAACAATTGCTTATGTAACTCAGGAGGATGCACTTATGTTCTCTTGCATTGTAAGTAATTGAGAACATCTGTTGAACAAGTGCAGTGTAATACAATGGTGCTGGCTTGTAGATGATAGCTCAAACTTACGGAAGAAACCCTGTACAGGCGTACTGAGAACGCAGTCACGCTGTGTTCTGCCTGCAATCATGAATCAAAAATAGAGTGGAATGTTTTCCTTGAATTGTTTTTCAATAATTAAAGGAAATAGTTAAATAATCTTGTTTTTAAGATTATTTCTTTGGCAATGTTGTCCAATGGTGGACACATGATATATCTAATATGTAAAAGAAATAAAGGTATTTCAACATATAAAAATATTTCAAAACATGGCTGTTTGACCTATGCCACCATCCACTGAGTATTTTTATTTTTGTATTTACTTATTTATTTATTTTCTATTTATTTTTCTATTTATTTTCCATTTAATTTTTTTTTTAATTTTTTTTTTTATAGATTTCTTTGGGGGGGGGGGGTTTCCAAACAGTTTTACCAAGTCTCACCACCTTCCCCTGCCCCCTATTAAACAAGTACTTAACCAATTACTGACCATGTTATACAGATGCTGCAATAATCATCATTTATTCCAGGAATCTTGGATATTTGCAAGCTGGCTTACAGGCCTACCTAACAAAGTGGTTACAGAGTGTCTAACAAATAAAAAATAAAAAAAGGCACTAATGCAGAAAATATTAAATTAAATCTCCAAAGCCTGAAATGAAAAACAAACTACTGGCAGCTCAAAATCGGCGTATGCCAGACTTGCAAGTGACAGATCAATTAATGTTAGGCCAGTTAGATGTTTTAAACAGTATATCTCGAGCTTGACCGTCACAGAAATGTTTGACTGACTGTAACTATAATGTCCTTAGTCTACCTTACAGACAAGCTGAAATTAAATTCAGAGCAACACTAGCTTCCGTGATATGACATATACACAGATCTTTGGGGGGAATTTTTGAAGGGCGGGGAGTCAATTTGACTGACATCAATAGAGGAGGGGGAGGTCAAGTGAGGATGTGCACTGCTGTGTGAAAAGGACATTGATTGGAGAATTGACAGACATTTGATCATCATACACACCCCATAGTACCGGGTGGCCTGTGGTGTAGTGGTTAAGGTAAATGACTGGGACAGGCAAGGTTGGTGGTTCTAATCCCGGTGTAGCCACAATAAGACCCGCACAGCCATTGGGCCCTTGAGCAAGGCCCTTAACCCAGGTTTGCTCCAGGGGAGGATTGTCTCCTGCTTAGTCTAATCAACTGTACGTTACTCTGGATATGAGCATATGCCAAATACCAATAATGTAATCTAAAGTAGTACAAAAAAAAAGATGTAAAATCTTGTTTTCCAGGAAGTGGAGGGAAATAAACCAGTATTACAATTTAATCGTTTTTCTTAATTTTTCTCAAGATGTTCGTATGGTTATGAAGAATAGCATCACACTTGTAATATACTGCAAACAAGCAAGCTGTTAAACTTTAATGTCAAAAACGAAAAAAAAAAAAATCTGTTAATGTTATAAAACAAATTTGACTGAAGTAAATTAACGTAGCTAGCTATCTTCGCTGCTGCCAAGCTGCCTCATTGCTGGCTGTGACAGAAAACTTAAAATAAGACTTGGCGGCAATAAGTCTGTTTTTGTAATGAACCTTATGTTAATAGTAAGGGCAGGGCATAGAGCATATTTTGATGGCTACCTGTACACATGTCATATTAGATGAGTCTACAACTCATATGTTGGTGTCTACCTGTACACATGGCAAATTAGGTTAGTCAATATTAATTATTGTTATCCCATTTTCAGTTAGTCCAACGTCATGACCAGTTTACCAATGCTGGTTGACCATCGCATACCTACTGAGACCAGCTTATGATGAGCTTGACCAGCTCAATTGTCAAGCTGGTATAGCTGGATTTTACAGCGGGGATGTGTTTGTTTGTTTCTGTTGTATGTGTGGGTGTCTCTGTTTTTCTTCCTGTTTGGCATCAGTTCGACCGTTTATTCTCTGTTTGAAAAGACACGGGGTGCCATCCACCAGTGGGGACTCACTTGTCGGATTCGCTCTGTGTTTGTGGATTGTAGAATGTTATTACTTTGTGGATTTTTTGTGTTTAACCTTGTTTCTCTGAATTCAACATTGATTCTCATCTAGCCCCTCTAGTTTGTTTGTTGAGTGGATCTTGTGTGTTTGACCTTGTTTCCTTCAATTGGACCTGGGCTCTCCTCCCGCTCTTTTCGTTTGTTTTTGCCCGTTGAATCACCCCGGTTAGTTAGAGCGATCCCAACTGGATTGCAATTCCTTCCATCGGGACATTGCTTTGTTATTTTGCTTTGTTAGTTTTCCTTTATTGTTTTTGAAGGTGACTCCGGGTAGAATTTTAAATTTCCACGGGGCTGCACCGTTCTGACTCTTGGGCTCAGTCCGTAGACTCATTCCACCCAGAGTTCAGCATTTAAAGTGACCCTGAACCCAGCAAACCTTCAAAGAAAAGATCTGGCTCTCGATTGGGGGTGTCCGGTGTATAAAAGAACCGGTGCGGATGCAGGTTTTTGTTTTATACCGGCTCTTATGCACCTGATTCGACTTGATTAAAGACCAGTTAGTTGACTCATTCCACCCAGAGTTCAGCATTTAAAGTGACCCTGAACCCAGCAGACTTTCAAAGAAAAGATCTGGCTCTCGATTGGGGGTGTCTGGTGTATAAAAGAACCGGTGCGGATGCAGGTTTTTGTTTTATACCGGCTCTTATGCACCTGATTCGACTTGATTAAAGACCAGTTCGTTGAATCAGTTGTCATAGAGCAGGGCTAAAACAAAACACTGATCCCACACCGGCCCTTTTTGGAAAAGACTTGAGACCCCTGCTGTACCGTAGATAGTTTTATTCCAGTTCAGTCGTTAGCAGCTGGAGTTGCTTGCCCATTTGTTTCCCTTTCATTTCCCACTCCTTATTTCCTGTGACAGTCGGAGCTAGGCAGGGTCGTAACAATAATGGTGTCTCTACACTTCCTGTGCAAGGGTGGACTGGCACTCTTATTACTCTGCTATTTTCCACAGAAGTTCTGACTCTTTCTTCTCCGGAAGAGCGTTCCTGACCGGGTCTGCAGGGTGTGATTAATTAAACAGAGGCCCGCGGCGACCACATGTCGTCCCGTGCACCAACGCATCAGAAGCTGCCGGAAAGGTCAAAGGTCAGCCTGTGTAAGCGACTGCGCAGATCAAGCTGTCGCTATCCCAAATGTAGCTAATGTGAACAGCAAGGGTGTTGAAGTTTTACGGAACCATTCTTTTGAACAGTGGCGCATTTTAGGAATTTATTCTTTCTCTTTTCATGTACTGCTTTGAATTTACATTGGTGAGTTGAATGGAAGTGAAATATGCTTCTATCTCCAGAGGAATTGGGCCAGTTCCATCTGTTTAAATAGCTTTATTTTTATGTTAAATTATTGTACTACTTATTTGAAGAAACTAAATTTGATTCTAATTGTCTGTTTTGTTTTATTGTAAATTCTCTGCCGAATACAAAAATTCCAATTTATTCTTTTTTCTTACTCATGTCTTACTCATGCAAATCTTACTCATGACCTGCAGGATTCAGCTGTTTTCAGTGTCTCCAGTGCATTAAAAATGACATTTTTGGTTTATATGACTCATGGTTCATAACAAAGAGAAATGACCTGCGCTGTACTGTGGTAGGAAACTGTGAACGAGGGGGTGGTGGTATTGAAGCTCCCAGCGATGAGTGTTAGTTCTGTAGGAGGCGATGATAGGAAAAGAGGGGGTGGTCTTAATGAAAACTCCAGCGGCAATGCAGTGTGGTCTAAGGTGACTATAACGCAAGCAAACTGTGCTCACAGCATCTGATATCGGTTGAAAAAAAGTAATTTCTCACTTCTCCCACAAAGGGTTGGTGATGTTGTGATTCCTCTATATAGACTCCTAAGGAAATTAGAAGGTCTGGTTCCTATATGGGTGTGTAATAATAACAATAAAGTTATTTAGCTGAAGCTTTAATCCAAACGCTTTACAGTTCATTATACTAAGCAGGGGACAGTCCCCTGGAGCAATGCAGGGTTAAGGACCTTGCACAAGGGCCCAACGGCTGTGCAGAACTTATTGTGGCTACACCGGGGATCAAACCACCGACCCCACGGGTCCCAGTCATGTACCTTAACCACAACGCTACAGGCCGCCCTTCGGAAACACGAAGCGGAACATGACACAAAAAAACCCCCCACAAAACACAAAATCAGAAGATGACAGGGCTGAGGGACAGAGACCCTGTACGTGACAACACAGACCAGTGGGGGAAGTCAGGCTCTGGAGCATGTCTGCTTTCACCCTCCCATCAACTCCAACTGTAAAACCATTGTTTCCGTGGTGTAATTATGATGCTTTTTTTAATGAATTTTCCGATGGCGTCTTTATTAATTAATTATGCGGGAAACCCCGCTCCCTGAACATGGCCGAACGTGACAGGAAAAGACGGAGGGGCTGACTGAGAGCTGTCACGAGCTGCGAGCGATCGGCCTTCAGGGTCAGGGGTAAGCGCAAACTAACCCATATTTGCTGAGACTAATACAAATCCAAAAGTAGGCAGCCTTACTCTAATAATAATAATTTAAAAGCCACAAGTCGAATCAAATTAAAATCAAATGTCAATGCGCATGTTGCTTTGGCTACGCAGCACGCGTTTGGACTGAACCATAACAAGATAAGACTGCAATATTTAACTTGCTTTGGTAATTAGTAGTGTAGACTCCTGTCAAAACACCTGCCAACCTATATATAGATGCAGTCATAATTTCAATTTCACTGCAGCACCGTACACATGCTCTGTATGCTATCCTTGCCACGCCGAGTCCTCTGTAGATAAGCTGCGCCAGCTTCGTACAAACCTTTGAGCTGCCACACTTTAACGAAAGAGTTAAACGCGACAGCGAGAGGTTAGAAAATAGTCGCTCTTAAAATCTCTAACCCCCAGTGGTGGATCGTCATTGTGGAAATGGCATAAATGAAAGTGTAGCTAATTAGAAGTGTTAAAAATAGTAATAAAAGTGTGATGGGTACAAAGGCACATACAGAAGTGTTCAGAGTCTGACACAGTTTGCAGTCTGCAGTCAGACGCTGTGAATAGATAGCTACGTATATAATAAGCCCACTAAAATCTGTGCTCTATACCTACATCCATAAGTGTATTTCTGAGGATGATAACTACGGGTTGTCGTAGCGCGCGGCCGTGTTTGTTGGCATGAAAGGCTGGATTTTCCATGTTCAGAGGAAGTGGAGCACTGCTCTGCGCTGACTTACAGTCGAGACCCGCGCTGTATCCACCGCGTCGGACAAATCCGTATTAAAAATGCATGGCAAAAATATGAACAAACCATAAAGCCCAAACAATAGCAGCCTTTAGCGGCATTAAATATTCATGTCAGCTACTCTGGGTTTCACTTTGCTATCTTATAATAAGGGAGGAAATTCTTCTTCTTCCTCCGTCTCCCACAGTGATTGGCAGAAATGTGCTAAATTTGGCTGGCAGGCAGCGCCCTTCATGAGGCACTCAATCTATTGGCAGGGGGCTGATCAGACAACGCTGGTGCTGTTTGACAAAATGGTGCGCACACATACATACATGCCCCCTGCCGTAGAACCTTCCTGTGTTATATTAACCTACGCTATATGTTCCACAGCATCAATAAAATCTCTGACATTATATTTCTTCAATTTAAACTTTTAACATGATGGCTTCCACAAGCCGAATTGTATCAATGGTCATTTCATTTATAAATCTTACATTCTCTATTCGGCTCATCCGTATCAATTTTCTTGTATGAATTCTTGGCCATTAGTTCACCAGGTGATGGGCAGCCCTTATAATTATGATTATAAATTCATAAGTAGAGCAAAAACCTCCACGGCCATTTGCAAGTATAACATAAGCATAGAGGCCATAAATCTGCTTGAAATTATGTGAAACTGCCATTTAAGACCACCAGGTTAAATATCATATTCGTAGTCACCTTGTATATTTAAAATATATAAGTTCATATATATATATGGAACTAAATTAAAAGTGTGAGGTGTAACATAGTATTGTAAAATCATACATTTGTTTTGAGCCACATTTGAGCCACATTTGAGATTGAAAATTTGATTATGGATAGGGTGGCACTGTTAGTTGCAATGAAAGTCGGAGGAAAGTTCTGGTACTTAAGAATTTGGTACACAGAACTGTAATTGTGTGTGGACCTTTGTGTTATAATTTTACAGTAGGAGATATAATTTAAAATATTCAATGACTATAGCTCATAATAAAAATGAAAACAATTCATAACCCATTAGAGTATACTACCAATTAGTCTGTTTGCAACATACATTGAACATATTTCTATGACATCAAAAGATTTTTTTTTGGATCAATAAAATCATTCAATAAAAACATGCTCATACTATTTTGCAGAATGGCCTCATCATAATCTTAATTATATAACAACCAAATGGGAATATCCCCAGTGTCCGGGAAAGGTTCCTTCCTCAGAAGGACCTTAATATTGAACCGTTCACAACTGAATGAACTATCTGCCTAAGGAGAGATAGATAATTGATCACTTTGGCCTCATATGATACATAATTGGCCCATTTCATTGCCACTTATAATTTATTTCCAGCAAATGCTGCAGTTAATCAATTATTCAACACTCCTTGATTTCAAGATGTTCTGTACAGTTAGAGTAGTTTTTTTGGTGCCACTGAGGAACATGTTAAATTCAGGTACATTGTCTCACAACAAGGCATGAAACCAACAAGCTTTTTAATGACAACTGCAAAGAGTTCACCTGCATCATTGTGTACAGTATGCGTCACCTGCCTATTACTCAAATGATTATTATTATTATTATTATTATTATTATTATTATTAGTAGTAGTAGTAGTAGTAGTAGTAGTAGTAGTAGTAGTAGTAGTAGTAGTTACAAACCCTACAGCACGTTAGAATAATAAAAATGGTTGAGAAAATAATAATGTTGAATATTGTGAGGTCCTTTCACTGAGAAGAATTGAGAAAAAGCAGGATAACAAATCAAATCTGGATGAGCATAGGCATAAAAAAATAATGATTTTAAATATTGAGTTCATGTTCTTCCATTCATGAATGCCTGGGTTAAGCTTTAGTGAATCTGACTATTGCATGAGCTCTGCATCACCTACTGTAATCAGTCAGAGAGGTGATGTGACGCAGGGGATCAATTAATGATTTCAACTTCTATGTAAATCAAACAAGAACACAGAAAGAAACCCAAATATCCTGCTAAAGGAGAGAACAATGCAAGTGTAGGCGAGTGTGTGTGTGTGTGTGTGTGCGTGTGTATGTGTGTGTGTGTGTGTGTGTGCGTACAGGTGCATATGTGTGTGTGTTTACATTTTTAAAGATATGTTTCTGCATTCAGAGAGTTCATAAATTGCATTTACTGTGCTATGAAAGGCACAGATACATGTTTTTCCCCTCTCTCTTACCAATAATCAATCAATCAATCAATCAATCAATAAGCTTCTCTTGAAAGGCAGCCGGACTGGCCCTGCCCAGATGTTTCTTTGCTGTTTTGTTTTTAGATGGTGTGTGGGCTGCATGCTCTGCTGGTAGAGTTTGTCTTTCAAAATATCAAAATTATAAGCATTTATAGTATGCTATAAAATTGTCACATTATGAGGTTTTCAACTCTCATGAAGCATTTTTGAAAGAAATGAGTCAACAGGGCTTCCATTTTAGCATGTAACTTAACCAGCTGACAGCAGCTGAAGTGGCTAAACAAACACTGCCAAGCCATTGTTAATTTAATCTGCTATTAATTATTTCAGTGTAAATACGATTTCAAAAGTCTATTTTACAAATTTTATTGTGGCAGGTCATTGCTCACTATCATAAAATATTATGACAAAAAAAACAGTCCTTTTTTCAAATGCAGCCAACATATATTAAGTAAAATTTTCATGAAAATAACTTTATTTGATCCATGACACCCCTGGAGCGGTACAGCAGACACAAAGAAAGCACAGAGTGAGCATCTGTCTTGCTTGAGGAGATGGAGTTTAAGCTATTCATGTAGAAAAACAGTAATAAAAGGATATGTTGGCGAGATTTTAAAAAGAGGAATTGTTTTTTCTCCTTGTGTTTTATGTTAGATAAAAGGAAAATTGGAAGGGAATAACTTTCCTTTCCATAATAATTTAAAGTTGATAAAAGACATTGTGTTTGGATTTCTATTTTCTTTTTTCTTGATATTGAGAGTCCTCATAACCTTTGCTGGCTGAGAGTGTTGATACGGGGTAGTCTTAGCCAAAGGCTGAGGGTGTGTGTGTGTGTGTGAGAGTGTGTGTGTCTCTGCGTTCATGCATGTTTGCATGAATGTGTGAGCGGGTGTCTAATATTTTCCATTCAGTTTTAGGACACATTTCATGTCTATGGAAGTACGTAATAAACTGTAGTAATTAACTGTAGTAAACTGTCACTGTAAAATTGGAAACTGTACAATTGGCACATAGGTTGTTTTCAAGTTTTACAATGCAGCTTCATTAATGAGGGCTTCGTGTACAGTGAGCGAGAGAGAGAGAGAGAGAGAGAGAGAGAGAGAGAGAGAGAGAGAGAGAGAGAGAGAGAGAGAGAGAGAGAGAGAGAGAGAGAGAGAGAGAGACATACATACTATATCTCACTGTTAGCTGCTGGAGATGCATAAAGATGTAGGATAAGAGATTTGATTAGGGTAAGTCAAGTAGAGGGGCGATTAGGGACAAATTGTTGGAGATTATAGTCTATAGATATTATGTTTGTGCTGCTCTCTGAGCATGTGGATCCAACCCTGTTCACTGCCCTGTCTCTGTTTGCCAATGATAGTAATACAAGATCAGGAAAAAATGCCAAATGATACAGTCGATTGTTGGACGTCCTCAGCTCTATAATCAGTCCATTCTCATTTGCCCTCATACGCTTGTTTTTAGTTTGAAAACAATGACCAGGTTGGTTTGTCTGACCCCCTGGTGGTCTGAAGAAAGGTAGGAGCACAACATATACCTTATTTGTACATTTCTTTGCAATTATATGAGTGCAAATGACATCTTGGACAATGGTAGTGGCGCAGATTTAGCAACGGCTCCTTTAGGTTGGAAGGCATTGGTAGGATGACTATGTTCAATTCATTATTTTTTCATTGAATGGTAGCACAATGTATTTGAGAAAACCCCACAATGGTGGAAATCATGAGTTGCCTGGCTAGCTTTATTATGTATTCTTCTACAACTCTGGATATCCATTTTAAAGAAACAGATTTAGACATTTCCAAAAACCTACTGTATACTGCAGCAGGCTGATTCTGGCTGTGGGTTCACAGAGAGGAAAAGGCAGAATATAAACATTGAGAAGGGTGTATGAGGTTAACCTCAGGTTTTACTGGGATATACCCTGGCTATGTTCTACTTGGCTTCAGCAATCATTTACTTTTCAGCCAAAGGTTTTCTGGATGATCATTTTGTTTTCTTTAAAAAAAAAAAATGCTTCAGATTTTTTTCCATTTTCTCCCAATTGTACCCTGTTTATTTAAATCGCCCATGTACTGTATATTGAGGAAACACTGCTACAACCCTGCCCCCTGGAGGCCGGGGCGGGACCGACATGCTTTCTTCAAGCCGCATTGTCACGAGCCCTGCACCACGTTTCCGGGGCAATCAGGCAGGGGCACTTATACGCAACGAACCTCCCCGCCGAGTCCCTTCCCCCACCCCCAGAGCAGCAGCCCAATCATGTCACTCCCTCACATGCCAGCTAGACTGGCATTTGGCTGGGTCTCGGTGTGAAACTGCATCGACCGAGAGTCCAACGCTTTAGCCGCGCCACCGCAGCGCCCATTTTGTTTTCTTCAACAGGCTGGCATCCACTGCACATTCTCCCTGTCTGGATCGTATCGTTTGCAATTTCCATCTGCAGGTCTTTATGGTCCGTGTTGTGTCATGAGATAGCTGTCTGTATTTTTCTGCAGTAGACATGGACCTAGTACAAATCCTAACAACTATAGTTATTGGCAACTCTGTTCAGGGCAGTGGTTAACTGTACACCTAATTTTAAAATGTCATATTATGAGATGAGAGATGTCCCGGGTTTGATTGTGAGCCTCTCGGTGTGGATTTTGTATGTTCTTTCCATGTCTGTGAGGGTTTCCTCCAAGTACCCAGTACTACCTTCCTTCTGACACAAGACATTCAGTTAGTTTGATTTAACAAGACCGCTTCAGTTAGCTGGATCAAGTTAACCCTAACAGGTGTCATAAGATGGAATAAAACTGACTTGGGTTATCATGGTAGCTGAGGCCGGCCAGTTTGAAGTAGGCTTGAGATTGTTGAAGCAGCTTCTTTAAATACCCCTCGGGTCTTGCATAAGAGCCTCCTTCAAATAATGTGAACACGGAAGAGACAGTGAAATTCTGATGGTCTCCCTTGTCACGCTGTGCAGCGGATAAGCCACAGTTCACAAGAGAGAGTGTCCCTTTCATGTCGATGGACAGGAAAATTCTCGGTTAAATTCACAGAAGTCTCTTTATTGGAGTTATTGTCAGTCACAGATTCTGGGAGATGAGGTTATATCAAGTATTCTAACCGGTGTGTGCTAAGCAGAGTCAAAAGTTCACTGTACTCATTATTGCAAATTGCTATTGTAGGCTGAGTGCATCTTGTGAGTTTGCAAGTGTGTGTGTGTGTGTGTGTGTGTGTGTGTGTGTGTACGTGTCTTTGTCTGTGTGTCCCTTGCTTGTTTCTACCGGTATGTTCCGCCTGTGAAAGATTGATTGCCTCTATTTGTATGTGTGCCAGTGTCTTTGCGTGTGCGTGTGTACTGCTATGCGTGTGTTGACATGTTTGATGTACAGTACCTACAGTATGATTGCGTGCAGGGTACGTCTGACTGCAGGCATTGCCTGTAGGCTATCCTAAACTTGCCTGTTTCTCATGTTGGGTTGTGAATATTGCAGCTGACATGCCACACTCACCTCTGTACGTGTGTGTGTGTGTGTGTGTGTGCGTGCGTGTGTGTGTAGGGTGGGAAGCTGCGTTTGTACAAAATGTTTCTTTGAGTCTCCTTCGCACTCGCGACCCGGAGGCCCCCCCTCCCTCCAGGCCCTGAAAGAAACACACATGGAGGAGGATGTGTGGACTGGAGCCTGCTGAAGAATGCTAAACACACAGCCTCCGGCGTTCTGGGTTTGTGAGAAACCTTGCTGCAGCTCATAAATGCGTGAAGATGTTTCGCCGTAAGACACACCGTCGGTCATTGTTTACAAACGAAGATGATGCAGACGTAAACCCTCTTCCTCGCCGCTGTACTGCACTGCGGCCAGTGGCGTTTGGTGAGCTTTAAACGGACGCCGTGGACGGTGTGGACTACTTCCCTTTAGATGTGATCATTGACCTCCTCTTTTATTTGTTTTCATTGAGTAAGAATCATGCCCAAAGGTATGCGCACAGCATATTTCTCCACACCATGTTAGGGAGATTGAACCATAAAATCAACGATGGAGAATCTGTTTTAATCATTCAGTGTGCACTTTTTATAATCATTCTGTTACCTAGGAATTTAACTGCAAAAATGGAGTAGCAAACAATATCTGTGCTTCAAAATTGTTTACATGACAGAATCTGTGCATTTGAGATCTTTCCCATCGATATGTACGAGAACAAAGTACAAAGACAATAAAGAGAACATACAGTATATCCCCAATAATGTCAACAGAATGTGCATGGGTGGCACGGATGGTGCAGTGGGTAGCACTGCCGCCTCACAGCAAGGAGGTGCTGGTTTTGAATCCCCGTCGGCCGGGGCCTCTCTGTGCAGAGTTTGCATGTTCTCCCCGTGTCTGTGTGGGTTTCCTCCGGGTACTCTCCAATCAGCCTAAGACATGCAGGTTAGGCTGATTGGCATGTTCTCCCCGTGTCTGTGTGGGTTTCCTCCGGGTACTCTCCAATCAGCCTAAGACATGCAGGTTAGGCTGATTGGAGAGTCTAAATTGCCCGTAGGTACGAGTGTGTGAGTGTGCCCTGCGATGGACTGGCAACCTGTCCAGGGTGTATTCCTGCCTTTCGCCCAATGTATCCTGGGAGAGGCTCCAGCCCCCCTGCGACCCGGTTCAGGATAAGCGGGTTAGGATAATGAATGAATGAGAATGTGCACGGTTATGCAACCCATCCATCCATCCATCCATCCACCAATTATCTAACCTGTTTATTCCTGGTCAGGGTCATAGGGTTGCTGGAACCTATCCCAACATGCATTGGGCAAAAGGCAAACATACCAATCCAGGACAGGTTTCCAATCCAAATACAAACAATGTAATTATTCAGCTAAATGCTGTAGTTTAATAGAGGACAAATGGCTATTTCTGATTTTATGTTGCATTAGTTGCTGTATTGTTAATCAAGCAAAATTCATGAAAAAGGGTCAACTTTTTAGGGAAGTGTTCCACCTTGTCTATTTTCGGACTGATGACAACGGTGTTCCCAGGTCGATACCTCGCCCTTAAACAATCGACAATACATTTTCAACATTCAGCATCATGTGATGAATGCTCATCTGGTACAGTGTCATAAATTCACCGGACCAAGCTGGACCGAGGTAGCGCTTCCAATAGGCTGACCTTCCAGCTCTGAGAGATTATGTGGATGCGCTCTTTGATTTCATAGCGCTTTGCATTCATAATGATGTCACGCAGATTTCTGCCAAGCTCAAGAGAGACAGAAATTGCTGTCATAAATGATTCATTAAGCATTACATAACCCTAGCTTTGCATTATTGGTTTGCGAGGCAAATTAATCCAAATGGTTTTACCCTTGGGGAGGGAACGGGAGATCTGTTACACTCCATTTTCCTTGCTGCTTTTGGGGAAGTGTTAATGCTTCGAGCACACAGCCCTGCTGTAAAGGGTGGACGCATCCTCAAAAAAGTGATAGGTGCCATAAATGATATACAGTATACAGTACATGGCCAGGAGCTTTTACCAAGAACAAGATGGAGGGTAAACTTATCGTTATTGTTGTCATCTCTCGGGAGTGCATGATGCAGAATATGAAGACAACAAAGCAGCACACATTACATTACATTATTGGCATTTTGGCAGACGCTCTTATCCAGAGCGACGTACAGTTGATTAGACTAAGCAGGAGACAATCCCCCCTGGAGCAATGCAGGGTTAAGGGCCTTGCTCAAGGGCCCAACGGCAGTGCGGATCTTATTGTGGCTAGACCGGGGATCAAACCACTGACCTTGCAGGTCCCTGGCATGTACCTTAACCTCTACACTACAGGCCATGCAGCATGCCTGTGCTGGGCTGCAAGGTTAGCTAGCTAGCTAGCCTGCTGATCTGTGTAGTAATTTATTATCTCAAGAGGCCACGATTGAAAGCCATATCAAATGTGCCCCCCTTCCCTCATCCAGTACATCACTGGAAAGCTGTCCCCAAAAAGTGCACGTGCCAAACCAGAAGCCGAAGCCGTGTCCAGATTAGCATTCCTACCACCTATTGAGTATAGGGGTGTCATTGGCTCAGGCAGTAAGAGCAGTTGACTGACAGTCGAAGGGTTGCTGGTTCAGTCCCCCACCTGGGGTGTGTCAAAGTGTCCCTAACCCCTAAATGCTCCTGAGGAGCTGGTTGCTGTGAGTGTGTGAGTGTGTGAAATGCCAATCATTTACCATTGACATTACATTACATTAATGGCATTTGGCAGACGCTCTTATCCAGAGCAATCTACAGTTGATTAGACTGAGCCGGAGACAATCCCCCCCAGGAGCAATGCAGGGTTAAGAGCCTTGCTCAAGGGCCCAAAAGCAGTGCGGATGTTATTGTGGCTACACTGGGGATTGAACCGCCGACCTTGCGTGTCCCAGTCATGTACCTTAACCACTTTGCTACAGGCCGCCATTTGCAAGTTGTATGCAACTTTTATACTCAATAGTAGGCAACGTGAGCTGATTGGAGCATGTCCCAGTCTGTACACGTAACAAGGCCCTGCACTGACTGGACTGCTTTGAAACATGTCCAAGCTCTTTACTCTTCAGTGCTGCAGCCTACTGTATGAGAACAGGCCCGTTCTGGGGCTGTCCTGCTACCAGAAAGCGTCTTCGCCGCGTAGCTCTCTGTGCACCCCGAGCACAGATCAAAGACACTAATGAGGTAAGGCAGAGCCAAAGGGACGCCTGTGATGGCGACCAGCCAGTGCACTATAGCTATAAACAGGTCCACCATGCAGGATATCGCTTGTGTCTTATATTAAAAGTGTGTCATATCTTAGGAAATATTGATTTCTTTATTTACTGCTGGGAGGCCTGCTTTTCTCCAGCTTGAGTCACCTGTACAATGAAGTGCTTTAGATCTGGTAGGTGAGTTGATGTTGCTGCTGGTACATCTCTGAACTAGACTTGATACGTATTAATCATAATAATCAGCATCCATACATAGATGAAGGATACAAGGTTATATAAATGAAACAAGATATTAATAGATGAACAGTTTCTTATTGATAAATAACTCTGCTTGTTGATGGGGTGTACTTCCATAATGATATAGTCATGTTAAAGGGCATATAGTGATCAGGCTAAGTCACCTCTACCTACTCCTAAAAAACAATATATAATCTATAATCCTAAACTCCCCATGTATGTTCAAAGCCATACACTGTATCACAACAGATACATTTTTTATAAATAGTTTTTCAAGCACATAAATCCAAAATTCTTGCTCCAAGAATTGTCCTAAATTAATTTAAAGTGATGTAAAACATTGTGTATTTTTATTAAGTGTTTATAAATATGTTATAACACATGTTTAGTCTGTAAACTGTGTTACACATGCTTGAATAAGGCTTTAAGAGGGCATCATTTGGGTATGGTTGAAAAAGAATAAGAAATAGGGTTGCCCTATTTAATTCCCACAGACAATAATAGGCAGAATTCAATCACAGACGTTGACAGTATCAGGGCATGTTCAATTCAGTCACACTGAAACAGACCATCCATGATTCACCTGCCATCAGCCCAATAAAATGGGCCTTGCTTTCTCTATTAAAATACAGGTTCTGGCCGATGAAAGTTAGTTTTCTCCAAGTATTAATAGATAAACAAGCCTGCATTTTCAAGATTGCCTGCAACAACAGTATTGCTTTGTATGATATTTAAAAAAGGCATACTTGTTATTTTATGTCAGTGAACTTGTCTTGTACCTTCACATAAAACCTTGCCAGGACAAGGTGAACACCATTTGTGGTTGCTACAAGTCTAGCCTGTCTGAAAGCACCACAGCTTTATTACAATACATTTTCATGTTTTTATTTTCCTGTTTGTTGCACAGTCCTTCCACTTTTCCTGAACACATATACACTGTATGAGTTTGAACAAAGGGTGTACAGTTGGAGAAAAATCATTATTGACCTTCATCACAGAGGCCTCGTGCTGACGCACGTGTAAATGCTGAATTCTCCTCAGACTTATTTGGTCCTCGTGTTGCGAGACAACAGCCACAGACTCCAAATGTAAATTCAACACCTGGAACCAACCTTAGACTTTTTGTTAGCTTTCTTGCTTCTCGAACTAATGATGCAATGACGCACAGCCCACCGAGAAACAGCTGTGCAGCCAATCACATTTGGACCCCCTCATATGAAGGAACGTTGTATAAGGAGAGCTGTAATCCATACACGGTTCACCCAAAGTGGATGTAAATTCCAAATAACCAATTAACAAGTTAAAGTTATCGGTCTGCACTTTAGCTTCATATTCATTGGTTTCGTTCCAATCCAATGCTGGAGTACAGAGCCAAAGCAAATGCTTCCAGAGAGCATTGTATCCTATCAAGAAATACAAGTTTGGTAGTCCGGGTCATACATTAAATGGGGTATCGAGGAGCCAATGCATCTAAGGGTTAAGTAACTTCTGAAGTGCGTGTCCCAAAAGTTAGTTGCTTGCGGGAAATGAATTATTCTTCATTGGAAACCACGAGTTTAACTCGGGTACATTTTCGGCACATAGCGTTTGAGCACCTTATTATAGTTTAAATGTTCAGCATGATTAATGCGCTCAGTTTTGTGTTTCCCATTGCTGGTTCAGTGCTTGAGTCTGCATCGCAAATAACGCAGGGATGTGCACACAGCCCGCGTACTATGGAGCGACTCTTTTAAAGGTTAATTAAAATTACTGTGCTATATCGACAGCATGCAAGTTAAAAGGTGAAAGTTAAAAAAGCAGAATGAAATTATAATGAAAATCCCTCAACTTTATTCCCTTAATCACTGAATGCGCCCATTCTATTAATTGAAGATAATTATAGGATTTTAATTTTCTAATGTAGGTTACAAGGGGGAAAAAAATCACTTTCCCATGTCTTGAGTGATAGGATGACATGAATTAAGGTGTGTGCTGAGTTTGGAGTGCAGAACATCAAATTAAGTGGAACTGAGCTTTTAAAATAATTGTTTCTGTTTTATTTCACCTTAAAAAGTTTTTGAGAAGTAATAAGGCACAATTCACTAAGACATTAAGCACTTGCAAAATCCTTTAGCATGCGGAAAAACAATAACATGACAAATGATTGGTCATCATATTGGTTTCGTGGCAATTATTAGTTGTGTTATTAGTTTTGAGCGTGCTGAAAGGTTTTGCATAAGGTCTCAGTGAATATTATTGATTTAAACAGGTGTCTGTCTGTTCTAAGCCCAGTTTTTGATGTACCCAGGTGTGGGTTCTGAACCCAGTAATATGGTCTCATTGCAGTTGTTTATATCTGAACAACTGAAGTCTTGTTAGCTGGTTATGCTTTAGATTAGCACTGCTCAACCCCATATGCTGCTGGCTGCAGTGTGTGCAGGTATTTTCCCTGACCGTGTGCTACACCACCTGATTTTACTAATTATTGTACCTGCTTGGTTCAGATAATAAGCAAACTAGTGAAATCAGGTGGTGTATTGCAGGTGAAATCAGACACTGCAGTCCGTAGGATGTGGAGTTGGGGTGATCAGCTTCCAGGTTCCCAGTGAAATCATCTAAACTCTTGAAATGCTTATTGCCTGTCTACATTGAGACATTACTTTGAGCAATAAAACAATATGAAGGTAGGGAAAATCATTGATCTTCTTTTTACAAGCAATCAATTGAACCAGCTGCAAGATGCCAGCTTGCATTCCAGCTCTGAGCTGATGTATGTATACTGTATGTGCGCTAAATGACTTAACTGTAAAGTGTGGATATAAACACCGTAATGCATTCTTCTACGCGAAGTTTTAAAAAGCCCACCCATCTCATCTCCTCTTCACAGACATTGGCTTGGACCTTTACAACCATTTTATTTATTTATATCCATTCAATCACTCTTCTCCCTGTTCTTCTATCTCACTCTCCCCCTTTTCTTTCTGCCCTGAAAGGTTGTGAAATATGTTATTGGCATGAAATATATTCATATTGCCAAAGCATAAATGACAGACACTCAGACACACACCCAACATAAAATATAAAATAATCAAAGTTTTATGACACTGACACACAATATATGCACACACGAATAAACGCACACACAGACACACTCTTCCAACAAAAAATTCAGAAATCGTAAAAGCTTTATGACACTCACACGCTTACACACATACACACACACACACACAGAGTAGTCAGACCCACTTCATCACTGTGGCACAGGGGCCCCGTGCCTGGGGTCACAGTTTTACAGTTTAACACAGCCAAAGAGAGTTACTCCCTCCCCTTATCCTGTAGGTTAGTGACATCCAGCCCCGTTTCAGATCATTGTATTTTGCCATTTTCATTTTAGACCCGGTAGCTGTTGACATTCTGTGAGCATGCTCACACAAGGGGGTAAAGCACAAAATTACGCAGTAAAATCTGCAGTTCCTGTGAGGAGACAACTTTATTGGAATGTTTTATAAAAGCATAAAGATCTGCTCTCTTAAATGCAATCAATAGCTTACTTCTCCGTTGCCCTTTAACATATACATCTAATTGGAGCTAAACATCAAGCGTATATTAACGGGGAATAAAAAGCATGAAAATGCATCCCAGGATAATGTTTTTCCTGTTCGAGAAGGAGCACATTCTGATCTGAAGACTAAACTTGCAGTAGTGCCTTCAGCCAGAAAAACACTCTGTAAACTTCAGTATTTCTGGATCGTGACTCACTCCATTTAAAAGGGTTGATTGATTGGAAGAATTGTGTGCCCGCACTTCAATGTGCACGCATGCGCACAAATACACACACACACACCTCTCTCTCTTCCTCTCACCCACATGCTCACTCTCTCCCACACAACGCCAAGTGTATTCTCTCACCTACATACACAAACTAACACACTTACACACACGCTCGTGCACGTACTCTCTCTCACTCACTCATATGTACACATTCTGTCACTGACTCACTGACCCACACACACACACACACACACACACACACACCTCTCTCTCTTCCTCTCACCCACACGATCACTCTCACCCAGACAACCCCTAGAGTATTCTCTCACCTACATGCACACAGACTAACACACTTGTACACACACATGTGCACACACTATCTCTCACTCACTCATATGCACACTCTAGCACACATTCTGTCACTGACCCACACACACACACACACACACACTTTCTCTGAGGACTATAATCCCCTCAGAATCTCCCTTGTGACTCAGGGATTTTGTGGGATAGATTTGTCCAACAGACTTATCAGTTGATTAACAAGACAGATAGTCCGCTTGCCATTTTTGACATTTCTTTCTGAGAAATGTTGTCTTCCCAAACAATTTCAAGCAAAATCATTTTTTTTTAAAACTCCTTAAAAAAGATGAGGCGAGTAATTCACCAAATAAAACAGAAACACAGCAGATATCAAGCTGGCGTTGATGCAATTATCGTAATTTAAATGTATGAATAATAAAAAAATAAAAAGATGTATCATGTTGCAAAAATACAGATTGCTGTTGGCAGTGCATACAATATGTCTGAATATCACTCAGGCCAAAACTCAACTTTACTGCAGTCAGAAAAAGTGGAAAACACTTGTTCTTTTCTGTTCATTGATGTATTTTAAACTATGGAACAAACAAACGAAACACTCTATGATTATGCATCTTTGAACAATTCTATTTTGACTCATTTTTAAGAAAAACCCTCATGAGAATGATCTAGAATTTCCCTTCAGCATTTAATCATTCACTGATGAATGCCAGGGCCAGTATTTATCCTGCAGCCATGCCTGGGTCAAATATGTAATTGTCTTGGATTCAAATACTTTTCTGTGCTCGATTGACCCTGTTTTTTTGGAATGAAACCAAGAGTACCTCTTTTTGAGATAATTTCATACATTCCAGTACACCAGACAAGTTCAGTAAAGCATAGGAAAATATTTGAATCAAACAATATTACGTATTTGACCCAGGTCTGCATACAACTTGAACCATCTGGCCGGTCACTTCCTCTGACTCAATATCCCTCAGAGAACGCCCCCTTGAAAGCAAACTTCTGCAGCAGCTAATTTTGTTGAATCAAGCTTTTTACCAGTGAGATTTACCTCAATTTTATCTTTAAATTGGAAAATCGCATTAGTTCATATTGTGAATGGGGCATTATATTGTCATAGCCTCAGTGTTCGGCTACAGGACAGTGTGAATTTGGAAACTTCCTTTTTTTAATCTACTGTACGTCCGTTGCCTACCTAGCTTTTATCAACGGATGTCTCCTCATATGACTCCTCTCGCCTTTCTCTCCAGACGCCGCTCTTCTTCTCTCCTTTTAGCTTTTCAGTGGCACATAATCACACAGTTGGGCTAATAGGAGGGCATGCAGAAATGGGACGTGATTTGGAGTGGTATACTGCATTCATCGTATTTTCCGCAAATATAGTATATAATATCTCTGACTACCCTCCCCCCCCCCCCCCCCCGCCACACTCCCCCAAGTAACCATTTTCAATTGCTACACGCTTGACGCGGAAAGTTTGACCTTTGACCCAGAGCTCCACTTCCTGTTCTTGCTTGGCTTAATCCCATTGGGAGAGGCGGTCATGTGGCCCCTCTCTCGCGGGCACCGGATCTCATCAGCATCGGAGCTCTCCGCTGTCTCCGTAATCTGCGGCTCCTCGAGGTCCCCCCGCTCCCCGAGCGCGCTGCCGTTTCCATTCCGCACGGCCCCCTTTATCTCCCATATTTTTTAATTGAATAGCGGTGTCAGGCGCAGAGACAGCGAGGGAGAGGGAGAGAGCGCTAGCGCGTGCTAGCGCGGCGCCGCCGCGACCAAAACGCCAATGGAATTAAAGGGCCGGGCGCTAGCGCGCCGATTCTGCCGATGTGTGCGTTTAACCAGCGCAATGACGCCTGCTGAGTGCTCGTGGCAGGCTATAAAAGAGAGTAAATACATACATTACCAGCTTTTTCTGTAAATGTATTTTATGTATACCGCACCTTTTAATGCCGTACTATCAGGGGCTGTCAGCATAGCGACCTGTAAAATGTGAAATTAATCATGCCTTAATTCAGCTGAAAATCACCCCCTCAGTTAGTTATGCCTTCAGCGCCATGCCCTCCTCCATAAATATACAGTACCTCCATAAACGTCCAGGCACTAATTGGACTCTGCTACACTCACACGTTCTCAACGGCTGTCATTATTCCCATTATTGCATAACGATTCCTAGGGAGTCGTTATTTAAAAAGGAAAGCGAGTATCGGGCGGGAGAGGGGGTGGGCACGGTCAGAAAAGTGCCGGCCGTTCAGGATGAAGATATTTATCCCAGCAAATCGATATTTAAATAATAAATAGAGCGCCATCTCCTGAATCGACGGCGAGGTATTTTCTACAGACGGTTTTGTCGAGTATGTGAGTGAGTGTGTGTGTGAGTGCGAGTGAGTGTGAGTGTGTGTGTGCATGTGTGTGGGTGCTTGTGAGTGTGTGTCAGTGTGTGTGTGCATGTGTGTGGGTGCTTGTGAGTGTGTGTCAGTGTGTGTGTGAGTGAGTGTGTGAGTGAGTGAGTGAGTGTGTGTGTGAATGTGAGTGAGTGTGTGAGTGTGTGTATGTGTGTGTGTGAGTGTGAGTGAGTGTGAGTGTGTGTGTGCATGTGTGTGGGTGCTTGTGAGTGCGTGTCAGCGTGCGTCTGTGTGTGAGTGTGTGTGAGTGCGTGTGAGTGCGTGTGAGTGTGAGTGTGTATGTGAGTGTGAGTGTGAGTGTGAGTGTGAGTGTGAGTGTGTGTGAGTGTGTGTGTGCGTGTGAGTGTGAGTGAGTGTGTGTGTATGTTAGTGTGCGTCAGTGTGAGTGTGTGTGAGTGAGTGAGTTAGTGTGTGAGAGAGTCAGTGAGTGAGTGAGAGAGTGTGTGTGTGTGTGAGAGTGTGTATGTGTATGTGTATGTGAGTGTGAGTGTGAGTGTGAGTGTGTGTGTGTGAGTGTGAGTGTGTGTGAGAGTGTGTATGTGTATGTGTGAGTGTGTGTGAGTGTGAGTGTGAGTGTGAGTGTGAGTGTGAGTGTGTGTGTATGCGTATGCGAGTGTGAGCGTGTGTGTCCTCCGTCTCCCAGCCGTACGACTCCGTTCCTCCTCCGCAGAGATCGGCAGCACCGAGGCGTCTTCGGCGCGCTCCGCTCTGGGAGAGGAAGAGGACGAGACGGCGAAACGCGGGCGCTTAAATCAGCGCGTCCGCGCCATTGTTAAACTCACATTCCTCCGGCGTGCCGTCGGCCCCGTTCCGGGCGCTCCTTCTGTAATTCCGCTGAATAGGCACATCATGAATTTAACTGGAGGATGCTGGGTAATACGCCGGGGTTTCTACGGAATGCTTTATCAAAGTCAACTGAGTATATTAAACGGATCTGCAAGGCCATATGAAAAATATGCTACAGCAGTCGGGGAATTCAAACCCCTCAAAAAACAGAATTATGTGCCCAGCTAAAAGCTGTTTTTTCTTTCTTCCTTTTTTTCCCCAATGCAGGTTTTTTTTATTTCCACATGAGATACTCAAGTACCCGAGGTGTCTAAACAAAGTTTCACTTTGCCAACAAACATGCATAATGTAGCAACTTAGCATTTCCAGATTTATATCTTTGCTTTGTGAAAACCCAAGACCAACTTTAATATTACTTCAGCACCTCGTGGCTAATGGATCCAGAGTATTATCTTATAGATCAGATCATATCACCTGCCATCTGTCCACGCTCTCCAGTTACACAGTGCACAATATATAGCCTTAATCATTATGCCGCTTTTACATTATGTGAATGTAGTCGACTGAATAGGCTGCATTCTGTTGCTGCACTGCAGGTTTTGGAGAGACAGTGTCGTACATGTTTTGGTTTCATCGCAGCAACATCCCCTGTGAATTATCTGTCATTGCTCTGCGGGACAGCTTGCAGTAAATGCAGTTCTTGCATTGCGTAACTGCCCGCAGTAAACAGGGCTGTTGTGCTTTGGAAATGCCTACACTAAAAGGTGTATGCAGTGCAATGCTATTGCATTGTGGGAGAGCCAGCAGTAAAACATTACTATAGTGTTGTGGAACAGTAGGTCGTAAAATATTATTAGGTTCCATGAGTGCCTAGAGGAGAACACTATTATTTTGTTGTGGAAAAGCTAGCTGCAGAATGTTATAATTACGTTGCAGGAGTGATACAGGAGAACATTGTTATTGCGTTGTGGGGACGCTAGCTGCAGAATATTATTATTATGTTGCAGAAGTGCTACAGGAGAACACTGTTATTGCGTTGTGGGGACGCTAGCTGCAGAATATTATTATTATGTTGCAGGAGTGCTACAGGAGAACACTGTTATTGCGTTGTGGGGACGCTAGCCGCAGAATGTTATAATTATGTTGCAGGAGTGCTACAGGAGAACGTTGTTATTACATTGTGGGGACGCAAGCCGCAGAATGTTATAATTACGTTGCAGGAGTGATACAGGAGAACATTGTTATTGCGTTGTGGGGACGCTAGCTGCAGAATATTATTATTATGTTGCAGGAGTGCTACAGGAGAACACTGTTATTGCGTTGTGGGGACGCTAGTAGTGCCTTGTTATTACGTTTCAGGATCCCCTGCAGTCAAATGCAGTACAAGGATCTCTCTTCCTGCAACATTTCATGCACTCTTTCTCTCTCCCACTCTGTATCTCTCTCCGTCTTTCCTCATCTGTCTCCCTCTCTTTTTTCTCTGAAGACGAAATGCTGGCCAGCCGCAGCTGTTGATCCGGCGTTGCCAGGGAAACCCCTCCGGTGGAGGCGGACCCAGCCGTTCCTGCTAGCTCATCCGCGATGTTCTGCACCTCCATTAAGTGTTCTGCTGCTCGCAATTAGAACTAAAGTCTACACTGCGGGACAGATGCGCCTCACCAATCTCACGGATGTCAAACGGCCATGTTGCTACGCTGTCCCGATTTATATCAGTGAGTGAGTCTGTGTGTGTGTGTCTCGGTGTATGTTTGCATGTACTACACTAGCACCGACTGACTCCTGCCTGTAGATTATACATCTGTGCTTACTGTGCCCGATGTCTCTGTCATTGATAAGTATCCTTAAATAGCTTTTAAAATAAACTCCGATAAGGTACCTCACGCAGGTCCTTTGCAGAAATTGTGCAAGAAAGAAAACATATTTCAGTCAAAGGAGGCAGTCCATCACACTGCATAATTACTGAAGTGGCACAGATAATCATTCTAATAGACTTCTCCCTCGCTATTTATATTTGAGAGGACTGACTCGCGTATTGACTTTTTTATAAAATATATGTGTAAGTGCTACATTAAAATCAATAGAGCCATTTAAATAGCGCAATCATTAAAGGCATTTGTGTGTGAAGTCACTAACAACCACCGAGACGATGCCGCGCCGCACGTTCAGCTTAAACCAACATCATTTAATGCATGGCTGCCCCCACCCTTATCTTCTGCCTCTCCAGAAGCAGCGTGTCATTACAACACGTCTCCCAGTGTGGACACAGGCACCGGGCCCTACCACTCTGCCCATTCATTATGTTATTTATTTGGCTAGCAGACGTGCTAATCCAGGGCGTCTTACTGTACTGACTCGCTGTACTTGAACGCAATCAATTCAAACGGCTGGATATCAACTGAAGCCATTCGAACTGAACGACTTACATAAGGGGACAAACAGTCTTGTCCAACCTGAACCGCGAACAAATACACACAGGTGCGAACGCCCACGGTTTCTGTGTGTGTTAACACTGGAACGTACAGTACATACGCATTACGTAACTGCAAATGAACTGCGATTTGATTACGAAAACAATTTCCTGTGAATGCGGGGACTTTGATTGCTTGTCTGTGATTACAATTGGTGATGATGTTTAAAATGTTAGGAGGATGCTACCATGGGGATTTCACAAAAATAAATAATTGGCCATTATCAATTTGAGGGAAAAAGAAGTTGGCAGTCTGAACTGAACGCCATTTTTTCTTGGCAGGTAATTATTATCAACTATCAAATGGTTCAATTTATTGTGTTCTGTTAGCATGGAATAAAAGTCGAGCATTGTGGAACTGTCATGCATCTGTGATTGTTAATTGCGACTTGTAGTGAAAGTCCTACTCTGTCTGCGTAATTCAGCACATATTAATCCGTGTGATGTAGAAGAAAAGTAGTGTTAATACAGTTTTTCTATGCTTTAGTACCTTGCTGTTTTAGTGCGGAGACACTCGGCGCAGTCAGTGTAAATGAACGCAAACAAAGTCCTGAACAATCTCAGAACAGGTAAATCAGACACTTTCGCTGCCCTTCGCCTCCCCCGCATTATCGCCTTCTGACCGGCCGTGTTTGTGGGTGTGGGGCTGGCGCGGGTTTGACAACCCCGAAGCAAGTCACAGGAACGTCTATAAAGTCTAACTCAAAAAGCAAGCATCACAGGAAACTGTGTAAATTAAAGGTGCTGAACTTTGGGAGGTAGGAGGTGCTTTATATAGAAAAAGAGTCTCTTGCAGGAATGATAATAACTATCGGAGTTGGGTAGGCGAGAGGGAATCTGTTCTCTGGGAGAGAAAACACAGAGCGGGAAAGGGGGGGGTTGGGTGGGGGGGTTCAGAAACGGCAGCGCGGTGTAAATTGGCAGCCGGGGAGCGGTGCCAGTGGAGGAAAGGAGGAGCTTCTCCAGTTCATCTGTTTTTCTTTCCCCGTCCTTCTGCTGCTGTTAACACGGCCGAGCAGAGTGCCCGGTGCACAGCTGAGGCCGGGATGCCCCCGGGGCAGGTGCCGGGGGTATCTGCGGGGCAGTAGGGCAGCTGGGGTTGGTGTCTTCCCGAGCTCTCGACCTGCACCCGGAGCACCAGCCGCAGATGGCCCAGGACACGGCGGTTACCGACCCTCTGATGGCCGGCCGCCTGACCGGGTGCCCCTGGGACGGTGCTGAGCAGAGGCTCATGGGACACGGAGAGGAGGGCGGGGGCGGGGGGGGGGGGTCTGCTGCGCCCTGCTGGGAAGAAAATAGGAGTCAAGAGAGCGGGGAGAGATGAAAGAAGCGTTGGGTCCGACCGACCGACGTAAAACGGAGGGTTTCTCTGCACCTTCACGGAAGCTGCGGTTCACTGGAGCATTAACCTCCATCTTACACAGTCGCTGGCCCTACACGCCTCATTGTGGGGCGCACAGCGAGACCAATTAGGGCCGCGAGGGGGGCGAGGGGGGCGTAGGGGATTAACCTGCACAAGGGACTGTTTCTTGGGCCCATTCAGCGGATCACCCCACCGTGAGCGGGGCGAACGTAACGGACGTGTGCAGCCCGGTGACAGATGGCCCCCGAGACTGTATCGGTTTCCTTTACACGGTTTTCCACGGATGTCCGCGTCCCGTGTTCTTGACGTGTGGAGGGTTGCGTGCCCCCCTCGTCACGCTGCTGTGGGGGGGGGGGGGGGGGCGAAGGGGCCCCAGACGCAGACAGGGAGTCGCAGCTGGACCTGGGAAAGGCAGGACGCCGGAGTCTAATTTAACAGCCAATTACCTCCCACCTGAACCCGGTCCTCCAGGCATCAGCGCTCTCCAGCCCTGCACCTGGGCCCCCGAGTCCCACCACAGCCCCGCCCCGCAGGGGGAGCGAGGGTCCCACCACAGCCCAGCCCCGCAGGGGAGCGAGGGTCACACACAGTCACACCGCTCACAGGTAGAGTGCCGTTCACACGTATGCAAACACACAGTTCAAGTACAATCAACATACTACTGATCATACACTCCGTGAGCACTTTATTAGGTATTTATTCGATTCTGCTGCTGTAGCCTATCCACTTAGTTATGATGTGTTCACAGATGCTCTTCTGTATACCACTGTTTGTAATGTGTGGTTATTTGCATTGCTGTCACCTTCCTGCCAGCTTTTACCAGTCTGGATATCCCTCTTTCATTATCAAGGCAGAACTGCTGCTCACTTTTATACATTTAGCTGCTGCCATATGATTAACTGTTTAAACTTTTCTGGCTCTGCATATGATTGAACCTTTTATAGGGTGCATGGGATGCAAGCATGCACACCCATGCACTAACACATGCACACACACACACACACACACACAAATGCAGCATACTGACAAATAATATGTCCACATACATCCGCAAGCATGCACACATATCCAAACAGAACACACAATGTGCTAACTTTCACTCAAACTGGTATACACCGAGCAAATCTACACTGACTTGCACCCATAATGGAACTGGTTTAGTCTTGATTGTCCTGCACAGGTGCACACACACACACACACACACACGCACACACACACACGCACACGCACACGCACACACACACACACACACACAGATACACATGTGCACAGACATGCGTGCATTCACAAACACATAAGAAAGCATACACACTCAGCCCTTATCAAAAGGGGATTTACTCCTCTGTCCTCAGGGGAAATCAGACGGAAAGAATCATATTTTTGCTCCTGAAATCTGTGATTGAAATGATGCATCACTTCCTACAGCGTACGCAGCATTCATCAAATTCTCCGGTGCAACATTGGGTCTGTATTCAGTACAACCGACCACGCTGATGAAGTAGAGGGACCACGGGCGAACTCTGACCCCATAAAAATACTCCACGAGAGCAGCTGGTCACATGCGGCATGGAGGGCCCCCTCCGAAGACGTCGCTTCAAACAAACGGCGAGCGCAGATCCAGCGATGACTGTTCATTTTTAATAGGCAATTACTGGTCATACGAGAAGTGCAAGAATGTGATTACAGAAGTCGATTCTTTCAATTACCCAAGGTGCACCCCTGCCTTGGCCTTTGAAGACAAACTGCATATTAATAGCCTAATTAAAAAGCAATAAAAAAAAAGTGCAGTTTGACCCAGATTATATGTTAAGACGTCATTTTTTTCGGAATAATAGATTTCGAGTAATTATGAAAATGTTTTATGAGGGTTGAGGTAGATTCGAAACGAGATGTTTGGACTTTGCGTCCCCTCCTCTTTGCTGAGATTGAAAAGGAAGGAGATTGATAAGAAATTACTTGAAGAATGGGTTAAAGTCTGAAATCTAACATGTAACATAGCTACTGTACCATATACTGTCGCTATAGGAGTTAAAAGTTGGAAAACATTGGAAATAGGATTGTAAAATCCTAGGCATTCATTATGAATGTCGGTTAAGAGCTGTTATTCAGTGTTTAATTGATCTTGCCTTGAATTTGAGGGTGCATGCTGGGATACGTTAGGGTGGAGGAAAAAAAAGGACCATGCTGGTTGCTAACCGGCTGTGGCTGCTAGCCATGTGTGCACCAGTGGCTAACCATGTGCACTTTCCACTTGCTAACTTTGTACACTCCAGTGGCTAGCTGTGTGTTCTCTTATTATTATGTATGCTCCAGCTAATGATAGTGTGTGCTCACCAGTTGCTAACTGCCTGTGCTCTGGCTGCTAACCATAGGCACACCAGTTGCTAACTGCCTGTGCTCTGCCTGCTAACCATAGGCACTCCAGTTGCTAACATTGGCATTGTAAATGCAACTATTTCCTCAATCATTTACTTCAAATGCATTCAATTTGAGTTATTTTCAAATGCGCTCAAATATTCTAAACATCCCGGATTGTCTTTATGGCATTCTATGCAGCTAATGTTCATACCGCCTGTACACTGCGTGAAATATTCTACTTGAAATACATACCATTTGCAGCGATGAACGCTGAAATATAGCATGGTGGGGAAAGAAGAAACCCTTGAAAAACTGTGCTGGCTTGACGGCTGTCCTACAGCTAAATGCATGTGAAAAGAGCTAACTGTATTCATTAACCTCCGGCTGAAAGCTCACACGGGCGACGCTGAAGACTCCTGAACGAAAGCGAAGGCAAGTCTCGTGCCCATTAGAGTGTCATCCAGGCAGCTGCCTGCCCCACCCCCCCCCCTCTGTCTGTGACGGGGGCGTCCATTCCCCTGACGTCTTTCGCAGGGGGGCTGTCATGATGCAGACATCCGTCTGTAGATCAGGTTAACGATCCCGCACCCTGGCACCAGGTAGGGCTTCCCCTGTCTGTCAGCAGGCCTCCTCCAATCAAACGCAGGAGATGATGAGGTGGAGACGGGGGGAGAGGTCACCTGTGATTGGTGGGGGCTGCTCTCGCGCTCTCCATCACACCGAACGACTCACTTTTTAAAAGATCTTTGAAGTTGGCCTTTTCTGCTTAACGAAAACGGCCCATTGGAAAAAAATCTGTTTAAAGACAAGCTAAAACGGAAGTCCTAGCAGCACTAACTTCGGAGATGTGACATATACACGAGTGAAACGGGTAATTCAGGGAACTTTCGAAGGGCGGGGAGTCGATTTGACTGATGTGAAATGAGGAGGCTGGCGACCAATGACAATGTGCGTTGCTGTGCGTGAAGGATATTGAGTGGAGGGGAACAGAAAGTTAACATTTTATCGAGATACATGCCACTGGTACACAATGACCTAAAATTTGTTTTTCAAGGGAGTGATTGGATACATAATACATAATACATAATACTTTATTATGAGTATTACACTTTCATAATTGTTTTGGGAATATAGCCTGTTTTTAATTTTGGAACTTGACAATTTGCAGTCAGATACATACGCCACTGCAAACTTGTAATACCTGATTGACAATAAGCTAACTGATCTGGGACCTGTTCCACAAAGAAGGTTTACTGAGTTAAAACCCAGAACAGCTCTTCAGTCTATCTTCCAGATTGGGAGGGCTCCGGATTTTACTCAGTGCAGTCAGTCAGTAATCCTGCTTTGTGGAACAGACCCCAGATCTCATGCTAATACACTAGTATTCTGGCAGTATTGTATATAAGATGAACATCTATGTCATTGTAGTATATTTTGAACGACCCTGTTTAGTGCATGACTTTTAGCCGATATTCAATCAATTGTTACTCAATAAAACACCCATGTTACACCTTTACATTTCTTTTGGAAACAGACATAACTAGAGTTATCAGAATGAATATGCTACTGTGAATCACCTAAAGCATACGATTATAAACATTTCCGCAACTACCAGACACTCACATTTCGATTGTGGTTGGAATGAAACCCAGTATAGAAGGAGGTCCCCCAGGACCGAGTTTGAGAACCACTGCTGGAAGCCAACTTCACATGAATGCAGTCCGCCTTTTGAGATGTATTGTTGTCAAATAAAGTCCGTCTTACAACAATGGAGAAACAGTGATTCAGTCAAATAAATGGTGGAACTTATGGGGTGCTAAAAGGGCTGAACTTGAATGGCAGTTAGTATGCATCTGCCGGTAGAATAAACACTAATCCTGTAAATAACCCACTCTATTCCTGTTGCACAGCCCCGGTAGTGCAGCCAGACATTAGCATTTGTTTGACGGAGCATGGTTTAATGTTGAAAGATGATTATTTGCAGTGTGGATGGGAGGAACTATTTTGTTATTTTGAGGGACACAGCCATCGATCTTGTGAAACAATTTGCTTCCTCTCAGTAAGAGGCTGGCCATTCAGAGGCTACATGCTTTTAAGAGAGCCTTACACATCATCAGTTTACCAGCTGCCAAAATCCCTGTTAAGGTATTCTAAAAATACAATTCTTGCTTAGGTGTATATCACTATATTTTTTTGAGAGAAATATCTGACCTAAATCCTTGGCCTAAATATTAGGTTGGATGTATACCACTCAGTGACCACATTATTGAGGCTGTTCACCAGCACTTTAATGCAAATCTATAATCAGCCAATCATGTGGCAGCAACTCGGCATGCATAAAAGCATGCAGAAATGGTAAAGAGTTTCAGTTATTGTTCAGACAAAACATCAGGTTGGGGAAGAAATGTGATATAAGTGGCTTTGACTGTGGAATGATTGTTGATGCCAGGCAGGTTGGATTGAATCTCCTGGAATTTTCACACACCACTAGGGTCTCCAGAAAATGGTGTGAAAAACAATGAACATCCAGGGAGCAGCAGTTCTGTGGGCGAAAATGGCTTGTTAATGAGAAAGGTCATAGGAGAATGGCCAGACTGGTTCAAGCTGACAGGAAGGCAACCGTAACTCAAATTACCGTGTGTTGCAACATTTTTCTTCATAAAAATCTTTTAACAGCAAATGTTTGACTGGGATACTTTAAAAAAAAAAAAACCATGTCAACAGATGATATCCAGAGAGACTTGCTTAGCTTTCTCAACATAGTCACCTTCAGGCAGTTTGATTCTTTTTTTTAACGGAATGTACCTAGCTCAGGAGTGGAATAAGAGCACCCATGTGCTAGGCACACACTCACACACACCACGTTGTACTCAAAGCTTGAGCTACTGGTGACGAGCTCCATTCCCTCAGACCTCCTGTTCACCGTTGAAGAAAGGCTGTTACACATGGCAACAATTACTTCACGATAGCCTTGGAGGAAGACTCTCGGGTGTACCGTTGTTTCGCGAAATTTCCGAATGTCATCGGGAATGCGCCGTACCTCGGGAAGAACAGCTGGGATAAGGGCTGCGGAGAGCGCAGTCGGAAATCCCCCGGGGAGTGAATCCCGTCGGAGGAAGGCTGGCTGACGGATTCTCCTTTCTTGCTGCCGTTGCTGCGTCCCCCTGCATCTGGAATCTGCAGCAGATGGTGTCATTTGAAGGCGGGTGAGGGGAGGTTAGCCGGCGCAGAGCGGGGCCCTATCCGCACAGGAAGTGATGAAGGCCTGTTCGGAAGAATAAATGGCGGCATATTTCTTCTGTAGTCCTCCGGTGGAGCGCGGGCGCGTGGCGGAGCGAGCTCTCGGCCGGGAGCGGGAGCCCACGGCGGCCCCGGCACTTCATCACGGAGAGGCAGCGGCAGGCAGGGCCGCTGTTCCGCGCGGTTAGCTTTCAGCTCACGTCACGTCCTAAAACACACAGGGCACGTCCGCGGTCTGTACCATGCCGACGGCATCGCCGCGTTGCCGTTCGTATGTTTCTGCGCGTGTACGTGCGCCCGTGTTCGCGTGCGTGTGCCTGGAAGTGAACACCTGGGTGTACCTGCGTTGTTTGTCTTCCTACGTGTCTGCACGCGTCTTTGCGTGTGCGCTTGTGTCTGCGTATGCACGCGGTTGTGTTTCGGCATGCGTGGTTGTGTTTGTGTGTGTTTGTGCGCGTGTGAGCGTGTAACTTGTGAATGCTGGAAATCGAATTAATAATTCTAATTTTGCAATACTATAATATTTTTTTATCTAAAACACTGTATAAACACTGTTAATATAGTGCTTCTCATGCATTAAAATATGGCACCACATGAAGAGTCATGGGATGATATGTATAATCAATTAACACGTATTCATAAATAAATCCATCAATGAGCTTTTAATTGGTATAATTTAATCGTTTTTAGTTGCTGTAAGGGCACAGAGTGCCGTACGTCTGAATATATGTTTATATAAAAAAGAACACTTTGCAAGGATATCATTTTCATATGGTAATTGCATTTTCTCAGGCACCTTGATGAGTGTTTTACGCATGTATGTAAATGATAGTGTTTAGATCTGTCATCGCTTTCATTTAGAGGGATTTTCAGACGTGTGTTTTTATTGAACGGAAAATGCGGCAGACGGTCCCCAGCAGGATGAAGTCTGGAAAGGCTTTGGCAGATGTCGTACCTGCACCTGTCAGAAAGTTTGAATTTTAAACCCGTCTAACTTATTCAGAGGAGGCTGTGTGATCTTTTTTGAAAAAAACTATTTAATTATATTAAAAGTCTGGATTTACACAACTGGAATTTCTAGACAAGGTTATTATGGATTGGAATTAATTTAAAAACACTGAGAAGCTTTTGGAAAGCGAGCAACGCTGGTTAGCATGTTAGCTGGTTAGCTTTCAATCATACCCGGGGCTTTTAAGACTATCTCAACTATTGGGTAAAAAGGCATATCAGCAGTGATCATCCTATTCTCCAACCCTAGCCTCCAGCTCAGAGCTGGAGCAGGATTGCAGCCCTTGTCTAAGCCTAACAGAGCACAGATTGTGGTATTCTATCACCTTAATGTTTCCTGCCAGTCAAGGCACAGTTTTTACATACAACACATTCCGCAGATATGCTCGGATGAAAGCTTCCTCCAGACCATGTAAACAGTGGATGGTAAATGACCCCCGACACCTTCCCCCCCCATCCCCCACCACACCTGCCCCAGGTGCTGAACCAGGCAAGAGGAGTGATTAAGGGCAGAATGCATGCGTGCCTTCTGACGGAGAGAGAGAGAGAGGGAGCGCGAGAGAAAGAGAGCGAGAGAGAGGGAGCCTGGGAGCGTTGCTGGAGTTTTCTCCCTTCTTCTGTGGTGGGTCATTTATTTCTGTGCAATGCGAGATTTACTCGCCAGCAGGACACCATACTTCATAATGTCAGCAATTTCTGGCACTTCGATCCGTTCACAAGTGATTCATTATGTTCCATGAAGCCATGACGTCTCCCCACACAAGGTATTCCTACATCTATGCACTCACACAGACGCGCATGCGCACACCCACATGTGCACACACACGCATACACATAGACGTACATGCACAAATACGCACACATACACACACAGACATACACACATGCACATGCTTGCATGCAAACACAAACATGCAAACACGCACACACTCGCACACACATGCAAACACATGCCTACACGTACATACACACATATACACACACGTACGCGCTTGCATGCACACATAGCCAAAATTAATTTACATACATACAGTATGTTCACTATAGATCCTATAAACATGTGTCAAATGGCATGTGAGCTAACGTGTGAGAGAAATGTGTTGTCTGCGTGTTTGTGTGTGTGTGTGCATGCGTGTATGTCCATCTGTGTCTGCATACGTGTGTGTGTGTCTTGCAAGACAGAGAGAGCCCGAAAACAGAGTACACCCCATATGACTTCTGTTAAAGTAACTACTATTCAAAGATGCAACTCTGCTGAGTCTCAAGCAAAATATTTAAAAATCATAATGTTTGAGCCAGTCTCTCTGTGTTTTGTGCTAATATGGAAAGCTTTGCGTGGCTAACCTCCTGCACCACTGAGAATAGCAGCATTGCTTGGTGATAGTGAACATGACTTAGTGCAGATATATTGACCCAGTTTGGATATTTTCATTAACATCACTGGCATGTAATGCATATATTGATATTTCAACCTTTGTGTACATATTTATGTCCAAGATGGCAAAGCTTTGCATTTTCCAAACTGTTCTATTGGCACTAATTCAACTGGTCAGCTACTGTAAATTTAAACAGTGACGCCAAGATATTAAGGAAATTAAACACTAAATTTGGAGCCCCCTTTTGTCACTGATGGAGGGGAGAAAAAAATCAGCTGGATGCTGTCCATGTAAGAAATTTAGTGGCAAATTAATTTAGCTGTTGTAAAACTGTCAGCTGAATGGATATCCTGGTCCTGGGGTTTTGCTGGCATTTTCAGAATCGGTCTGCAAGGGTAGTATTTTATGCAGATGGGCCTTACATCAGTGAAAACCGCATGCAATGTAAGTAGCAGCAACACAGTATGCTGTTCTTTCTCCCACTCTCCTGCTCAATACTGCACTGCTAAGATTAGCTGACCGACAGTTACTGCTAACGCCCAGCGTAAAACCAGAGATCCTCCGACTGCAGTATAATAAATGAAAGAGGACCAGGTCAAGCAGGCCAGCGTGTTAAGCCTCTACCGCAGTGGGAACGGTAATGCTAACCATATCAATAACTGTAATGATGAAAATATGTTAAACGCTGAAGTTCACAGGAATGTCACGGTGTAAGACGTACAGCAGACTGCGGGCGAAATGACGAAGGGAGATCGACTGAGCGGCCCGCTCGAGACATTAAACTTCCTTATGCTTGCGAGCGCGTGACTGGATCTTGTCTCATCACAGGGGTAACTCTACAAATGACCTTGAATTAAAACGGCTGTCCTTTGGACCGTTGTGAACCATCGTCGTCACTTTGGAATGGTAATGATTTCAGGAGTTAAAAAATAAAATGTTCACATAGAATGCAATTAACGGTGAACATTTGTGTTAAAATTCCCTTTTGTTGTGACAGAATCTGACATCATCAAGTGAAGATTAAAAGATAGATTACACTTATAGCATAAACAAAATCAGCTTCAGATGATTTAGCCCTGACTAGAGCGCTGTAAAATGCAGCATAGCAACAAATTATTAGAATCAGTCATGGAAAGATTTTTTTTTTTTTTTTTGCATGCTATTCCAGTGCTGAATTATTTATCTGGCCAATCAATGTTCATTTAAGTGATGTGCGACTGATGAAGACGAATCAGATGAAAGCAAACTGAGGCATGAATGTACATACTGGAACAATTACATAACCTACAGTACATTATACACGGTGTATTGACAATGGTATATGCAGGTACACTCTAACAAGATTTCTAAAGATGAATTCAAAAGGATTGTTGATCAAAGGCTTAGTTGATGAACTGGTCTGTTCCATGTGAGGCACTGCAGGCCAGTAAATAATAATGCATTAATGTAATAAATTGTTGAAATACTTTTTGCTGTGTATGAAAGTTCATATTGGAAATGCAACTACTGTGCTGTATTAAAAAATGATTCATTTTCTAGTTGTTTTCAACTATTGCATAAATGCCATCAAGAGAGCAATTAAATGATGCTATCGTGCTATAAAATTGGTTAACATTCTAGATTATTGTGCACTTATAAATGTATGCTGAATTATTAATAACTAACATTAGTCATCATAAAAATGACATGGTATTGCTATTTGGTTCTTCAACATAAATGCGAATAATTGCATCTTTCAGACGGACTTAGGTGGTCAAAAACATTACCCTACACACATTCGGGAAACAGTGCATCCCAAATGCCTCTTAGGTAAATTGTCAAATGGCATTTATTACAACAAATGTAATATTATTAATGCTTTTCTAACACTCCACAATGCATTTTCAAAGGAAAATGACCATGTAGGCTTTTTTCTATTTTTTTTTTGCATATTATGCATTAATGATCTCTCCACAATATGAAACCTTTCAAAAAATAATAATTGTTTTATTACTGGGAAATGCTTAAAGACAATTTTTAAAGAAAGCAACGGGCCATGGATATTAGACGGAGCGAGCGGACAAGCTGTGGCGTCCTTTTTTAAATTATAGAGCAGTATCAACCCCGGCTCTTGTTCTCTGGTGACACGAAGCGAAGCAACACTTCTGAAAGCGGTTTCATACATCAGCGTGTTCTTTTTCTCTCTTCTTCATCTCTCTCTCCGATCAGCTCACGTCACACAGCTGGATGGTTTTCATTTTGGGAGTGCTTTAGGGGATAGAACACTGTCTCTTCCTCCCTCTCTCGGAGATACTGAGAGATTGGCACAGCAGCACAATACCCTGTGAGATGGGGGCATCGCTCCCACTACAACCAGAAATAGAGAGAGAGAGAGAGAGAGAGAGAGAGGGAGGGGGAGAGAGAGAGAGAGGGAGAGAGAGAGAGGGGGAGAGAGAAAGAGAGGGAGAGAGAGAAATAGAGTTAGAGAGAGAGCAAGAGAGTGAGAGAGAAAATAAATTTAGTTAGAGAGAGAGAAATCAGAGATAAATTCAGGATTTTGTAAATAAATGTATTTCACAATCATCACCCATCAAACCAGCGCAACAATACCAGAAACCACATATAATGGCATCAAATGCTGTACTTACAAACTCAGTGAAAAGCAGTCACTGATCAGCTGTTGCCTTTTTTGTACAATTCACACAGGCATACGGCAAAAGCAAATGCAGCAATAACAAAGAAAACAGCAAATCAAAATGAACAGCAAAAAAAAAACAACAGATTAAAGAAAAGAAAGAGAAGAGAAAAATAAAAAAGAAAAGAGAGGGGGAGAGAGAGATACAGAAAGAGAGAGAGGGATAGCTAAGATTGATGGAAATCTCCTGTGTTTCATTAAGTTGAATGTCGAGCCGCAGTTACCATGAGAGCTGTCTTTATGAATAGTGAGGCCTCTCACTCACATTCTCAGTTATTGAGAAATGGTAGGAGGACTGTATGCCTCGTTTCTTTTGTGGAGGAGGGTGGGGTGAGGGGGGGGCTGACAAGGGCTTTGGGCAGAAGCTTTACTACATTACTGTTTCAAATGAACCAATGAAAGAAAGAATAATAAATTAGACATTATATTTAGAATGAAGCCAGCCTCAAACTCCTCCGCAACTTTCTGTGTTTGTGCTGCAAGCTTGTGTGCGGTTATTTTACTGCACAAGACCATGCTCAGGAAAAAATGCCTCTGCTTTCCGTGACAGCCACGGACAGCCATCAGACCAAATCCACACACACATTACCACAAGCACTGCAGCAAGATAAATATCCAATGTGCTACAAGCCAGCTAAGAGGAACCAATAGGTGCTCTACATCTAGGAGAGATGACCTAGACCACATCAGACATAAGACACTTTCACTGAACCAAAGCCATGTCAAACACAATACACTCTCACCGCTCCAACACCGTACCAACTACACCAGTGGTCTCCAACCCTGTTCCTGGGGGGCTACTGGGTCCGCTGGTTTTCACTGTTACTCTGCGCTTAATTCATCAATTAGAGCAGGTGATTACACAGCTAACTCACCTTACCTGGTTACCTGGGTCTCAACAGGGTGCTGATTTTAAGGTGAAAACAAAAACCAGCAGACCCAGTAGCTCTCCAGGACCAGGGTTGGTGGCCTCTGAACTACACTTTCACAGTGACAAGACTGTGTCAGAGTCAGCATACAGTGCACTGAACACTGTGAATGCAGCTCACTGTAGCACTGCAGTGCCGCACTTCAGGATCTTTTCCTTTGCTTGATAATCTTTAAAAAAAAAACAACTGCCATTCAACTGAACACACAGAGCAGCACTGTAGCCGTGTCTGAAACAGACCTGACCCTTCTCAGATCTGCCGCCTGGCATCTCACAGGGACGTCAACAAAAGCTAATTAATGGGAAGCCATCACCATAGCGACCCCCGGGTCAGTTGCCAGGCAGAAGTTTTGTCAGCCTGTAGCTGTTCATTAAACCGAGTTTCAATCTAAGCCTAATGCATCGAGTATTCATTGCATTGTGGGGTGGCTCTTCGAACTTTGAGGAAAAGGTTGTACATACACTCACCGAGCACCTTATTATGAACATTTTTACTTTATTACACATGCTTATTCATGTGATTATCTAATCCGCCAATTGTGTGAGAGCACTACAATGCATACAGTCATGTAGATAAGGGTCAGGAGCTTCAGTTAATGTTCACCTCAACCATCAGAATGGGGAAGAAATGTGATTTCAGTGACTTTGGCCGTGGAATGATTGTTGGTGCCAGACAGGGTGGTTTGACTATCTCAGAAACTGCTGATCTCCTGGGATTTTCATGCTCACTATTCTCTAGAGTTTGCAAAGAATGGTGCAAAGACATCCAGTGAGCAGCAGCATTGTTAATGAGAGACGTCGGTGGAGAATGGCCAGACCGGTCAAAGCTGACAGAAAGGCAACAGTAACACAATTAACCTCACATTACAACAGTGGTATATTACTTACGCAGAAGAGCATCTCTGAAAACAAAACACATAATAACTCTAAGTGGATAGGCTACAGCAGTAGAAGTAAAAAAAATATATGTCAAATAAATATCTAATAAAGTGCTCTCTGAGTGTATATGAGCCCAAAAATATTATCAGTAAGTCAGTAACTTTGGCTGCAGTGCTGGGGAACCAGCCAAAAAAAAGTTCAACTTCATAAGTGAACCATATGGTTTAAAGTGCAGCAAACAATATGTACAACACTGCAAACACTTTTTCTGCTTCTGTTCAGAAGCCAAGCTGTTGTGAATAAAGGCATGGGGCCAGACCGGGGTAAGGTCACCTGGTTTTCTGCGTTGTCCCTGGCTAGTCTGTTCACATCTCTCACAAACCTTGAAGTAAATGAGTCGGTTGACTTTTCTGTCTGAGTCAAGGGTAGCTCTCTGCACGCTGCATAAACAATGCCTGGACTGGAGACGGGGGAGGTCCTTTGAAAACAACGCCGGTGGGTAATGCTGTTGTGATGTCAAATCCGTAAAGGAGCTCAGCTGCGGCGTGGCGTTTAATATCAGCGGACTCCTTCCACTCTTCCGGGGGCTTGTCTCGCCTCAGGACGGAGAGACGGAAATCTGAAATTACGGCGAGCACTGGGAAGGTATCGGTTTAGAGTACCTGCTCTTTCCCTCAGCCACGTGGGAGAAAGAGATAGATAGAGAGAGAGAGAGAAGGAGAGAGAGAGATATAGATAGATAGATAGAGAGAGAGAAAGAAAGAGAGAGAGAGAGAGAGAGAGAGATAGAGAGAGAGATATAGATAGATAGAGAGCGATAGAGAGAGAAAGAGAGAGAGAGAGAGAGAGAGAGAGAGAGAGAGAGAGAGAGAGAGAGAGACTAATTAAAACAGTTTACCAACGGGGCTTTTGTGTTAAGGAAGCCCTCAGGCTCCGCTTTCAAACACGGACGGGGAGAGGCGTGAACATGACAGTCAGCGGTGCATCTTAAACATTGTTTGCTCCCTCGTGGGCGAAACAAAGAGATAAATAAACGTAGCTCAGTATCTGTTGTAAAAAAAAAAAAAATCCAATCTAAAAATATTTCAGATTTAATTAGGCCAATGACGGCCTTGGGCTGATGCTGGGGTTAAAAAACAACCCTTTCATACCGGCCACTTTTCTAATTGTTGTATTCTGATGTAAAGTTTGAAATACGGCTGTAACAATGCACATCTCAAGCTCATATATTTGTTTCATTTATGTAGGAGGGTCAACTGAGAGAGCTGGAAATAAATGATTATTTTCACTTCACAAACACATTAGCTCATCCTGGACATCCTGTAGTGTAGAACAAGTTCTCTGAATGAGTCTGAGTCTCGAAATATCCATATACACTCATTGAGAACTTTATTAGGTATTCATTCAACATATTTTTTAGACTTATTAAGTCTTCTGCTACTGTAGCCTATCCGCTTAGAGGTTTGACGCGTTATGTGTTCAGAGATGCTCTTCTGCATAGCGCTGTTTTAATGTGCGGTTGTTTGCGTTACTTCCTGTCAGCTTGGACCAGTCTGGCCCTTCTCCTCGGACCTCTCTCATTAACAACGCGTTTCCGCCCGTAAAACTGCTGCTACGTGATAAAGTGTTCACTGAATGTATAGCGATATGATGTCTCCGCCTAGCTGTAATTGAGGTGCATCCTTCACTTTCACATGCCTGTTCAATTCAAGTATTTTCTTTTCTTCATTATGAAAATAGTTTGGTGAGATATTGTCTATGTTTTCTGAACACCTGCTTTATTAGTCAACATTAAGGATACATGTTGCTTTAACTCAGGCCAGATATCTATTGTTGTCTCTCAAACCATCTGCCGAGATAGTTATCTGTCTTTCTGTCAGCCTTTTCGAGCCATCTGTTTGAATGTGTCTTTGTATCTTTTATTTGTGTACAGTATCCGTGTAGCCCTGTAATTTCAGATTTTTGAATGACTGTCTGAGTGCCGGCATTGATACGCATACGTCCATTCTTTCGAGCGTCTGTAGCCACCTGACGGTTGCTCCGTCCGTCCGTCCGTCCATCCGGTTGTTTGCCTTCCTCCCGTTCGGCCGCCGTCAGGAGGAGAAAACGAGAGCTCCCCGGAGCGCTGCATCAGCAGTCGAATCAGTGTGCCGCATAATTGATTTCCGTAAAGTCTGCTACCCTATCAACTCCCATTGTGGTTCGTCAGTGGGGAGTGCCGTCAGCATCAATGCCCCGAGATTACACCGAGCCAGCTCCATTCCATCTCATTAGCCGTCATCAGCATCTTTACTGACATCTCCGAGCGCATGACTGTCTCCGCGAGTTTACGTTAACCCCTGCCGTCGCGCGGCGGCGGGGGGGGTTCGATGAACGCGCGGGGGGGGGGACGCGTGGGGAAGTCGAACCGGGGGAGAGAGCGCGCCCGCGTCCCTGCGAAATTTCGAGAGCGAGACCCCCAGCATGCGGGACGTTTCTCTTTCTGCTTCGGGGCTGACCCGGATTGTACGAGTTGTGTTCGCTCAGCAGTCTATAAAAAAAGATCACCGAAAAGATGCGCAGCTCTTATGTCTCCCACGACCTTATGTTTTCTTCTTTTGCAGCGTTGTGCAGGTGCAAGTGAAGGGTTTTTCCCGACTGAGTGATAGGACCGCGGTCTCCATGGGGCAATTAACTTACTGTATGTCCAGCTGTAAGTAATCATACATGGCTAACAGTGTTCTAGCAAACTGCACTTTGTGTTCAAGTTAAGAAACCAAGGGGTTTTTCTGGGCCAAAAAAGTGGAATGATCCTGACCAGCCACAGCTATCAATTAAATACAATTAAATGTGTTTCGCTTGCTGAAGGCTGAAGGAAAATAGCCTCCAAAACAAACAGGAACTGGTGATGGCAGGCCTGGAAAACCATCACCGGCGATACCCAATACCTGGTGACGTGTATGAGTCACAAACTTCAGACAGTCATTGAATGCAAAAAGCACTAAATATGCTTCACAATTCACATCTTTATTTAAGCGATCCGGTTACTTTTGGCCCCGCTGAAATGAAGGAACTGCATATTAAAAGGGCTGTAATTCCTGCAGGGTTTCCCTAATATGGATGCAAATTCCCAAAAACCCTCAAATTAAAGCTGGCAGTCAGCGGTCTGCACTTTAACCTCATATTCATGGTTTAATTTCAAATCCAATGTGCTGGAGCACAGAGCACCAACATTTGTATCACTATCCAAATACTTATGGACTTATGCCCTGCCCTGCTGTGAGCTGAAAAAAAAAAAAAGAAGAACAGCTGAAGCTAAGTTTTGAAACGGCTGGTAGCTTGTAATTTCGAGTTGGTCATAGCTGGATTTTGCTCCAGGGTGTACATGTATATACACACGTATAAGTAAGTACTGTAAGTGTAATTTACCGGGAGCACACTTACACAGCCTATAGCTTTAAATGGCTGAATGTTAGAGGTCGTATGCTGTGTTCCTGTGCTCCAGGTTAAAGAGTGTGACAGTTTGAGGATCGCTCGTACCGAGGCCCGTTAAAGTCTCAGAGGCACCGGGCCAAGTCGGGCTGTAGCTTCTGGCGTAATCAGCTCGCAGCAGGTCTGGAAGGCGTCCAGGATCTCTCTGGCGACGGCCGCGTCTGTCCCGGGGTGAGTTCTCACCGCTGCAGCCGTGCCTCCGCGCGGTTCGCCGGTGTGTGACGCGGCTCGTTGCCAGGGTCACACCGCCTCTCTCTCTCCGCTCGGAACCCAGAATGTTCTACACGAGGCGGCTGGGGACTGATCTCAATACCGGCTGGGTGCGGGTTCAAATCCAGGGCCAGGCTCTGCTTCTGTATGTGAGGGCAGACTCTAGCCTGGTGGTTAAGGTACATAACTGGGACCTGGATGGTTGATGGTTCAACCCTGGGTAGTACCATGATAAGATCCATGCAGCTGTTCGGCCCTTGAGCGAGGCCCCGGACCCCACATTGCTCTAGGAGGGATTGTCCCCTGCTTAGCCTTAACTGTAAGTCACTTTGGATAAAATTGTCAGCTAAATAACTGTAATGCACTGTTGATCTGGGCAGATTCTTTGGATACCCTGCTATATAAATACTAGATAACATGTGGAGCAGTGGAGCTGACTCATTAATGAAAGGTTATTGTCATGCTTAATTGATGTATTTGAACATCATTCATTCATGATTATTCCTAAATTTGTTTATGCCATTGCATGTAACCTAGTTGTAAAATGTGACCTATTTTTTTATTTTGTTAATTTATTCATTTAATCATTTTGTCATGTAAATGATTCTGTAGTATCTCGCAGAAATGATTTGAGCCGTGGACCTACCACTCCAGCCAAAGGGTGCCACCCACGCCCTGTTTATCAGGTTTGGGGTTAGCGCAGCTCTTCAGCAGTAGAAGGAAAACGGACCAGGCAACACACAGTCATATGAGTATACACGTCGTTTTTAACAATAATTAATACGCATAATGTTATAAAAAGTCGTAGTACATGTCGCCCTTGTTTCACAGACCGAAAGTAATTAAGAGGATTGTCTTGCCTACAGTTTTCCCTTGCCTCTTTTAGGCTGGCAAAGCGTGCGCTGTATTTGATTGGTGTCGCGCTTAAAAAATGCAGTGTCTATGTTTTTTTCACAGCCATTACTACCGCATTACGCCATAACTGCTGGTACAATGAACAATCAGTCACATATTTATTTTCATTTCTTAACACTTGTGGCTTTTATAGCACACCTTAATTTAATGTGTTTTAACGCCGGCATTATATAGATTTCAATGCCGTTTCTGTACTCATTTTAAACGCTCTTTGATATTAGCCTTGTTTGTGCGCTCGCATTCTCTGCATCAATATATCTGATTTGTCTCTGTCAGACGAATGAGCAGATATCACAGCTTGAAACAGAAATAAATTGTTGCTAATAATGTAGTCTAATGATCTCAGCTCTGATTATATGGGTGTCAGAGCATCCATACTTCCTCAGAATGTTCAAAATATCCAAGACACCATCACTCTCATCTCTCTCTCTGTTAAATACAGTGTATCCAACTTCAGGGTTTCTTCACAGCAGGGCTTCTCAACTCCAGTCCTCGGGACCCACTTGTCAGATGGTTCTTGTTGTACCCAGGACAAGTGGGTCCTGGTTACAGCTTGAGTGTATGGGCAGCCTGTAGCCTAGTGGTTAAGGTGCTTGACCCAGGACCCTGAAGGTTGGTGGTTAAGCAATGATAAGATCCACCCAGCTGTTGGGCCCTTGTGCAAGGCTTTGGATAAATAACACATTATTATTATTATTATTATTATTATTATTATTATTATTATTATTATTAATGCAATAGATTGCTTGGAGCTGGCATATGAATCAAAGGCTCACTAATTTGAATCACAGTTCACTGGATAGTAACATATTTTGCTTGGTTCTAACCCATCGAGTCATGGGGTCAAAGAGAACAGAACACATTTTCATTCACACTATACGTTTGTGTTTTTCAAATGCACATTGTTTTCCTGCACTGCCTCAGCTACAAGGCAGTGAAAATGTTTACATTTTATGCTGCTGTCAGCTGTAGTAAAATGAATGAACGAGGCATTTTTGTGCCATTAATTAGCTTTGAAAACACATTTTTATGCATAATTTCCATTGGGGTAGCTACACAGCATAAACAAACCGCCAACAATTATTTCATCTTTATATGGCGCCTAGCTAGTAAGCACATGTCAGTCTGAAGTGTTGTTTCATCGATAAATTGAATGTGGGTCTCGTTTTCCCCGGTTTTAATATTTTAAAGCAAGCACCCACCGTTCCGTTCACACTGGCCAGCAAGGTTACAGCTCATTTATAATTTCATTCCTCCCTGAAAAAGAAAAGAAAGTCACTTGATGATAGCTGAAAAAAGGTCATATAGAGCACATGTGCTGCAATAAACTTCTTGGGAAAAATACAGGAATTGATATAGACTTCGGCTTTTACGGGACGCGGTGGAAGTGGCCTTTAAAAGTGCACAGGGATTCTAAAAAGATTGCAGCCTTGTTCAATCTGTGTCTTGATGGAGTCTCACTCATTCCATTCCCACCCACATGTCATTTCGGAAGAAACGGTGAAATATCTCCGAATCAAACATCCTCTCCAAGCAACATCTAAATCAGTAAAAATGGAGAACAATCTCCCGTGTGACAAATGGAGGGGAGGCGAGGAATCGGAGAACCCCCTCCTTAATGCTTCTCCACTGTGAATCCCCCCCCCCCCCACCCCCACCCTCCACTTGCCCTATCCCTCTTTTTGCTCTTGTCTAAAATTGAGAACAGAGCAGCTGGTAATTGAAGATCATTGTCTCTGCTCAGGCCCTCAGGATTTGCAATTTCTTCAGGAGAGCTCATCTGTGCTAGTGTTTCCAGCTATCTGGCCAATTCCAGCGCCCTTTTTTGTTTGCTTTTTCACAATAAACTCCAAAAGCCTTTTGAAATTGGATTTTCATTTGAGGCGCACAGACAGTGTGATTATTTCCCAATGTCTCCTGCTGGACTCCTCCACGGAATAAAAGTCACACCTTTCTCCGGGTTCCGAAGGTAACCCCAGTATGCAATTTTTTTTTCTTCTTCTTCTTCTTGTTTTTTTTTTTTACTTCATTTGTGACCGAACGTGGGAAAGGACCACCTTAACCACACATTTTTTTTTTGTTTTTTTCATTTGGTGTAAAACTGTAAGATCAGAGCTACAAAATGCGGTAACACTTGTTGGGATTGATGAATTTGTTTTTGTGAAATGGCTTGTTAACTTATGTGTGGCTGACAGAAGAGGTTTTGCGGGAGACTGTCACAGATTCTCACATAAGAAGTGACCTTGGTGTAAAATCTGGCCCATCAGCCACTGCTGTAAAGGGGTCTGAGTGTTTGGGGGAAGGGCAATGGGGCTGGGGGGGTGAACTAGGTGGAAAATATTGACGGGAGCTTTAAGAGTCTCTCAAAGAAAGTTTTCAAGTTTAAAAGAAAGAGTGTTTTTCTAAACCGCCTATTAGCGACGTCATGCTTGTCCAGCATTATGCCCCCAAAGCGACCTATAGGCTTATGAAATAATATGCTGCAAAACTCATTCATTCATTCATTATTCTAACCCGCTTATCCTGAACAGGGTCGCAGGGGGGCTGGAGCCTATCCCAGCATACATTGGGCGAAAGACAGGAATACACCTTGGACAGGTCGCCAGTCCATCGCAGGGCACACACACCATTCATTCACACACTCATACCAATTTCATTAAAATTGTTGTTTCTAAAGTAGGGGAGAGTGGGGTAAGTTGTCACATATTTGTCACTTTACCATTTTGTGTGACTTTGTGTTCTGAGGTCAATAGACTGTAATAAAACTGTTTTAAGTATGAATGTTCAATATTATATTCTTGTATAGGAGAGAATAAAGTACTTTAGCTCCAGTTTTAGGTTAAGCTCACCTTGAGATATACCCATAATTAGCGCACGTCAGATTGTGTCAAGTTGTCTTAATGACTTTGAGGCTCGTTGTCACATGTGACAACCTTTCCCCAGTATAAATTGACACATAAAACATGCTCAAAAATCACTGTGATATTCTATAATCAACGACTATATGTCTTGTAATAGTATTAATATTGTTGAATATAGTGACACATAATTTATTTATAGCTGAATGATAGAGGCCTGTGCTTGACTAATTTCTGACCCAAATCAAATCGGACAATGTTTTTCAAGCTGAGGGAGGACAGTGAGACCCACTTCATTGCACTGAGTCACATTTTGTTTATTTACAAAATTCTGGACTTCCCAAAGACTGCTCACTTGAAGGTAAAACATTAATTACCTTTGTCTCAAATTTTTCATTGATAAATTACTATTGCAAAAGATGCTTTAACATGTAAACATACCAGTCACTGTATGCACAATTGCTGCATTTTGGAAAATCAAGCATCTCTAGAAAGAATCTCTTCAGGATGATCAGTGTTGCTGCAGCTAACTGAGGAAGTTTGCAGGACCCAAATTTGCAAAGGAAGCCCGCCACAATTTCGTGCACAATACCTTAAATCCAGAATCAGCAAACACAGACAATGTTGCTCACCTTAAATTTTTGGCACACTGTCGCTCCATGGAATATTGTTGTAGACAGAAGAGTTGTTCAAATTGGCGATATTCCACAACCCTAATAAACAGGGCAGTATCCATGCGTCACTGCCTAACCTTCGCTGTGGGCATTTTTCTCAGTAACACAGGAGAGCCCGGACGATTCTTCTCCTTCACAATGGAGAACTACACAGAAAAAAAATGCTTCATTGAGTAAGCCTAAAAGTTTACTTCAATTTGTGTCACCTATATTTTCCAGGTTTTCTCATTTGAAAATATCTAGGCTAAAATTCTAATCTACAAAATATAGATGTAACAATACGGAGTGAAATTTTTGATTTATCCAATGAAACTTGTTGTTTTACTTACCATTTACCATTCAGTGATGGGGGGACACTTGATGGGGAGTGGGAGCCCAGATGACTGGAAGATCTGCGCTTGCATGATGAGAAAATAGTAACCCTTCTGAATGAACTGACCTCTTCCTGGGTCGAAGCATTTTTCAGTTACACCTCCCCTTCCAGTTCTTAAAATAAAGTTGTTGTTTTTTTTTATGATTTTTTTTTTTTTATCAGAGCATTCTGTGCAATAAAACACATTTATTCGCTGAAGGCTTGGGACAATGGATACTGCTTTTACCATAACCAAAGGGCCAGCATTTCACTTGGGCTCCTTTGAATTTCCTCATTATCGGTCTCTCACACCCTCAGCCACTAATTCAGCAAAACACCTTTTTCTAGTCCATGAAAGACATACGGTGGAGATGTTCTACAGTGCTGGAATGCATTACTGAAGTTTTCAACTGAAAAAAACAACAAAACTATAATAGCTATTTTTTTAATGAGTAGATTATGTTCCATTGCTAGCAAACCCAAATGTGCTATGTAGTTTTATCCTGGCTTTATTTATTTATTTATTTATTTATTTAATATATTTATTTATTCTAGCTTTGCTGTGTCCATTGTATCAGGAGCTAAATCCTATGTCTTGTCTTGTTTCATAAAAGCGCTTGTTTGTTATGGAAATCTACTGGGCAAAGACTGGTAGGCTGCTATCTTCACCCTCATTCCAAAACACTGATCATCACTGATCTATCCATCCATCCATTATCGAACCCGCTTATTCCTGAAGGTCAGGGAGGGTGCTGGAGCTTATCCCAGCATGCATTGGGAGAGAGGCAGGAATACACCCTGGACAGGTTGCCAATCTATCGCAGGGCACACTCACACACCATTCACTCACACACTCACACAAACACACACCATTCACTCACACACTCACACAAACACACACCATTTACTCACACGCTCATACCTTGGGGCCAACTGATTCTTACGAAAAATCTCACTTCACAATAAAAGCACGGACAGTGAAAACCACACACTGTATACACAGGTGGTGGAATGTGTGCTAGTATGTCTTCATCAATCTGTTCTAGAGTAAGAGTGTGTGAGTTATAGTGTGTGTGCAGGTCTATATAGATGAGCTTGTGTGTGTGTGTGTGTGTGTGTGTGTGTGTGTGTGTGTGTGTGTGTGTGTAAATAATGAAAAAGCCCTATAGCCAAAACAATACTGTTCCTTAAAAATTGCATGACTCAGCGAGCCTAACATTGAGAAATTAGCTTGTCTTTATCGCTCACTGTTATTGATCACCGTACTTCCTTCTATATTCCAGCAAAATGAGTAGAGCTGACTTAATTACTCAGAAGAGAACCCCAGTGATTACATGTCACTTTATTGCCTACAAGCACGGCCCGAGTGAATATAACGGCAGAATTTAAAATGAAAAAAAAAAAGCACAGAGGAAAGTATAAGAGCTGTGGTGATTCTCATAAGGGACTTGTGAACTCATATGAAAAGGTTAGGCTAGTTTGCTACTGTGCTAATGTAGGCCTTTTCAATTAAAGGGAAACTTTTGATTTCATATACTGTGCTCTGCTTTGGAAACACACACACACACAGTTCATGCAGTTCCTTGGTTTTTGAAAAGTACTGATTTAAGGCTATACTTTAACGAGGACTTCTGTTATATTACGTTTCAGGATTTAGCTGATGCATTTGCTGTAAGAGCAACTTACACAGATATACAGACTTCATTGTTTATGAAATGTTTTCAATGTTCGGCAATATAAAAATATACGCACAGTACATCTTATTGTGATACCACGGCTCAGAGAAAAATAAATATTTTGCAAGAAATAATTTTTATTCTAAAGAAGACATTTCTCACAGTTATTATACCCCTGCATTTAATAATGCACCCTCCCTTTGTCAAGATAACAACGCTTATCATGTAATGCACCAAGCCTTTACAGTTTTATGAAACTGTGCTGTGTATTGAAGCTGACAGTCCTCATAGCTATTGTTTCATTTCTAAGCGAATGCACTGTCAGAGAACAGAGCCACAACAACAAAAATGTTCACACTGGGTGTGGCTATTTTTATGAACAGAGTGTATCTATGTACATACTGTATGCACATACATACATACATACACAATATAAAAAGGCTCCTTGTACATAATTAGCAGCAGGCTCTACACTGAATTTGGAACTTAACTGATTGTTGAACCTTGGAAAACTGCAAGACAGACGGCTTGTCTTTAAACACCTTTATTACATTTTATGCAGTATTAAACTGTTTTTATTACTATGGGTTGCTGGGAGGACATAATAGTTCATAATGAGATGAGTCCTGGAAGGTCAAAGAATGATTTACTGCCCTCTGCAACATTACTGTGTGTTACACCACACTTTATTAGGTACAGGATAGGCTACTGGGCCATAGATTCAACAGGATGCTGGAAACATTCCTTTGAGATTCCGGTCCATCCTCACTTGATAACATTTTGTAGTTTCCTGCTGATTGGTTTGGTCCCACGTTAATGCAGCAGAACTCCCTTTCCAACTCGTCCCAACTGGACTCAATGGCCTGAGATCTTGGGACAAAGCAAGTCGATGGAGTAAAATTCATGTCATGTTCATGGAACTGGTTTGAGACGACACAAGGCAGGAAGGATCCAAGCATTCATACTGTTTACGCCAAGTTCTGACCCTACCGTGTCGCTGCACAGATTGAGATTCTTCATTCCACGCAACATTTTTGCAATCTTCAATCACCCGGTTTTGGTGATCATATACCTCAACCATAGCCTCATCTCCTTATTCATGGCTGACAGGAATGGAATGGATGGTCATCTGCTGCTGTCAAAGGTTTGCATCTGCTTCAGAGATGCCTTTCTGCTCGCCGCTGTTGTAAACAGCCGTTATTTGAGCTATCGTTGACACTCTATACGCTTGAATGAGTCTACCCTTTCTCCTTTGACCTCTCATGAACAAGGTGTTTTCTCCCACAGAACTGCTAAACCCTGGATGCTTTGTGAACCAAAGAGATTGTAGTGCCTGAAAATCTGGAAACACCATGTCTGGTACCAATAATCATATCATGTTCACAAGTTTCTTATATCACTCACCTTGCACATTCTACTGTTTGGTCAAACAACATAACTTTGTCAAGCATGTTATGCTGGGGGGAGCAGAGGAACCAGAAGCAGACGGGGGTGCAGAAAAATGGAGATTTAATATCAAAATGGGCAGACAGAGCAGAGTCGAAAAACATGCCAGGGTCAAAACCAGGGGGTCCGTCCAAAAAGGCAGAGGTACAAAAATCCAAAAAGCAAAGAAGAGTCCAGGGAAGCAGGCAGGGGTCAAAACCAGAAAACCAAATAAACTGGGGCAAGGGCAAGGGCAAGGGCAAGGGCAAGGGCAAGGGCAAGGGCAAGGGCAAGGGCAAGGGCAAGGGCAAGGCAACAAGGAGGCTAGAACTGGGGGACGGAATCAAGGGCTCGGGAGCAGAAACAGGACAAGACGAACTAGCAGCGTGCAACTGAAAAGGACAGGTATAAATACACAGGGGAATGCGACAAACGCGGCGGGGCATGGGAGTGAGGGCGGTCTAACAAATAAACATCAGGTGAGACACATGAAAGGGTAATAGGACAATAACGAGGGGGAAATGAAAACGCGGACTGGATTCACAATGACACACATGTAATACAAACGGCTCCAGACTAGAGAGTAGACAATTGCAGAGAATCAGGAGATGCAGAGATGGAGAGAGACAGGTGCGAATACTTCGCTGAAACTAAGCAAGTCATCAGTGATAGAATAGGGAGGCGGAGTTACAAAACAGAATTGAAACTGGAGATGCGTTAGTAAGTTAGTTAAGTGATTTAAATTAGAAATAACCAAAACTAGTGAATGTTAGTTTGTTAGTTTGACAAACATATTAGTGTTAGTATAATTAGTACTGTACAAATTCTATGATAGTTGGGATTAGTATATTAGTGTACATGTACAAACATGAAATGGAGAGAAAGCAGGAAGTAAGGAATGTAAGATTGGAAGGAAGACTGAACCCCGGAACTACCGTAAACACCCAAATAGTGGGGCACGCAGACAAGGGAGTGACTGGGCTAGAAAACATTCAGACTCAGACATCACAGGGGAAGACCAGTGCAAAGACTTACAAATATAAACAGAACACCAGACATGAATATGAAAAATAATAAATTACAAGAATGATGATAATAAACAATGATAAACTGACACACAGAACACAGGAACATAACAAAGCAAGTATATCTGCATGCTTTATATATTGAGATTCAGGCAACATGATTCAAAGTTTGGAGAAGCAGGCAATTTGTGTTAATGAGCAAGGATTACCAAATAAAGTGGCCACTGAGTGTTTGTTTTCTGTCAGTGTGGTCACCTAAGGTTGATTAAGAGACAGGGTTTTTTTTTTTTTCTACCAATGGTTTGACAATGTTTCTATGAAACTATACCCTTTGTCATAAATATGTATAATTCCAGTCAATGAGTCTGACTGTAAAATCTCCTGGGATTCCTCCAGAGCCAAAGTACAAATGGAGGTATCATTGTCCCAGAAGTGAGTGCTTCAATTCAATCTTTGTATTTTATTGAATGCAATATTTTATTTGCATAGCACCTTTTACAGAAGACTGTCACAAAGACACTTTACAGTGAGTGGCAGAAGGAACACCAGATCTGAACCCCAGAAATAGCAAGCGTGTGATTTCATTTCAGTCTGCAGAGGTGGGGAAAAGAGGTGCTGGTGAGTTATTATTAAAATTATATATATAAAAAAAAAAACATGATTATCAATGTGGTATTCTTCCATATTATTTCTTAACTGTTTGGTCACTCCTTTAAAATTGTGTATCATTTTCTAAATAAATAATAAAACAAAAGATAAGTAGAACAGATAAACAGTGTATTGAAGTAAAATTGCTTATGGCCATACTGCCAAATAGGTCCAAATAGGTCTGCAGGGGTCCCTGGTGTGTGTGTGTGTGTGTGTGTGTGTGTGTGTGTGTGTGTGTGTGTGTGTGTGCGTGTGTGTATACATGCATGTGTATGTGTGTCAATACCCGGGAATTTGGCATAGATGGCAGTGATGGAATGAGCCTACACTTTTAACTTTCTGGGGAATAAAGAATCTGTAAAAATAATAAAAATGAAATCACTTTTAAAGCATAATTAAACTGTAATTCTTGAAATAAATCCCTGCACGTCACAATGTAATGAATGTGATCATACCATATGGACCTTGTAGTGCAGGGCAAACTTATTAACTGTATGTTTATATTATTTGGTTTTATTGTACTTATGCTTGCGTTTACTATGGGAGCTAATCAAATTGACCTGGTTTGTTACACCATAACTGAGGAGTATTGTTTCTATTCATATGTTTCTGTGTGAAGGTTAATTACAGATGTCATACTTCATTACAGTAACTGAACTGCATTGGTTGTGCTTTCCATTTTCACTTCGGCTATGATTACGAAGGAGGCTCCGAAGTTGGAGTTGTGTACTAGAAAGCAGAAAGTGTTGATTTTATTATTTCAAATCTGAAAGCAGCGCTTTATACAGAGCAGAATGGCCGAAACTTGCAGCCGTACGGAAAAAAAAGAAAAGACACGTACAGTACAGTACAAAAATAACAACAATTTATCCTCGGAAATAGGATAAATGTTATGTCATCAGGTGGCTGACCCAAAAAAACGCAAGCAAAGCAGAAAAGTGTGTTTCATGCCCAAGAGGGGTACTGGTGTAGGACACAAACCCACAGAACATCTGTCTGAGTGGTGGTCCTGGAAATGCATAGGAGAACGGCGTTACAGTCACCTTACAGAGTGCTGACATTGCTTTCTGTGCCTCCAAAAATTACCAGTGTTTTCTTTTTATTTTTTCTTCTTTAACCTACCTTTGCTTTTGATGATTTACTTCTGAAGAATGTGCGTTTGGTGCAAAAGCCTGTTACCATGCCGATACTGCTCGCATTCTTTTGAAAATCGGCATCTGTATGCAACAACAAATCAATTGTCTTGTAAGCATATTATTTTTTTAGCTGTTTTTCAGCTCAATGCAAATTTATTGCGGTACGAGCTGTTATTGTTTTCCTATCGCTTTGTTTCTCATGCGATATCTCTTTTATGTGTCTTGCAATAATGGCTTGTGCATAACTCTGCATAAGAGCATATGCCATAAATTATATTTACAGCCACGGCAACAAAAATCTAAACTACAACCCCAAGAGCTGTCGGTTTCCAAGAGGAGAAAATGTGTACAAATCCTCAGAATGCTAAGAGATATCTGAGCTATACAGCAGTTCAGCATGCTAACATGGCCAAACTCAGAACATTTCCCCTTCCAACTTTTTCTACCTGGTTATGTAAATGCATAACTGTTGTGCTTCCAACATTGTCTCTCTATTTCATTTGCAGGGAGGGAAAATGTCAAAACACTTACGAGTAAGGGCCATGTCTATTTATGTACTGTTAGTGAAGCCGACAGAAGATAATTAAAGTTTGACAAAAAAAAATACGTATTTGAACTTTCAACCGTCAGTAAAGCTCGGGATAGAAGTACAGGATGTAAAACCAAATGATCCGCTGTTAATCTGAAACCAAAATGATCCCTGAGCAAAAACACAGTTAAGGGATCAAGACTGTACATAAACAGCAGATAAAATCAGATAGGACAAGATCATTTATTACATATTCCATGCACAAACTTACTTGTAATGTTTAATATTAGTATATTTAACAGTCTTTGATGAGGTAAGGGCTTGCATGACCATATTATGTTCATGAGGGTAAAACAACTAGACAAAAAAAGACAATAATTTTGTTGCACATGTACGTTCAACTCTGAATTATTGCACCTTACAAAAGAACATAACAGAAAGTAGGCCTTGAACGGCCTTTGTGTCGGCCATTTTACGTCCACGTTCGGCAGCTGCGGAGGACGCCTCGTTGATTGTGCCGCAGACGTTAAGTGGAGGCCTCTTTTCAGGTGAAGGTTGCTCCCATTGTTGCTCCACCGCCGTTCCCGATTTGGCGGGGCGGCTGTTTGGGTCTAGAGGAGGGGCGCGCTCGCCTCCGCCCGCCGTCGCACCCGGACGCCAGTAAAGACTGGCGCTCGCTGGAGTGCTCCCCCGCGGTTCCCCTCTCACTGGAGCGCGGCTTCCCGTCGTCCTCATTGTGAGCGGGGAAGACAGGGAGGAGGCCTCGGGGTAGGAGCGGCTGCCGAACGTCAAGAACAATGGCGGCTTTTTACCGTCTTACCGAGCGGTGTGCAGCGTGGATCAGTGTTCATTTACCAGGATGGGGGAAAGCAGGGTGATAACACGGGGGGTTGTCAATGTCAGCGTGGCGTGTGACCGCTTTACTGTAAGAGCCAGTCCTGCTGGGAAGTGCCTTATGTGGGGAGGGTGTCTGGTGGCATAGGTTGAATTCACAACATTGGTCATGGGTTCTGAAAGGTGTCACGTTTAGTATTTTGTTGCATATCTTTTGCACGCCGTGACTTCCTGATGTCTGTGGCCTATCAACATCGTCAGAGTCTGGGTATCTTATTTTCAGGTTGTCCTACAAGCGATATGAACTCTCTGTGTTTGAATTGATTTCTATGGGAATTGGAGGGGGGACTAGATTCAGCTGTAAATTATGCTGACACAGTATGGAGCACGTTTGTTGGCTGAATGGCTTCAACTCATCAAGGGTCCAAGGTATCAAATGAGCCTTTTTTTCATTATTTAAATCTTTTTCAGTGTCAGAATTTGTTGTCTGGATGGAGTCATAGCACCACAGAAGAATTTCTGGCAGTTTTTAGTGGAGTCGATGATTTGTTTGTGTAAAAAAAGTATATTTCACTTTTGGTTTTTGATATTATTTCAGTTTGTAGCTCCAAAGCAGCTTGTCCCTATACATGCTGTTTTGAAGGTACCTGAAGTGTATTTTATTGCTTTCGACCACAAACCCCAAATGCCTTATACCTGCCATTGTAAAGTCAGCAGGTCTTCAGAAACTTCCCCGGAAATCTAAAATACCCTTCATCGCGCACTAAAACTGTCCTAGCCAATAGCAAGTGCTCACTAAAATGGAAATAATATGAAAAGCCTCAGAAAGAAAATCATGTTTCTCCAGCTTTTGTCTTCCAAAGAGGCGTGCTGTTTTGCGAAAAGCACTTCCACTTGGTTTAAGCGCATTAGGACTGCGCGGCGAATGCGCAATCTGCTGCTACACGTGTTCCAGCTTTCACATCATGTTGTGTGAGCACTTCCGTCACTGAACACACATGTTGTGTGAGCTATTGGTTTTGTGGGCGTTTCTGCTAATGGACATTCTGTGTTTTTTGTTTCTGCCTACACACATTATGTTTGCGCTCACACTTATATGCATGTCCGTTCTGCTTACAAATGTGTTCTGCGTTTTGCAGAATGCGTGTCCTTCCACTTAAATGTGTTGTGTGTGTACCCCTGCTTACACACATGCTGTACGTGAGGGTGGCGTATAAATGTGTTTTTTTTCTGCTTCTGTATGTGCACGTCTATGCCTGTTTTAGTTCTCAACCAGTAGGTTTGTGGTTGAAATTGCTTATGGCGGGTAATCAAATTACCTTTTTTGCTTATTTTGTGAGATGATTTTAATGTGTGGAGGTTTTACAGTAATTCTGTATCCCTTAAACAGCCTTCATCTTTTGTAGTCATTTGTCCTTTGAATTAGAACATGGCTTTCCTTACAAGGGATGTAGACTGTGATACAATCCTGTTAAAAAGGGGATGAAATTTGAACTTCAAGGGCAAGTTACTGCTCTATAGATCATCAACCGTTCGGCCGCTCGCGAAACACGAGAAACGGGGGGGGGCGGCATGCGAAATTTACATTTGAAATTGGAAGAAAAAAAGACCCAGATAAGCAGAATGGCGTAGGTTACAGCGCCCTTTGGCTCTGAGACTCCCGCGTCCTCCCGTGGTGCCGGGACATGGGAAAGGGGACACGGTCTGGGGGAATGCATCCCCGTTTCCCTGCGCGAAACTGGACTCCGATCACCTTGGGGGCCCGGCGGTGTCGGGTTCTGCCCGCCCCGTCCATTAGACGGGCCGGGGGCACAGACCCGACCCTCTGAATATGCAGGGAGGCCTCACCTGTCCCTGCGCCAAAGGCAGGTGGGGATCAGGGTCGGAGGAAACGCAACACCGTCCCTATCTAATCTCTAATCTCCTAATGAGTCAGCCATCCGCCTGTTTAGGGAGAGGGGGTATTGTGCTCCGGGCCTAATTACATCTGGTCCGGTTAGTGGGGACAAGGCTCACAGTTTAGATGGTAAATGATCCTGGAGAAAGAGTATGCTTATCTATCTGAGAGTCCTGCAGTTTGCCTGGCGAAGCCCTAATCGCCCCCCCCCCCCACACACACCACCCCCCACCACCAACTCCCATCCCATGGTTTGCACAGTAAGGAGGTTTGTTCTCGTTGGTGCAGTAGAAGGACTGTCTGACGCACCGGAGTTAGACTGCACTCCTGTATTTGGGAGTGTTTAGACTTCGGGAACAGCACAGAAAGCTACGCTGAATAAAGTGATTGAAAATAGCATGTGGTTAGGATATTCTTTAAGGCAGGAGTGAATGCTCTTTTTTATTTCAAGTTCAAAAGAGAAATTTGCAGACATGTGTGCAACCCAAATCGAGCACAGTAGAAAGAGAAGAGCAAAAGGGGAAACCGGCCCTAAATTGGCGTTCTTTTAAAAAGAGGGAAACGTTTTAGGATTTCTGTTCTTTTTGAGCAACTCAAAGGAGAGCCTAGCCGCGGAACGTCGTTTCCCGCAGACATAACAGCGAGCTTCCTCAGAAGTCTCCCGCTTCTACGCAGCCCTGCTACTTATCTTAATGAATACTGCTGGGCATTGTCTGTGCGCCCGCTGTAGTTCCGGGCTAAAGACGATAGCGGGAAGGATTCCGAACTTCACACGGGCTCCTCTGGAGGATTCCGAGCAGCGCGCGGTTTTTCATTATCTAATGCCGAGTTTGTGTCTGAAATTTCCTCTCCGCGGCAGTGAGAGGTGTCTTTGAAAAGATTCGGGGGAATAGTTCAGCTATTGGTCGATTGATGGGTCAATGCAAACACTCGTGTTCCTCAGTCAATGGTACAGCTCTGTCCTGTTTCTAATGTATTGCTGTGCGCTATTAGTAAGGTAGGGCTGTTAGTAAGTGTAATCAATACGCATGGTTATTTAGCCTTTTTTACCTGTACTCATTAGGTCGCAGAGGTGGAGTGTGGTTTTTTAGGACAGGTGTATTCCCAAAGACCTACTGTTTGTGGAACAGGTGCACTTGTTTATTTTTCCTGAGGCTCCTGTCCCCCCTGCCCTGAGTTCACCATCCACCCCACCCCTGCCCCCCTGCCCTGAGTTCACCATCTACCCCACCCCTGCCCCCCTGCCCTGAGTTCACCATCCACCCCACCCCTGCCCCCCTGCCCTGAGTTCACCATCCACCCCACCCCTGCCCCCCTGCCCTGAGTTCACCATCCACCCCACCCCTGCCCCCCTGCCCTGAGGTCCTGGACCACTGCAGCCCTGCTCCCTGCTCTGAGGTGGAGGACCACTGCAGCCCTGTCTCCCTGCTCTGAGGTGGAGGACCACTGCAGCCCTGCTTCTTCCCCACACCTCGACACATCCTGGAGCTATAGATGCATGTCTCCGCCTCTCTAAACTGCTCACGATATTTCCCCTCATTTGGACTTCCCGCTTTTCCAGCTATTTTATTACCTTAGCTGTAACCCGTTCAACCCATTTGAATTGCTATAATAGATTTCTTATTACATTTCTGTAATATCCGTTCTCCCATTACACCTTGCCGGCCAGCAGAGGATGGGCTTCCCCTCTACTGACGGTTTCCTCTTGAGATTTCTTTACCTCACATGCTTGCTATTTGGTGGTTCAGGCCCGGTGTTTGCTCATCTGTTGCTCATCTGTTACTCTTTCTGACAGTCTTCTGTAAAAATTGAAATGAATAAAGACTGTGGTTTTGTTAGATGGGTACATTCATAATGACAGGTGCATTCAATAAGGGCAGGTACAGTATATGTATTTATATAGTAGTCTATAGTGTTCATACCATGTTCGGATGATACATGGTAAATTAGAAGGAAGCAGTATGTCTCTGATGTTCGTCTGGAGCCAGTTCACTGTCCGCACTGTAATGAGACCGATACCGTCAATGAACATCTCCTCCCGCTGAGAAGGATAAAGCGTGTTTCGAGAAGGAAGGATTACTTTGAACATGGCCTCATTTTAATTCCATTTTAAATTACTGAGCCGGAAAAACAATGCACCTGAACGTAAGGCCAGCGAAGGTCCATTCTTCTTTCCTGCCAGCCAGTGGTATATTTCAGGTAATCACCCTCAGCCCACACCCCTTGTCACCCACTTGCTTCTTGCTGTATCCCGGAGCTTCATATCTGAAGACTAGCATGAAGGTTTTATGCCACAGATTTATCCCATGGCCTGCAAGTAAAGACCAGCCCTATTTACCGTGGCTAATAGAGTCATTTTCTCCAGCTTCCGACTGTTAGCTTCCTCAGTTATGACACTTTAGAGTGCTTCTTAAAGGCACAATCCTCACTCCATTTATACCATTCACGTTATGAATATCAACTTAAAAATCTTATTTCACTTAATTTGTAATATGAAACATAATAAGGAGAGGCACATTTAAATCAATGTTTTATCAGAATAATAAAAGTGAGGCGTGGGTATAGTGCAGTGCGGTTCATTTGGATAGTGTTACAATTTCAGTTTTTCTGGCACTGGACTCCAGCACATTAGATTTGAAATTAAACAATGAAAATGAGGTTAAAGTCCAGACTGTCACCTTTAATTTGAGGGTATTTTAGGTCCATATTGGGTGATCCATGCACCACAACAAATGGCAGGTGCGTTCAATCACTTCCACTGTGCTATGTCACATCATATAACAATATAGATACATCTAAGGTTTTAGATGTATTTCTAAATATTGATGTATTATTTGATATATAATCATTTTCATTAGATATGCTTACATCAATAATCAGAGTCATTTGTCATTTTGCATTTTTAAAATTTGTATTATTATTATTATTATTATTATTATTATTATTATTATTATTATTATTGGTAGTCGTAGTAGTAGTAGTAGTAGTAGTAGTAGTAGTAGCAGTAGTAGTCAAATAATTACTTATTTATTTTAATATTATATTGTTGTTATGAAAATCAATTGCTAGTGGCAGGAGATTTACAGTGCTGAGATTTGAAGGGACAGCGAAGGCAAGTGTGACCTAATTAAGCTGTAAATCCTTATGTGTTTACATTCCCGTCTCCCCTGAAAAAAAGCATCAAAGATCTCAAGGAATCTGAAATCGGAAAAACAATTTCCCTCCCTTCTGCCGCAACAAACAAGACCGAGAAACATGACAGTGTCTTTGGTGCTATATTTCCGAAATTACCAAATCTACATAGTACATACTCTTCCCCCTCTGGAGAAGATCTTTGAAGAAATGCGGCTCATTTCAGCATAGACATACGTAACGTGTGCCAGAAACTCAATGAATTTGTGACAGGCAAAGCAGACATGTATCATTTATAATGCTGAGCAACAAAAAAACATTAATCAGTTAATTATCAGAACTGAGTGGTCAAATCCCCCATCTTAGCCTATAAGTACACTCACTGAGCACGAGTATTTATTACTTATTTTTTAGACGTATTAAGTCTTCTGCTGCTGTAGCTTATCCACTTAAAGGTTTGATACGTTGTGTGCTCAGAGATGCTCTTCTGCTTATTGTTGTAATGTGTGGTTATTGTTACTGTCACCTTCCTGTCAGCTTTGACCAATATGGCCCTTCTTCTCTCAGCTCTCTCATTAACAAGACGTTTTTGCCCGCAGAACTGCTGCTCAATGGATGTTTTTTTGCTTTTTGCACCATCCTCTGCAAAGTCTAGAGACTGTTGCGCCTGAAGATCAGCAGTTTCTGAAATACTACCACTCAAACCACCCTGTCTGGGACGAACAATCATTCTACAGTCAAAGTCACTTAGATCACATTTCTGAAATTTGGTCTGAAAAAAAGCTGAACCATTTGACCACGTCTGCATCCTTCCATGCATTTAGTAGCTGCCAAATGATTGGCTGATGAAATATTTACATTAACAAGCTGGTGCACCTAATGAAATGATCACTGAGTGTATATTGCAGGGCTTTATGCTGACCAGTTTTAAAATGTCGATTTAAAAAAAGTTATTTTTCCAGTTAGCACACATGAATTTTCATTTCTAAAATGGAAGCATCGTACAGCCCTGTACCCCTTCACAACCCATCCAGCTGGTCCAAGATCAATGTCCCCAGCCCTCCTCCAACCTAAAAAGTCTGGCGTTTCTCACCGGCGAGTGTATAAATCTTCCTACCTGCCCTCATCATTAATACATGCTTCTTTATTAATATTTTTCGACAGCGCGCAGACGAATACAAAGTACAGTGGATCCTCTCCGTCCCGCTCGAGTGCACCCCTCTCCCGCCCCTGCCGTCGTCGGATGCACCTCGTTTCGATCTTCCGCGAGCACCGCAGTCATTTCCCCGGCTTTTCCTTAGAGCGGATGAATAATTTATCCGCCTAAAGTAGAGAAATTACACAGCATTATGGCCTGGTTTGTTCCCACTAATAGCATGTGGTCTCTTTAATGGCCGACTCTCTCTGCAGCTGCAGCCCACCCGAGCTCCAATAAAAAGCCGCCGTTCCCTCTCCCCCCCCCCCCTCCGCTCAGCCGCCACGATTTATGGCCGCGACTTTTGTGCTGCACTGCAGAAAACAGAAGGCGGTAGTAATTTTCCAAACAAACTGTCTGACGCCCTCGCGTGTGCGCGGGAGAGGGGGCTGACTGGCTGGAGCGGGGACCCGCGCTCAGACCCCGCCGTAAATCTCCATGCATTTATTTATTTATTTATTTACCGTTATTTAGCTGAAACTTGTATCCAAAGCAACTTACAGTTGATTAGACTACGCAGGGCACCATCCCCCCCCTGGTGCAATGCAGGGTTAAGGGCCTTGTCCTACACAAGTTACAGTTGTTTAGACTACCCAGGGGATAATCCCCCCTGGAGCAATGTGGGGCTAAGGGCCTTAACCAAAGCAACTTACAGTTGATTAGACTAAGCAGGGACAATCCTCCCCTGGAGCAATGCGGGGTTAAGGGCCTTGCTCAGGGGCCCAACGGCTGTGCGTATCTTATCGTGGCTACACCAGGGCTCGATTAATCAATGAAACTTTTTTTTCGCGTTTGTGACACAAATAGGCTGGAAATCAATTTAAAGTCAAAGTCAAAGTTAAGAACGGCAGTCGAATTCAGGTCACTGTGTCTTTGCGTCGGCAACTTTAGACGCATGTTAAACATCTAGTTAAATATCCATGGCAGGTGCAATGAGATGAAAGTATTAAAGATCATTTATATTCAGAAATGTACGCAGAGCTCTTGACAGCACTTGGTCCTGAAGCAAATACAGCGTTCTGAATGCGTTCCCCATTACTTTAACTGCCACTCTGGCTGGCTGACCTTCAGCTGACCCCAGCTGGTCAGGTCTTTGCCAGGTGATGGAGACCGGCGTGGCTAATGGCTGCCATTAGCACATCTGCCATGGTGTATCTGGCCGGATGTTCCAGATTTATCTAAAATAAATACGTAAATCAAATAATTTCCCAAGCCTGGGGCAATAGCCAATTAAATTCAATTTACATATTTTTAAAAACGTATTATTTATTTATTGTTTATTTTTTATTTCTTTGATGTAGATGAAAGAGGGTGCTGTGTATGCCCGTGTTCAGTTGGCAGTACGGGCGATGGGCGGAGAGGTGAGGAGATGGTCTGGGTGTTCATAACCGCGTCAGGGGCACAGCAGCGCAAAGCCTGGGATCCCTCAGCCCACGTCCTGGCCTTCGTGTGAAGGAATGGAACATCACTGAGACAATTTAGCTCGCGTTAAAAGCTAACCTTTCATTGGCGGCAGCCTCGCTGTCTGGATTTGGAGAGAAATACGACTGATTTTTCTTTTTTTTTTTTTTGTAAGCGTAACCTCATGAAATCATAGACGTAGATTAAAAAAAACAGTTCAAAGGGTCAGTAATACCAAGAAAGAGTTCTCCTTGAACTGTAGAAAATGAAAGCATGTTTCTTAAGACAGAAATGTGGCCTTTGAAGTGGTCAGAAAATCAGAACCAGAGCGCAGTGACCTGGCCCGCAGCAACGCTTCGGTCTCCATAAAGCATTCCGCTCACAGTGCGACCCCGCGGTTCTTCAAGGACTCACCGCGGATAACTCTGCATGAGTCAGACACGGATGAGTATTCAGTCACAGCTCAGTCAAAACCTAATTAATTAGGAGTGATTCGAGGAAAAAAAACTGACCCTGAAAACTTGCTCGTATGGGCTGCTGTCCGACAGGCCGGGTAAAAACGGTGAGAGGTGGAGTTTGTCACTCCGATAGAGACATCGTGACAGTTTAACTGACACCGCCACCCCTCGGGGCTCGGCACAGGAGGACCAGGTGAGATAGGCCAGACAGACGACACGTCCGGGCGGGATATTCCCGCGGCTGACAGAGCCGGACGTCATAGCGACCGCCAGGAAGGCGGGAAGGCGGGGGGCGGTGGCCCGCGTTAGCGCCGATGGCGATGGGGCGACGGGGCGACGGGGCGACGCTCTCCGCCCGTCTGAAGTGACGGGTCCCCTTTTGTATTCCGCTCACCGCTCCTGTGTCTCTGGCTGCCAAACCCTTACCCCGACACCCCCCCCACACACCACCGCACCCCTACTCCCCCGCCCCTCCACCCCCGCTCTTGGCTGGCTGAAACTGCCGGACTAAAATCAATTGGCCTAACAGATGAAAATTTTAAAGGCGCACGCATACATCAGAGGAGCGGCTGGCCACCGCTTGCATGTTTAATTTAACCAGGGGATCCATTCACTGCGCCCAATTCTGAGAGCTTCATTTAAAACCGGACAGAAATTCATGGGGCCGCAATCATTATTTTTTGAATAATAATAAGGACTAAATGAGTATTTTTGGCAGGCAGACGTATTGCAGTGTTAGACACATCCCTCACATTTCCCATCGTCTGTGGGAGAATGCCTCCGGACTTGATTAATGTTGTGCTGGAGGTAAAAAAAAAAACGGGTAGATTTTTCCTCCCTTCCACCGTGGAGGGGTGCCCGCGTGGGCTCCGCTCAAAATGGCCGCCCGGACCCCGGCGGCACCGACTCTAGGCCGGGAAGAAGACCCACAATGCAGTGGCATTCTCCTCGGGCCAGCCTAATCCATCAGCATTAGCGGGAGCCCGGGCCAGCTTGCCTAAACTAATATTAGGTGACCCGTGATTAGCGATGAGCCGAGCCCGCGAAAGCCATCGATTTGAGTGCTAATACGGGGCTGGGAGACGCATCCGTGGCGGGGGTCGTGTTTCTGGGTTCCGGGCTCGCTGCCAGAGGCCGGGTTAGCCCTTTTCGGCCACAGTGGGGGTGTTCTCTTTCAAACAGGAGGTGTGGCGAACGGTTTGATGCTTGGCCCCTTTGAATACGGACTCTCCCTTTTCCCTTTTGGATTCCGGTTTGATTTGCGGTATACGGCTTACAAAATGGCCCTTGTAATTGAGTGTTTGATGTCTCAGGCAGGTATAATGGCATTGTTAGCTTTAAGAAAGGCACTTTATTGGGTATTTATTAGACTTGTTTTTTTAGACGTATCGGTCTTCGGCTGCTGTAGCCCATCCACTTTGTTGTTTCGTGTGCTCAGAGATGCTCTTCTGTATACCACTGTTCTAATGAGTGGTTATTTGCTTTACTGTCAACTTCCTGTCAGCTTCGACCAGTCTGGTCCTTCTCCTCTGACCTCCCTCATTAAACAACGCTTTTTACGAGGTCAAAGCACCACCATTTTCCAGGGAATCTGCATGTGCGGAACACTTTATCCGCAAAGGACACACAACATCCAAATATTTTTTGGGAGATTTCCAACACAATGCAATGTGTGAGATAGTGGGGCTTAATTCTCCTACGATTGCTGTGTCCCCAGCAATCACAGGGAAACTGGACCAGAACAAGACCTCATCTTTCCCACTGGCTGATAGTCCAACTAGTCACAGAGCCTACAGAGGATACACACCCCCACACACACACACACACACACACACACATGCACACATGCAGGTAGACACTGAATGCAGACCTCTCTCTCTCTCTCTCTCTCTCTCTATGTCACACACACCCACAGACACACACAGACACACACACACACACATGCACACATGCAGGTAGACACATGAATGCAGACCCCTCTCTCTCTCTCTCTCTCTCTCTCTCTCTCTATGTCACACCCCCACAGACACACACAGACACACATATTACCTATCTCTCTCACACACACACATCCTCTCTCTCTTCTCACTCTCTTTCCTCTCTCACACACAAACGCACACATTATCTCTGTCACACACCTCCTCTCTCTTTTCTCTCTCTCTTTCTACTCTCTCATGTCGAGTGCAGTCAGCAAAAAACAACAGTTCACAGATGGACATTAGCTATATTAACTCCATAAATGTTACACTTCAGGCAAGGAATTACTTTTTTAAAAAAGAAAGACATATTAATTAATGGAATAGGTCACGGACTGAGGCCATTGACGTAGGCGAGCGTTGGACTGGACTGAGCACTAGCTGTGCTTTAGTCTGCGGGCACACTGACAAGCTTGCATTGGCTGACTGGCCTGTTCTCATCCTAACACTCTGGCATGTTCTTGTAACTGTTGATCTTGGAATCGATTTATATTAATACACTCTCATGGTCCAAAGCCAACACGGCTGTTTAACTTAGAAATACGGTCATGTAGCGAGGCCAGCAAAGCACGGCTTTTAGCCTGTGTGATTTATGGCCATCGTATTTATGTGTAATACATTATTACATCATTTTATTTTATTTATTAATTACAAAACCCAAGACACTAAATGAGCCCAGGATACATCACCGACAATGTGTTGAAATGCATCACTAGATGGAGCTTAAATCAGATATTGTGATATATCGTGTGTATATATTAGTGCATACAATTCTGGCCCTACTCACTACTCCACTGCAAAAATATATATATATATATTTTATCCTCATTCACTATGTGCAAAGCAAGGGTTATTTAGCTTGGCCCTGGTTGAAGTAGACTTAAGTTAGAGAAAAACTAAAGAGGGAATAATCATGAAGAAATCCTACAGGGGCTGCTACGTTGTGTTTTAGAACCACTGTTCTAATGTTCGGATGGGACCCACGGTCTGGTATCTAATCCAGATGTGCCCAAGACTCCAGTAGCTACCAGCCCCGCAGGGAGGAACGTGATTGGATATTCTCCACCTTTGGAAGGAAGGGGGCTTTCGTCACCGCGACAACCCGGGCTGGCCAATCAGGTGCCTGTGTCTGTCTGACTACGCTAAAAAAAAGAGAAAAAACCCACGAGAGCCACAGGCACCTGACACCTTTGACTAGGGAACCCAAAAAATGTGACTGTAATAATTCCATGACGAATAAAGGAGGGTATTAAATATTAATAAAATGAAATGTGAAAAAAGCAGCTCGACATCAATAACCACAGGCACAATAAGCATCTCCCACAATTCCAGGCATTGTGCTTTCACTCCAGTGGCCAGTCAGCTCGTGGTAAGAGGTTTTGGGAGGTGGATTTGCTCCAAGTTCGTTCCAGACCCAAATCCGCCCATTGTTCTGCTGAATGAGAATTATGCCAATTGTCTGGTGGAAAGGAATGTAATTGTATCTGAGCTACTCCAAAACCTCTGAAATACACATTGTTCTAAATAATGCAACATTTCATGGGGTAAAAAAAAAAAAAATGTCAATGGGAAATTCCCAGAGTTAAGTGACCTGCAGTTTTGTCTCTGCGGTGAGCTGAATGCTTACTGTTGTCTTCTGTCAGGTAAGTTTGCCAGAGGAAAGGTCAGGGCTAATAAAAATGAGGGCAACATGTGGCCCCATGGTCACTGCTCTGTACGCTGGCCACGGGTTCAAATCCAAGGTGAGCACACTGCTGTTTTCGGCCTTGAGTGAGGCACTCGACCAGCTGTACAATGTTCCAAAACATTGTGTAAGTCGTCGCGGTTAAGAGCCTCTATCCGAGCGCGGAGGTCATTTTAACGGCAGGAGGGGTGCTGGCGGGGAGACGCGAAGACACTGCTAATGCTCTCGGCGAGTGGGCCCCATCGCTCCGTAACTAATGCTCTCCACAGAAACACCCCGCTCCTGTCCGCCGCGGGTCCTCCAGCCTCACCTCAATCGATGAAAACACGGCAACGGACGCGTACGCCGATGCTGGTATGGATCGGGCCATTTTATAAAAGAAAAAAACACTGTTATTGCCAATCACAGGAAGGGCATTTCAACGTTGACCGTGGTAGCATGGCTGATGGTGTCAAAATGGTGGGGATTTTGTTCTCTTGTGGACTTGGACTCCTGAAATGTGCGAGCATGCTGACGGGCAGCCCAGATTGCTTGATGGATGCGTGAAAAGAAAAAGAAAAAGAAAAAAAGTTTCCTTTTGAATATTGGAGGACATTCCTTGTTCTGGGAGGGAGAAGAACAAACAGTCGGAGAGTGGGAAATGACTCCAGCCAGGCACTCTGCTCTGTGTGTGTCAGCGCACGGCGCAGGACAAAAAGCTTTTATCACAATCGAGATTCGGTTGATGCGGTTATGAAAATTATAGCTGCGCTTCATGGAAATGCTCCATTACTCATGTCAATGGGACGGTCTCCAAGCAAAGCCCATCTTTTATAGAGGTGGGAAATTGCATATTGATTATAGGGGAGCGTGCAGGAGGAGGGGGTTCTCGGGGGGGGGGGGGCTGGAGCGTGGCTTTTGACGAGAAGACGGTAAAGTGAGACGCCGTAGGATTACAGGATTGCCGCTGGTCTTGGAAAGGCTGGAGGAGTCGACTTCCGCGCTAATCTATTTATTGTGCAATTTGTGTTTGAGAAGGAGGCCATTTATTCTGGTTAAAGTGACACCTCCTCCTCTGCTGGAGCTTCAGCTGTGTGTCTGAGGCCCTCGCAAGGCTGGGGGTGGCAGGGGTGGGGGGTTCGGGGGTCTATTTCGGGGGGGGGGAGAGGGGGGGACGTTGGCTGGTGATGAATTGGCTTGCCAGAACACCTGCCAGTTACAACTCTGCACCTTCCAACCATAATGCCTCGTTAGAGAATGTTCATCTGACTAAAACATGCTGAATGAATGTCGGTGCGACATTGTATGCTTTTCTCTACATGATGTGAATACAATACATACTGTACGAATATCTATATATGACTGAGCACATACATAATGAAACAAAACTCTGCCATACACACACATGCACAGTATAATTATTTATTTAATCCACATTTACAAAATACATTATAAGGGCCCAAATATATTTCAGCAGCAGAAAGTATACAAGGAGGATCTATAAAACGCTATGCAGAATAAATATCTGCATCTCAAATTCTCCAGCAAGAAGTATTATGGGTATAGGAGACATCTTCTTCTCCATATACAGCAACTGCCTATAATGGGGGAGACTGAGAATTTTTTTTTGATAGTCTCTTTGCTTTCACACACACACACACACACACACACACACACACACACACACACATTCATTCATTCATTAATTTATTTGTTTGATTGTTGTGCCTTGTAGTTTCCATTAGATTAAAAAAAGTTTTAATTTGATTTTTGGAATACATTTTTTCTAAGCAGTTGGGAATCTGCTGGAGAATGCTCATATACTCAGTGAAATGGTCCCACCCCCGTTAGCAGGTGCTAAAAATACACTTTCACGCCGCTGTGTTTGAGGCGGAGATAGTATAGTGTCCGGGGGCACTGGGGACACTTCATGAGGTGGGAAAATGGCCCATCTCCACCAACATCTAATTAACAGGGTGTTTAATCTTCGGCACGACCCAAAGAACGGGCTAATTCAGAGAACTGTTAGTCTCAAAGGTTCATTGTGAAAGGTTCTGGATTTATGATGTATTATATCGTGTGTGCATGTGTGTATGTATGTGTGTGGTATGTGTGTGTGTGTGTGTGCCCGTGTGTTTGTAAAAATGACCCATGAATCCAGGTAGACATTGCATTGCGGACGTGTAAATATTTGATATGAGTTCCAGTACGTTTGTTGTATTGAGGTTTGTAAACAGCAACACTGAAAGCACTGTGTGTGTGCTGAGATTAAAAATGAATGCTGTTGGGTGGAATATTTTTTTTTTTAAAAACTGTTTTAAGTCAAGACGCATTATATTATACAGCATACAGTAGTGCCCACATTATTAGGTAGGCCTGGACACAAGCTCATTAATGCAAATATCAAATCAGCCAATCATGTCAGCATCTCAAAGGATAAAAGCAAGCAGACATGATACAGAGGTTTAGTTGTTATTCAAACATCATACTCTAAGTGAATTTGACTGGGGAATAATTGTTGGTACCACATGGGGTGGTTTAAGTATCTGAGAAACTGCTGATCTCCTGAGATTTTCATGCACAACAGTCTCTAGAGTTTACAGAGAATGGTGTAAAAAACTAAAATCATCCAGTGAGCAGCAGTTATGTGGATGAAAATTGCCTTATCAGTGAAAGAGGTCAGTGGAGAAGGGCCAGACTGGTTCACGCAGAAAGGAAGGCGACAGTAATGCAAATTACTACATCTTACTACAGTGGTTTGCAGAAGAGCATCTCTGAACATCCAACACGTTGAACCTTGAAGTGGATGGGCTACAGCAGCAAAATACCAAAAGATAAGTCCAATAAATACTTTAGAAAGTCATCACCGAGTGTATATAATGTATATGCACAGTATCGAGTTCATTTTTACTTTTACTAAAACTCAGATTGGGCAGAAGGTACACTTTGCATTAATTATAAGTTTCCATTTGCAGCAGCATTGCTGTGTCTTGTGAAATCTGCAAGAGCAATGGAAACGTCACTGTAAATTAGATTGGTGCAACAACTGTATTTTCAGATGAGGATTTCATATAGAGTGCTGGCTTGTAGCATCTTTGCTGATGAAATGGATTGTGACAGTTAAATCCTAAAGGCGTGTCGACAACTGAAATCTTCTACCTCGGGAATTTAAGTTTTAAGAAACTGATATATACATTCTATGGCAATACATTTTCATGGCATACGTGATTTTACAGTATATTTTCATCGCAACAACTGACACTAACATTTTATTGTGAAATACTGTGAAGAGACCTCAAATCATTGACCCACACTTAATCTGCAGGTATTAATAAGTAGAACACAAAGGAATAGGCAGTATATTAATTCTTGCCTTGTCATTTTATAAATGACCCTGTCATCCTGGCCACATTCCAAACATGACCCTCGAAGCTAAGGCCTATCATTCAGTAGTTTTGTTGGCTTAGTAAGCCACCCTCGTTGATGTGAGGAGAACTTTCTGGCACAAAATGGCATCCGTGTGAGCCCACCCACTCCACCCAAATGTAAAGAGCCTTGCCATTCCCTAATAAAAGATTTTATGTAAATGCAATGCCTCACTGATTGATTGCCTGATTGAGTCCGCTTTAGCACTGACAGTTGGCAGTGTTGAGAGACGGAGATGGACTTTGGGTGACGCCACTGAGGGACTCAGCAGTTTCGTTGCCAGACGGAGGTTCTGCGGTCAGAGGCCTGGAGATCCTGGTCCATTCGCTCCCCTGTGAGCAGAGATTTTATCTATTCTGATCACTCTGCATTTGTGGAACTGATGATTCCAGTGCCTTGGTCAGCGGTTCGTGTTTCCTCTCTGCGTGGCTTATAAAAAAGCTGGACTCTTATTGCAGGATTAGCTTGCACAGGGTTACATCCGGAAGGAACAGGAATTCAACACGCCAGGCAGAGGGACAGGGAGTCCGTACACACACTCATGCAGTTTCATCAGCTAAACCCTGCAGGTCCCTCAGGATTATAGCAGCTAATGGGCTTTTTTTTACAGTTACACAGAGATGCGGTACATGCTTACACACAAACACACACGCACACACACACATGCACACACACAACCCACATACACACACAAAAACACACATACAAACAAACACACATACACACACATGCACACTCAGACACACACACACACACACACACAAGCAATACTTTCAACCAAACCATATGAATCAAGTGAGAATACTTGTGGTGGCCATCCGTATATGAAATATGGTGAAATAAGCCTAAACTATACGCAGCAATAAATCAAGCAGGGATTGTGGGGTTTGTGCGATGGGAAAATGGGACTAAAGTGTGGGCATTCACACCACGGGGACGGCGCTGTGCGTTCCAGCCAAGCATATGCTTAATTTGGCCTAGGTACCGCTCGTAAAGTATGCAGCAAAGATGAACACCAGATCCAAAAAACCTGAACTTCAGGCTCCATCGCGATTCAGCGCAGGCCCGAGCCGTTTGCCTGCTGAAGCGTTTGGTTGAGTCCTGTCCCACCGAGCACGGCCTCGCCCGTTGCTCGCAGCTGTAATTAAAAACTACACCCCGAAGCCTCCGAGCTCCCGCGCTCTTCCGTGGGAAGGGTCTCTAAGATGGCCGCCGCTTTCTCTCGTTAGAATAACGCGGAATCTCCGCCGTTCCGCAAAGGTCACGCTCGGCGGCAATTCGGATGCATTGTACACTCAGTGAGCACTTTATTAGGTACACCTGTACACCGGCTTGTTAATCAGCCAATAATGTGGCAGCAACTAAATGCATAAAAGCACATGGTCAAGCCAGTTGTTTTTCAGACCAGAATGGGGAAGAAATGTGATCTAAGTGACTTTGAATGTGAAATTATTATTGGTGCCAGACATGGTGGTGTGAGTATCTCTGAAACTACTGATCACCTGGGATTTTCACGCACAATAGTCTCTAGAGTTTGCAGAGAATGGTGCAAAAAACAAGTGGATAGGCTACAGCAGCAGAAGAGCAATAAGTCAAAAAAAAAAGGTCTAATAAATATCTAATAAAGTAGTCAGAGAGTGTATATATTCTGTTTATAGAGTCTATTCTGCAGGGAATTCAATTCATAATTTTTTTTTCCTTCATTAAACATGCTTCATGTAAGTAATTACAGGGAAGAGTCAGTGAAGTGGCTAAAACATTTAGCAAAACAATAACATCCCTTTAAAAAATGCAACAGGCATCCTCGGGATTTTGTCGGGTCCAAAGAGCAGCTAAATGAACCTACTCAGAACAGAGTCTCAGAATACTGCAATCCGTAATATGTAAGTGACGCGTGTCACCGCACGAGACCATCGAACGCAACGCGAGCGGCGGCATTCACTTTCAGAGGACAAGATGGATGAACTTCACGTCATTAATGTCAGCATTAATGTGTCATTTTGTTTATGGTGATGACTGCTGTCTGACGGGAGCTCATATTACTGACATCTATCAGAGAGACGGATCACTTCAAAGGGGACGCGGTGTGTGTACACAGTGACACGGGGTTGAGCTAATTATCCCTTTAATCTTGGCCCCCGATGCTCCTACCAGAATGGCGCCGGATGATAAATAACGAACCTGCCTGACAGCGACATGGTAGTCATACCCACTGAACCTTCGGAATTTATCACACCCGTGAGACTAAATATTAGCCTTCATGAGTGGGTAAGAGTTCATGCAAGATTGTGTTATTGGGCAAGGGTTGGTGCTAGTCTGTTTGAGTTGGTAAGGGTTGATGTTAGTTGCCAGTGTGAATGGAAGAGTTTGTGTTAGCCTGTGTGTGCATAGCTGTTCTGTGTGAGTAGCAGTTAGCTGTGTAAGTGGATGAGAGGTTGTGCTGTCCAATATGAGTGGGCAAGAATGAATGGAAGTCGTGTTTTTGGGCGAGAGTTGGTGCTAGCCTGTTTGAGTAGGTAAGGGTTGATGTTAGCCAGTGCGAATGGGAGAGTTGGTATCAGCTGGTGTGAGTAGCTGTTCTGTGTGAGTAGCAGTTAACTGTGTGAGTGGATGAGTTTGTGCTATCCAATATAAGTGGGTAAGAATGAATGCTAACAGTGTAAATGGGTGAGAGTGGGCGGTAGCCTGCATGATTGCACTGGAGTTAACGTAGAAAAAGTATAAACAAAAATGCTACGGCTCAAAATATACTCAACCCTGGGGAAAAGACTTTTCAATGTACATCTGATAAAGTTTGATTTAAATCATATGAAAATGAATCAAGCTGTGCAATATATCTCCATACATATATGTAAATAAATGGGTGAACTTTTATTTTAAAATCAGTAGGGCGGTAATGGACATATTTGAAAATACTTCTTGATATGGGATTGATGGGTGAATGAAAAAATGATAACATGGATTTCTGAAACGGTGGGGATGAGGGCAGATGGTCTTTATGCGATGGAATAAACTGATTGGATGTGTTTTCCCATGTCATCAACACAACCTTGAAGGCTGTTTGCACAGCTCTGTTTGATGTCAGTTTTCTTGAAGAAAAACTCTCCGATTATCAAAGAAAATCCCCTTTTGGCAGTGAAGCCCTGTTCCGCACCACTTTCTGATTCTGCAGTCCTCCTCTCAAACACAATGCTCAGTTAGTTAAATGAGGGAAATCAACCTCAGTGGACAACAATGCACATTTAGGTGGAAAGCTTCTGATCCAAAACTAATGCTTGCAGAGGACGATTGCGCATTTACATTGCAATGAACATCCATATCACAATAACTTCAGTTGTGTGATACTGTAATATTTGCAACCAAGGTATTTCATATCACTTTGGAGGAATTTCCGCCCAATATTCTTTGCAGAGCTGCTTCAAAACAGAATTTTTTTAAATTTGGAAGGTATTCAAGCATGAACTGCTCGTTTCAGGTCCTGCATCTCTATCGGGTTCATGTGAAGATTTTGACGAGGCCACTCCAAAGCCTTTTCAAAGGCTCTGGGCCTCCACCTAACCACCATCATCTCCAAATGGAGAACACTTAGAACAGTGGTGAATGAAAATAAAAAAATTGAATGAAATGGTAATTTCAATATTTTAGCTTTTTGTTTAATTACGTTCCCATTGTTTAATCTTACATTTTGCCTAAAGAACTGAAACTATTATATTCTATTCTATAAAAAGAATGACAGTACTTTGTTCATGGTACTGTATGGTGGGTGTGTTAGTAGAGGCAGCCTCACCTCATGTAAGGTAAGGATCATTGCAATTTATTCAAAATTGAGAGCGAGTGCGAGAAGTTAAGATGCATAACAGTAAATAATGACATTTGCCATTTTGCAAGTCCAAAGGTGATCTGTATTTGATATTCTCCCTTTGTTCAAGTGCATGTGGCTGTTCAATATTCAAATGAAATGCAATCCAGAGATACAGATGGCTGTAATTTATGTATAATTTACCCCTTCAAAAAAAAAAAAAATACTACTTTGCAATTCCAAGTTGACTGAAGTCATGTTTCTCTTGTAAAATGTAATTGGCAAATTAATTTACACAGCAAATCCAGAACCTACACCAGTTCATGTATAATAGAGAGCGTCATTTTGTCATTTGGGTGGAAGACTGAAGTCGGGTTGCCAATAAGCACAGGCCGCCGAGGGACTGTCGGGGCTGGCCGATGGCCGTGCTGCAGGCCCAGGGATCCAGGCTGTCAACGGCAGAGCAGTGTGGGTCTACTGTCACTGTACAGCACCCTACATCCAGCCATTCAGGGTGCATCCAGCCCCTCAGAAACATGTTAAAATCAGTGCACTGCAGTTTGTTGTGATGCCTCCAAATGCTGTGGGAGAGACTGGACCGGGCAGGATTTGGCAGGGTTGGAGAGGAGAAGCAGGGGGGGGGGGGTTTGCAGGGTCATTTACACTGCATGCTCGCTATGCCGAAAAAAGCCCCCCGGCGTTTTTCTAATCACATTCTTCCACCCGTCTCGCAACCCATCATGCCCCAATCCTCTCCTACAATTACTCATTGGCTGGAAACGGGAACGGGGGGGGTGTGCGCGCGCGCGGGAACGGCGCGTGGCCTCCCCGTAGCCGGGGCCTCAGATACCGCTCCCTAATAAGTTTAAACAGAATATATGGCGCGTGAGCGGGGGGAACGCGGTGTACAGGCGTGTTCGACAAGGCCGCGGAACGCCGTCGTGCTCATTAGCGGCGCGTAGCCGTGTCCGCTGGGTTACGCTGTCACTTTGCGTTCTCATTACGCGTTCGCACCGCGGCCCCATGTTTAATTTATACGGGGTGGAACGCGGGGAAGGGATCCGCTTGGGATTCTGAAGAGCGGTGAAAGAATGCACTCCCAACTTTTAAGAGTTTTGCCCAAGTTTCCGCAAAACCCGATATCTCTCCCCAACTGTTTGAGTGCAACTGTGCCTGGGCCTTCGCTTGCATTTATGCCAGTGAGACAATCACAAACTTAGCTGAGGCACTGCCTCGCTCCCTTAGCAGTGCCCACCTCACCCAATTCCTACCACACACTCACACACACACTCACACACACACGCTGAACTCAAAACCCACATCTTACATCATTTCTGTCACCCCCCTCCTACCCTTCAGATTCCAAATGAGACAGTTGGATTATTGCATGTTCACAAAGAAGATTGATTAAAGGGGAAAATTGGAAAGTGGAGCTAGAGAAAAAAAAGACAGTGACATCTCTTGCAGCACCCAGCATTAAGCTGTTCTTATCTCCCACTGGCCTCAATCAAATGCCTTTGGAGACTATGGGCTCATCAATAATTTCCACCAGTGATCTACCTTTTAACTGCAAGAGCCTTCAAAGTGGATTATGATTGCATGAGGCGGAGTGCAGGGAAACGGCACTGAAGTGTTGATAAATGGTTGACACGCCACTAAAAAGTTAATATGTGTTTGATCCAGTGCTGAAACATTCATGTGCGGTTCTTAGGCCCCTGAAACATTGATGGAGAGGTGATGTGTTGCTGAGGGGTTGATAGGTTTCTGATATGGCTCTGAATCTTTGATGGGCAGGTGATATTTTACCGGGGGTTTGATACGTGGTGGCTACCTTGCTAAACTAGTCAGTTGGTTGATATTTCACTGATGTTTGCAGTTGATTCAGATCTGGCACAGGGTTAATGATATGGCACTGAAGTATGAAGATATTTCCAAAGGGGTTAGTGAGTGGTTGCGTTGGCACTGGGGTAGAAGGGGGAGTGATGGGGCGTTTTGAGGCTGCCATGGTGATCTGACGTAGAGCAGAGGGGCGGAGGTCATTCCTGTGATAACTATGATGTGCTTGTCGGGCATATCCCCTCACCGCCATTAGCATAGCGGCTTTGCATGCCGGTCCTGACATTGCGTACTTCTCTGGGGTTTCTGGTTGGGCGGACATTTCCACTTTGTCCACTACAACCCTCGCAATCATTGCACAAGTGGCGTGAGAGCTTCAGAAATGCGTCTGTGATGCGTTACTACCTCCCCCCACGCACAGGCACACACATACACATGCGCGCACCCACGCACACACTTTCTATAACCTTAGTAAACAGCCTAATAAATGTATTGTATTATAGCATTTTCCAGTCATCGCTTGAACACACTTTACCTTTTAGAATTGTTGGCTGCTCACTCAGACTCAATAGGGTACCATTATCTTCTTTTCTTTGTTGTTTGCTTTGGTTTGTTTACTTAAGCGGGAAATATTAATATTGCTTTTTTGAAATATTATTGTTTTTCGTGCGCGCATATATTTTCCTCCTGTTTCGCCCGTTTTGTTTTTTTCATCCCAATTTGGAATTGGCAATTATGCCTCTCCAGTTAATGCAATGCCACCTGCACACCCAGGGTACTGCAGGGAAGCACACACACTCGCCTGCGTGACAGTAATTATTTTACACCCCGCAGTCCACACACACTCTTCGGGAGAGAGCCCTTGCCTATGGGAGCGGAGCTGGAATCACTCGCCAATCACAACTTGTAGCCATTAGCTGCAGGTGAGATTCTGGGAGGAGGTAATGCGCTGGTTATAAGGCTGCCAGATTTAAAATGAGTGAAAACTGGACAACATTCAGAGCTGGAGGCGTGATCTTGAACGAGGTCAGCAGCTGTTGGAGAGGGAGCAGGGGGTCAGGCCTTCCTCGGAAAACACCTGTCGGACTGGAGGAGAGGTTGGCGTGGAGGAGATTCGGAGGGCCAACTTGATTTTTACTGCATTCATTCAACTAAAAGAAAATGTTTTCAGTTAATCACACTGACTGGACATTACATTGTCCGGTCGGTACCATAAACCGGTCCTTTAGAAATATTTAGAAAATCAGATATTCCAGTCGAAAACAGGACGTCTGGCTACCAAAATGAGTTCTTGGCCAGATAATTCCATCCTACGCCATCTTGGCACTGTGGACTTATGGACTTGACTGACCACTGGCTAGACATAGCTCATCACAGCTGACATAGCCAATGGTCAGTATGACTCAACCCTTAAACCTGGTGTGGACTGCTTGTGCTGACTAACTATTGTACTGACTAACTGACTGACCCTGGACTGCTTGTACTGACTAATTATTGTACTGACTAACGGACTAACACTGGACTGCTGTTAATAACTCAACCTCACATTAATCTGCCCTGTCCTGCAGTTAATGAGACCGGCTTCACCCAGAGCTCAGCAGGGCAGCCATCTAATCTAACTTACAGTAAATAAATAAAATATAATAGCAGCGTAATGTAATAAGGAAGTTATGCATGCTTAAAATTGGCTACTTGACTAATACATGGTTCCTCCCTCTCTCTCTGGACTGTCCCCGGCTAACAGGTACATCATCGTGTGAACACATAATGGCTCTTGCATTCCTTCAGGCGGGCTTAGCATCCTCGCCTGCTTGGTTTAGCATCTCATTAGGATTGGGGCACATTAGCAAAATTTCATCATCTGTCTCAGTTTAACCCCTTCGAGCGCTGCTACTTCCCCTGCTCTCCTATAGCTGTGTGTCGAGTATTAATTGCCTGTGCTTTTCTGCTTGACTGTTAATCTCACAGTAATTTCATTGCTTTTTTTTTCATGCTGTGTTTTGCCTCTTTCGCGCCATAAGTTTCCTGAAATGTGCTTTTGTGCTCCGGCATGCAGTCAGGTCATCATAGTCCTGTGCTGCATGACCAGGAGGTTTTTTAATAACAAACTTCTAACACACACGCACACACACGCACACACACATGCACAAACCAACGCATAATAAAAAAAAGACACACAGTAATACACATTCTTCCTGTTGTGGTGAGAAAGGAGATGGACAAATCCTCACTCCTTTCTACAGACAATATTGAAGTCAAAATGTGACAAACAACTTGAAACAACTGCTTGATCACAGGCTTCCCTCCATGTAACTATAGAGCTATAGAGGGGACTCCGGCCCTCTGACCCGTAGGTTAAGGTATCTAATGCCCGTTTCAATTATTCCTCCAAAAAGCCATCTGGACAGGTAATGGGAATTCACCCTCCATCTTGTTCGGGTTAGTCCGCCGGCTGCCCTTTGTCCACTTCTCTTGCCTGTGTCTGTGGAGTCCGCCCAATGGGCCTTGTCCCGTTTGCTGACTCATTCACCCCCCGTGTCTGTCACCACGGTGACGTGTTCCCCCGCCGGAGGAGGTGTTGTTTGCGCGAAACGGCTTTAGTCTCACGGCTGTAGCGGCGCAGGTGGTCATTTCGGACACCCCAAATTCTCCGTAGACACCGCTAAACAGCTAGCCTATCTTTACACAAGCTATACTCATATCATTACTTTTTCCATAAGGAAATGCACAATGAAAAAAGGATAGCTAAATAGATAGGTATCAGTCTGAGGAGCTGACTTGGGCTTCTGCTCTTCGCACCGCATAAAAAAAGGCTTAGGGTTGTCAGAGCATGACTTATTTATGACGTTATATGATGTTACTTATTGAATGTACATAGCACATTTAAGCTGGCAGAGAGATAGCAAGCATTTACTGCATGCTTTTAAGGCCATGTGCTGTCAATGGCCATTGTGCGAGATCCACTGCAATGATGAATTAGGATTTATAGCAGCCTCATGTTATTTACTTAAGGGATCTCTTGAGGTGTCATCTCTCTGCAGTGTTTCTGCCAGGGTGCTTGCTCCGGTTTTCTGCCTCAGCGCCTCATTGCAGCTGGAATTCCCCTCTAAAACCCTTGTCGATTCCATCCACCATTTTAAGTGTCCATCATGTCTTCCCCGTGCTCCTCATCACCCGCTGAAATCATCATCTCCGCGATGGCTTTCCGCTCGCTTCTCGACATCTCCCCGTCCCGATAGAACGAACTGTCCGCCATCATTAGAACCTCAGAGTCTCGCATTAACCTTTCACCAGCTCATTAGCACCGTCACACTAACAGTTTCATTAGATATCTCTGATGAAGTGTTTGATTTCTCATTTCATAACGTTTTTTTTTTCTCCCCCAGATCTGTGATTGTTCCTCTGCTTGTGGTTTTAAACCTAAATCGACATCATTTGCATATTAATTAAATATGCTATGAAATAATGGGCGCTTTCATTTAACCTGGGCAGCTCAGTTGTTAACTGTAATCATGTTGAATGTATGTCTCGTCTGTGCTTGTTCTGAAAGAAGTATTTTTCACTGGTTCAGTTCAGACCAGCTCAGAGCGCAACATGTTTTAGCTGGTTGACCAGGTCATTACATTACATTACATTATTGGCATTTGGCAGACGCTCTTATCCGGAGCGACGTACTGTTGATTAGACTAAGCAGGAGACAATCCTCCCCTGGAGCAATGCAGGGTTAAGGGCCTTGCTCAAGGGCCCAATGGCTGTGCCTATCTTATGGTGGCTACACTGGGATTAGAACCACCGACCTTGCGTGTCTCAGTCATTTACCTTAACCACTACGCTACAGGCCGCCCACTATGGGATTATTAACTGACTAGGGCTGCTCTGGTACAGTAGATGGTACGGTGCATGTATTGCCCTTCCTATATTCTGATTGTGCTGTCATACAGTGCTCTACTTGTGATAATTAATTGTTTTCTCACCGATGTTGAACACAATTAAGGTTGGTGGCGGCTTGCCCTTAAAGCTTCCAGCTCCTGATGCTTGTCATTCTAATGAGGTTGGCTACAGGTATGTGCGGCGATAGAGGTCACTTGACTCATAAGTGACAGGCCATAAGGGCCATGCCCCACCTCTGCCTTGCCCCGACCCCCAGAATGTCTGTGCCAGTCCCTGGCTCGCTGTTTTCTCATTTCGCATTTTCTCATGCTGCATTTTAAGCACAGAAAATCACCTTCACAGACAGCCAGTGCGCATGCTGTGTGGCTGGCCTGAAAGCATCGCTCATGAAACATTAAAACCTCACCCAGATTAGAGTTCAGACTTCAGGAGATGGAAAACAGCTGCTGAACACCTCATGCAAATCACTCACGGCAAGGATCTGCAGCCCCGGCCCTGGGGAGCCGCAGACTGCTGTTTTTCCGTCGTTACCCTGCACTTAATTAATCAATTACAGCAGGTGATTACCCACTTAACTCACCTCACCTGGTTACACGGGTCGGAGCCGAGTGCGGGTTTTGAGGTGAAAACCGAAACCCGGCAGGGCTTCTGGCCCTTCAGGACCGTCGACTTAGAGCCTATGAAGGATCTGTTGATTGTGTGGGTGGGTTGGAAAGGTGGTGTGTGTGTGTGTGTGTGGGAAGGTACGCTTCTTCACCTCCTCAAACACGCGCCCCTCTTTCGCGCTCCATCTATAAACACCCTTTCCGCCGTGCCGCTGAAGTTCCTGAGATGTAACACGTTGCCGTGGGAGGAAGCACCTCGTCGAGACGCGGAGATTAAGCTGTCAGGGAAAATGACTCTGCGCGCGCAAGACTAGGGACGAATGCCAATACGGCCGTGATGACACGGGACCACGCTGACCAGCCCCACATACAGTAGCAAGCCCGGGCGGGCTGTATGTCGAGGAACATGTCATCCGTCTGGACTCGTTCATGTCATCCCTCAGTTTATGCGTTCGGTTGTTCAGTTCAGCTACTCAGCTCCGGTGCTGCCCAATAATTGTAAACCTGTGTTCAATCTCGGCTGAAAGGTGAACATTCCCCGGCTATACGTTCAGCCTCTATTAACCTGAGTGTTCCTGGGGAGTTCCTACGACAGCCTGATGGAGAAATTTATAAAAAAATGAAACCACGCCGTGCAGGATTTAACACACCTCACTGCTGTAATCTTATCTCGCACACTTCTCCTCTCTGGCCTTGAGACGAGTGTATTACCCCCCCCTTTCCATTTACTGTCGGCGAATTTGATTTCTTTTTGGAGAAAGGTGCGGGCTGGTGTGCGGGAGGACCGCTCAGCCCATCGCAGCGCGTGACTGATGCCATTCTTGTGTACGCGATTAAATAAACCAAAGTGAGTGCATTGAGTTCCACAACAGGATATTACCTGAGTAATGGTTGTATGGAGTATGAAATGCTCATTCTTCTTTATTTGTATGTTTGAGGTTTTTTGTTTACTATTCGGCTATATAAATGTAAATAAATATAACATAAGCAGTTGTGGGATCTGGGACATCTTTATCACACTATTGTGGAAACATCAGTGAAATACACACTGTGGCTTCACACATTCCATGCACTACAATTCGCAACATGCCTGGGTCAAATAGGTAATTGTGTTGGACTAAAATATTTTTCTATGCTTTACTGAGCTGGTGTATCGGAAGTGATGAAACGCTTTCAAAAAGTGCAAACCTCTTGGTTGGCTCAATTTTAGCAGGCAAGATCAATCAACCACAGAAAAGTATTTAAATGTAAAACAATTGCGCGTTTGACCCGGGTCTGATTCATAGATCATGTCGTTTACATACAGCTGTTCATACACTGTTTATATTCATAAACACCACTAATTTGGGTGACTATCTGTTCAGGAGGACTGTACTGGACTTGCAGCTGAAATGTTATTGATATATATATCCCTGGTGACTAATGCTGCACCCTGGAGCGGTGTACTTACCTAGGAATGCCTTGATGAACACGTCAAGCTTAATAAATAGCTAATATTTTAGTTGCAGTTTATATGGCATGTCTGCCAGGCAAACAAATGGTAATAAAGAGTGAACATATGAATTTTTACCCCATACCGAGGACCCGTTCTGCTTCGACGCACTGAGTGTGATATAAGCGAATCGGGCAGTGTTTCTCGCAGACGTTAACCAATCAGACTTTCTCGTACGTGTGCATCTGTGTCACGTCATCCATCACGGCGAGCATTCTGAAGGCTTAGAGAGTGGAATAGTCTCTTCAGGAAAATTGGCACTGAATTACTTTTACCTTCGTCTGCAGTGCCCCCACCCTCCGCCCCCCCTTATCTCCCTTCCCATCAGCCCCTGCACTCAGAGCTTATTCTCTGGTAATGTTTGTTTAATACTCCGAGTGTTTTCTGCCTTTCTCTCTCGCTCGCCGCCATCTGATGAGAAGAGATACCCCATCGGCAAACCACCCCCCTCGACAGCCCCGCTCCCCCCTGCCCCCAGCAAGGACGAGCCCAGCCACTCGTGTTTTTCGACGTCAGATACAGGACCGAGACGTTATCGTCTTCGCCTCTGAGAGGAACCAGTTGGCCTCGGCCGGCGCAAAAGCACAAAGCCGGACCGGGACTTCTGTCCGACACAGAGCTTTGGCTTATTTATCCGTGCACACACAGTGCCTGAATGCACAGTTTGATTATACGCATGCAGCACTTTACAGAGAGCCCTTGTGTGGTCAGCAGTAAGCCAATAGTTGTTATTTTGTGCACGGGGAGCGGCTTTGTGAGGTGTTCTGCTGGTATTCTGAAAATAGATGTAGATTGCTGAACTTTGCTTTACATAAGCAGATAACAAGCTTTTCTATTTCTGGGACTGTCAGCTCCTGTCCCTCTCAAGCTTTTCCGTGCCACAGAATTATGAAATATGAATTTGGACCTCTCTTTGCATGTACAGATTAATGGATGCGCGAAATGTGTTTGTGTCTATTTAAAGTTTCCATCCTTAATTGTTCAGTTTTGGTTTATTTGGCAACATCTGGGGTGACTGGTGGTCACGAAAGTTTATTTTCAGCCTCCGAATACCAGAGTTCCAATCAAAACAAAGCTATGACTGGGAGATGTGTGCTTACTTTTCTTAGAAGTTAATCAAGCTGGAGCATATTTTGGAGAAAAAAGACAAACAACAGTGTCGCCTCACATGGTATTATCGAGCAACATATAAAACCTATTTTTAAAGACGTTTTTTAGATTTTCGGTGTAACGCCTGTCTCGATGGGACTCTGAACCAGCAGAGGAAATAGTAAGTAGCATGAAATTGAATTTTTGCCCAAATAGCAAACTGGAGACAGTGATATCAAAAACTGTACTCAGTTTATGTCTCAAATCTAGGAACCTGGGCCAGCAATGTAGATGGATAAATAATTTCTTAGCTAGCTACTCTTCAGTAATAAATTAACCCGGTGATATAAACATAATAGACCCCATACGTATTAACATAACACAAAACACAGTAAGTTAAATGAAGAATAACTTTAACTTCAACAAAATCATCGTAAGACGACAATAAAGAAAATAACATTGCCATGCGTATCATTGAAGCCCACTGGCCTGTGCTCTCACATCTTTTGCAGAGAATTCTCGGAGGAAGAGTGAATATTTCCATGGTTATAACAGTTGGGGAAAGGTTGAGTCCATCCTATGCAGGCCCAGTTTCTCTCCAGGGTAAATGGTAAATGGTTGACATTTATATAGCGCCTTTATCCAAAGCGCTGTACAATTGATGCTTCTCATTCACCCATTCATACACACACTCAGACACCAACGGCGATTGGCTGCCATTCAAGGCACCGACCAGCTCGTCAGGAGCAATTAGGGGTTAGGAATCTTGCTCAGGGACACTTCGACACAGCCCGGGCGAGGGATCGAACCGGCAACCCTCCGACTGCCAGACGACTGCTCTTACTGCCTGAGCCATGTCGCCCCTGTCAGGCCATGTGGGGTTCAGCACAGCCTGTGCAGTCGAAGATCCCCATCCTCCAGCTGTGAATTTGCCTGCTGGGTCTGTATCTGCAGTGTCTGCACTGCCACCAGTCCCTGGCCCAAGTCTCTTCACGGCCAAAAAAAAACAACAGCAATCCTGTGGAGGAGAAAATGTGTATCGAATGAACCCTGTATTCCAAATCTGAGGTCGCCTCTTTCAAACGGCAATGCAGAATATCACCATACATTTCAACGGCACTGTAGCATATCACATGATTGTCCACTTATTATCCAACAATGGAAAAAAAAAAAAAATCATATAGCATCAAATGAAAAATCAAAAAAAAAAAAAAAAATGTCTTTGAAGGGTCCATTATTTGAATTGCACCCAAATGATATATCACCATCTGAAAGTGTCCACACACACAGACACACGCACGCACACACACACACACACACATAAACGCACACATTCCGATCCACCCCTCCTCCTTTAATTTCACTTTGGACAGATTCCAGGCGCTAATGAGGTGCGCCCTGCTCGACGCTGCTGCCGTTTCTGCAGATGTGCCGTTTCAGCACAGTCCGAGCCGGTAAGAGCTGCTAAGTGTTTGAAATGGCCGGCGAGAAACAACAGGCTCTTTGGTCAGCAGTTTGGGAGAGTAATTGGACCACCGCCGGTCAGCTCTGGACTCACCAACACATGTTAGATGTTGTCCTCTTAATGAGTCGGTCTGGCCCTCTTTAAACCCGCTTCGGTCAGTGTCAGTTAAATGGTTAAAATAGGGAGGAAAATGTTTCGAACGCAGAATAAGGGCAACGTATATATTTCCATTTGATGTCTGTGACCACCGAGATACTATAATGTCTATAAATGAAACAAAAAGTATGAAGTTAGATGACCTTTTGTGTTTTTCTTTTGCATTACTGGCTAAGCAATAATGGTAATGATGATGACATCGTCCATCAAGAGCTACGGCATGGAGGCAGAACCCTGCGGTGCTGCTGCTGACTAAAACCCATTGTGGGAAATGATTGCGTACAATAGTGGACACCGTGAAACAATCTGCATAATATCACCCCTGGACCAAAACAACTCACACTACACATTTACAGAGTCATCCATTTTGCCTGCATACAATCTCCTTTTGTTTATCTGCACACGCTGCATGTAGATACTGTTTTCATTATAGTGCATATGCGTGTACTTTGTTTGCGGAATTCAAAGGGCTTTATATAAATGAAATAGCCTATAGCATCGTGTTCAAGCCTGAGTGTAGGCACACCTGTTGGGCCCTTGACCCCACAGTTTTCCAGGGGGGATTAGCCCCTGCTTAGTCTAATCAACTGTAGGTCATTTTGGGTAGAAGTGTCAGCTAAATAACTGTAATGAATTCATTATTTATTTCACTTTCTTATGCACATAAGCAGTAGAATTTTAAGGGGAGCCTGGGTTCCCTGTCTGCCACAGATCCATGTAAGTGAACTCGAGCCCCGACAGAACGCAGAAAGAGCCGGAAACGCCGGAATGAATAAACAGGGAGACACGAGAGGTGGCTGAGGGTCTGGCTGGCCTGCCCTGGGAAGGTACACGTTCTGGATGAAAGAGAAAGGCACTGCAGCGTACACAGGGCTAATGAAGCAGCCGCCTAGCTGCCCAGACCTTTAAAATGAGATCTTCATCTTTTATTGATACAGCCACAGAGTCCCCAAGGGCCCCACACTTACCGTTTGCACGGAGCCGCCGCTCACGGGTCGACAGTTTTATCTCTTTAGCGGAGATTCCTATTTACTTATTTTTTAAGTGCCGCGCTTTTCTTTTCTTTTTTTTCCGCCAACTTCAAAAGCACCTGCCGCCAGGCTTTGTCAGGCACTCAGAGGCAGTGTTTGTTGTCATTCATTCATCGATTAATTAATTCATTGATTTAATGGCTCGTTAATGGAGGTATTATGGAGGCACAGAGAGCTGAAATCCGATTTTGCATATGTGAGAAATCTGTTGTGAAGCAAAACAAATACTCTTTATATAGCGAGTGAAAGAGAGCAAATTGGGCCTGTCTTTTAAAGTGAGAGTGCCACATAATTAACAGGAAGTGAAGAGGAACTTGCTCATCAAACAAACGAGTTTCAGCGCATTAATATGCACAGTGAGCTCCGCGCTGCAAGACAATGGGCATCATTTACATAGGCTGCCCACACTGATGACAATCACAACAAGAACACGAGCATAAATATGAACTCTCACAAATCCAACTGCTGAGGTTCTGTTTTACACAATATTTCTGATGGCACAACAAAGGCATTATTATCGTTATTATTATTATTTATATTATTATTATTATTATTATTATTATACATTTCCAATTTAATTACATTCAGAAGTGTATGGGAAGAGAGGCAGTCTACTGAAGCGGAATTTCCACGATGCGTTCTGGCCTTCTTCATTGACCTTTTGTAGCTGTCTGCGTTTCTGAAAGCACACTTTTCCTGGTTCAGTGCTCTTGTCTCATTGTCTGTGACCCCCAGCGATAGCTTTTCTCCGAGACAACGGGAAGAATCCGTGTCGCTCACTCACCCTCGCTCGCTGGCTGACTGTCCGCTACCTGTAGGAACAAAATTTTTAACGG
>NC_083762.1:73140416-73385416 GCF_963514075.1 Conger conger
GTAGTAGTAGTAGTAGCAGCAGCAGCAGCAGTAATAGTAGCAGTAGTAGTAGTAGTAGTAGTAGTAGTAGTAGTAGTAGGAGTATTAGTAGTAGTAGTAGTAGTAGCAGTAGTAGTAGTAGTAATAGTAGCAGTAGTAGTAGCAGTAGTAGTAGTAGCAGTAGTAGCAGCAGCAGCAGCAGTAGTAGTAGTAGTAGTAGTAGTAGTAGTAGTAGTAGGAGTATTAGTAGTAGTAGTAGTAGCAGTAGTAGTAGTAGTAGTAGTAGTAATAGTAGCAGTAGTAGTAGCAGTAGTAGTAGTAGTAGTAGTAGTAGTAGTAGCAGCAGCAGCAGCAGTAGTAGCAATAGTAGCAGTAGTAGTAGCAGTACTAGTTGTAGTGGTAGTAGCAGTAGCAGTAGTAGTGGTGGTAGTGGTAGAGGTAGTAGTATTTGTAACTGTGGTGGTAGTAGAAGTATTCCTTGTGAGAATGTATTATTAAGTCATTAATGGCATTACGGTGTAATGTCGGTCAGGTGCTGTTGCAGTATTTTTCTGCTCATGTAATGGCTGGTCTAAATCCATCCACTTGTCAGAAGCAGGTTTGTATTTCTGACATCACAATGACATGTACACATCCTGGGGGCGGGGAGGCTTTCAATAAACTGTCATAACACCCACCGACATGCTGTGCCCATTCCATCTATTGACATCTTTTTTCAGAGTGGTCTTCTTCCAGTTGACTTAAGTTTCTTTTTTTTTTCCTGTCCCCCCCCCCCCCCCCCCCCCGCCCCACCCTCAATCCTTTCTCTCCGCTATCTGAATGGCTCCTTCCAGCTGCTTGGGTCTTGACGCGCTGCCATTTCCGTCTCCATAGCAACATGCATGCAGCGACCGTCTCGCGGAAGGTTTTTAAATACCCGGCCTTTCATTTGCATAGAAATAACATTTCAGAATGAACGGTTGCACTCATTTACCCGTCCTGGCGTTCCCGCTGAATCCTCCTCGCCGCCGCGTCTCAGGACTGTCGCCGCGATGCGTCACCAGAACCCACGGCCGCGCTCTCCGCGCCCCCCGTGTTTGTGAGTTGTAATTTAGTCTCCGCACCTTGTGGGACTCGCAGGCTGATAAAGCCCCTGGCCACCGCCGTTATTACATTAATATTTTATGGAACAATCTCATCATGACAAAGTCATAACGTAATTAACCCACTTGCGCTGAGCGGCAGAGTTGCCAAAGTGCATCTGATTTGCATAAATTAACAAAGGTTTTGTCCATAATTTTGAAAAATCAACTCACGGGAAGAAGTTATCATCAGGTCAGCGCTTCCTTCGTTCCTGCACTCCAATGAATATTTTAAAGACAAATCAATCCACGGCGTAGATACGAAAGGTTCCAGATGCTGACCCGCTGACAATGGATATATCATCATAACTAAGACACTGTCATATTATAAACACCTTTGACGAGCAGCCCCACCAACCTTGCACATAATGAAAATGGTCAGAATGATTTTAATACTCTTTACGACAACAATGGGGACACTTTGTCCTGGGTCTAGGCCCGAGAGGGGCTTAGGATATGGGGTGCAAATATTTTTCACATGTTACAAAATATTTTTAGGCGACTCCCAATCTATTTTCTCCTGGTCCCTGAGAAATCATAGCAGCATCCCTGTTGCCATATAGTGTACAGTATCTCCACACAAGGGCAACTAAATATTTCACAGACAACCTTGGAGAGCCTGGTGATGTTGTAAATCTACAGTCTTATTGTGAGTGAACATAGACTCTCCACCTCCCTCAAGCACTGGTCAGTAGTTTGTGAGACCTTGTCACTGTCGGTGGTTGGAAGACGAAAATGGCATTGCTAAAAAAAAGGCATTTATGTGAACTGTAAAAGGTTGGATATAAAAAAATGTTATGTTTCATTTGTTTATTTGTGAATTTTAAAACATTAAGTTTGTATATGTTTATTAAATGATGTATACCATAATGTGTATCATGTCTATAGTTCCCTCACAGACACAGTAGCATGAAAGTGGAAGGGACACAGGCGAGTGGATCTTCCTCATTGTGCACCACTGCCTCCTAGTGGACAGGTGGGGTGGCTGATTCAACCGCCATATGGAACCTCCCTGCTGGGGTGTCTTAGTCCATGTGAGATCAATATCCATCCTCTCTCTCTCTCTCTCTCTCTCTCTCTCTCTCTCTCTGTCTCTCTCTCACACACACACAATGCTCTCCCTCTTGCTCTCCCACTCTATCTCTCTCACTCTTTCCCATTCTCTCTCATTCTCCCTCTCTCTCGCTCCCTCTTGCTCTCCCATTCTCTCTCTCCCTTTGTCTACCTCTCTCTCTCTCTTAATGTATCTTTATGTGCTAACCTTTACCTGCTATTTGAGGCATTGCTCACACTGCAATAATAAAACTTTCTTAAAATGTTCTCCTCAATTGAGAGGACCCAACCCGAGAATAAAAAAAGGACATAAAAAAAAAGAAAATTAAAATACGGCATGGTGTGTGGGCTGGAATATAATTTCCGTGTGGGTATTCTCTCCCCCGCCCCCACCTCCCGGGTTGGGATCTGGGATCCAGAGACATTTCAGCAAAGTGTGCGGATGCAGCTATTAAATCATAAAACATTAACAGTTCTAAGAGCAATTATGCCAAGCTGTAGGTTGTGGGCCCGAGTTCATTCATTATACATCTGTTGCTCGCGCACTTACCTCCTGCGCTTTTATATTGTGTATAGGTTTGAGCCTAAGTGTTGCCAGCACAGTCCCATGCTATTAAGCGAATTAACTCTGGCTAAGAGTGCTGCTGTAGAAGAACATAAATTCTCCATTATCTCCAGCTTTGGCCTGCTCCTGCTTCTCCTTCCTGTGCCTCAGAGGAGTGGCTCTCCCCCCCACACACACCTCCCCCCGAACGGCTCGTGGATAAAAATATAAAATGTTGAAATATCTCAAGTACTTTTTGTGCGAGAAATAAGAGCATTATCTCGCACTTTAAATATTCAATAGGCATTGGCAGCACACTTTTTTTCCTCTTTCTTTTTTTTTTTTATAAATCGTGCTACAGCGAGAACACGAGCCCCGTGTTTCTATTTATGTGATTTCCTTTCCAGTTTCGCCATTAATCTTTCAGCGCTTTAAAGAAAAGTTTAAGAAACTTACATGAAACGCTTTTTGAAAAGGCCGCTAAAGTACGCTCCGTCAATGTTTAAATTAACGTCAGGACTCAGCTTTGTGTTACTGACAAAGAGCAGAAATCCCAGCCCATATAAACACGTGTTATGGTTTTATCTGCAGCATTTTATTGCCAATTTAAATCCTTAATTGGTTTATCACACCCCCCTTTTTAAAGAAAGCTGTCTACAGAAGATCTTTAGAAGGACGTAATATTAAGATATTGAATAAAACCATTTGAATTGAAGATGCTACACTTAACTAGGGAAGACTGTTTAAGACGATTACATTAAAAGCGATTTTAGGACTTTCATCAGAAGCTGTAACCTCTGCTTGCAGTGAAGGAGTGCAGGAGACTTTAAGTGCACAATGGCAGTGATTAATGATCCTCTGATTAGGCACTTACTGTGTAATCTTAATAAAGGATATGAAATCACTTGCTCTACAGCTGTGAAATGATTTTCCTCACAATGGGCTACCTTGTGCTAATCAGCTTTACTAGACGGAAAGCACTGAGTATATTTGGCCTTTATATGCCGGTAACGTGAAATTTGCTTCTCTTCTCATCATTCTCTTGGCCATAACTCTCCGTAATGGTTTCCCATATCATATGCTCTTGGTTTATTATGCTGCGGCGAAAAGGATGTATGCATGGTGCCCCTTTTTTTTTTTTTGGTGCATTTTAGATTATCGACTGTTTCGTTCAAGTTGGGAAAAAATGTTTTCAGTTTACAGTGTTTTTTTCCACTGTTTTATTGTTGTTGTCATTGTTGTTGCTGTTGTTGTTGTTGTTGTTGATGGATGGAACAGGATTTCCATGGTGATTTGTGGTTTAATAGCTGCTGTGTTTGATGCGATGAAAATAAAATAAACCCAGACATTAGCGCAAAGAAGAAAGCCACAATGGAACCACAATGCAGTCACACGATCACCATGTCTGAACCGCAGTATACATAATTCCAAAATAACCGAATTGCAATACAGTGGCAATATAGCAACAGATGGGATAGGATACAATAATAACAAAACATTCCTGAATCAGTATATAGTTACAACATGCACATGGCTGACCGACATAATCGCAGTCTGACTGAACCATGACTGAACCAAACAGTTACAATATGACCAGAATTAAACCAGAATATCGTAACAAAACACAAAGCGAACAGAAGGACCATGACTGTAGCTAGTGTGGGCTGTTAAGAAAAGTTTATTGTTTTAAGTCTCAAGTTTAAGTTGTTGAAGGTTTCTGTATCAGTGTTGGGTGGTGTACTGTGTCAGACACAGTTGAAAGACCTGCGTTGTTCCTCGTTGAGTTAAAGGTTATCACTCCTGTCACAGCGCTCTGATGCACAAATGCCAAAACACAATTTCCTCAGCAGAGCAGAAAACAATTTAGAGTAATTCCTCTGATGACTCAGTTTCAGGGCACATTTCAGGTTGGTGTTTACGTTCGTTTTTTGGTAAGATCATTCTTTACAATGAGGGTGTTAGTTGGGGGAAATTTAGAATCTTAGATATTTAATTTCCCTTAAATAAAAGGGTTTTAGTTCCACACACACTGCCCTCAATATCAAATCTATATCTACGTACCTATATATGTAAGACAGTGTAACCTTATTATCTTCTAGTGTCACTGGAATGAAGAGAATAAGGTTATACTGTTTGTTTCCAGCGTGCAAAATCGACGGACAGAATATTAGACCGATGTTCCCCATTTCGTTTTTTATGGTTTGTTTTTTAAACATGGGTCCCCCGGGCATGAGAGTGAGGGATAGAGGGCAGAACAGGAAGGTGACGGAGAGAGATGAAGGAGAGATGGAGGGAAAGGATACGTGACAAACAGAGTGTGGAAGAAAGAGAATGAATATGATAAAGGGAGGTGGGGGTATTATCAGTGGGTTACTCAGCATGTCTTTGCTCGACATAATTGCCTCAACATCCCAGGTTTGTGTGAATAATGAGACTGAACGCTGTTCCCCCGCCAGGCCTCCATTAAAGCAGCCAATTGTTTTTGCTCTGCTGTCAGTCAGAATCAGAACTTAATCCTGATCACGGCCGCGGCCCTCGTACAATCTCAACCCGCCTTACCTACCTGTCACGCCGAGTGATGCATTGTGGGAACGGCGGAAATAGACTGTCATTGTTTGGTCCTCTCCACCCTGTCATCCATTAATTACCATATGACAGGACAAGTCACAGGCATTAAGGAGATCTTCAGAAGGAAAAACCCTGTGCATCTCTGACAGTATATCATCTCGGCCTTAGTTTAGAATAGATGACACAGCTTAGCCCTGTCTTGTAGTCAGTGTTTTCAAACATACTGACTGCGGCCATTTTGGTGCTGACTTACTGACAGAAAAATGTCACAGAATACACTCGCACAATAACTCAAAATAACAAGTGTAATACAGGGGCGTAGCTTAGTAACTTCACCACCTGAAAAATACAAAGGGAAGTTTTTTTGCGGAAAGTGCTTTGTACTCTTCCGGCTTAGGACCTGCAGTTAAACGTCCCGGTGCTCACAATCTTCAGCAGTGCAAGGCTTGCTTTTTTTGGAGCTGCGCACGACGGGGGGAACGGGCTGCCCATTAAGAGTGAGCGGACAGACAGCCCTGGAGCCCAGGGGTTTCTGGGTAATGAAAGACCCCGTGGACTTCTGGGTAATTGGGCGTCTGGAACCCAGGTGATTGCCGGCTCGGTTCTGGTTGACCAATCAGCCGGTTTTGCGGGCGGCTGAGGCGCCGGGCCCTCTGGGGGGAAGGGGAAGCCGAAGGCTGCAGGAATCTTAGCCGGGAGCAGTCAAGCCTTACAGCGCCGGACTCCACATGCACCTGTTCTGTTTGCGGCCCGCGTCGCTCTCTCCCCGCGCTCCAGGCTGAGCGCTAGCGCACCGATCGGACACCACCAACGGTCACACACTCTTCATAAGCGTTAAACCCGGCCTGCTCGAGTAGTACTCAATCCGTATGTTAAAATGTGAAAGCTGCGTCGTATTTCAGACGGGGGTCAAATACATCGTTTTGGATTTGAATACTTCTGTGCTCGATTGATCTTGCCTGGTGCAATTGAGCCAAGCAGGAGGACCAGAAGGCAGGGTTTTAACTTGTTGCGAGTATTTAATTGCAATTTAATTAGTTGCAATTCACCAGACAAGCTCAACAAAGCATAAAAAAGTATTTGAATCCAAAACCATTCCGTATTTGACCCAGGGTTGTCGGTATGCTGGTACCTATTTAGCCTCGATCATCGCATGCCGTTTGTGGTTGCAGACGAGGCCTTCTTCCAACGGGTCGGCGCTCTGTTTTTGGGTCTCTCCCTGGCTGCGAGCCTTTCTCTCTGACAGGACAGCAAAGAGAGGGGCAGGGGGGAATGAGGGTGGGTCAGCACTGTTTTGGGTCTCTTCCCGGCTGCGAGCCTTTCTCTCTGGCAGGACAGCAGTGTGAGGGGCAGGACAGCAGAGAGAGGGGTAGGGGGGAGCGAGGGTGGGTCGGTGCTCAGTTTTGGGTCTCTTCCCGGCTGCGAGCCTTCCTCTCTGGCAGGACAGCAGTGTGAGGGGCAGGGGGGAGTGAGGGTGGGTCGGCGCTCTGTTTTGGGTCTCTTCCCGGCTGCGAGCCTTTCTCTCTGGCAGGGCAGCAGAGAGAGGGGCAGGACAGCAGAGAGAGGGGCAGGGCGGTGCGAGGGCGGGGCGGTCGCAGCGTCCCTGTTTCGGGGCACGGTAGCGCGGGGGGGCGTGTGGCGAGGCACGGCTTCCCTGGGTGTCCCTGTTTAACACGGGGCAGGAATACATCACTCCGGATACAGCTCATTGCCCTTCAGCCCTCGTGGAACAAACCCTTCCCAAACGGAGCAAATGAAAATTACACAGAGTTCACGTCGGGCACCCTCGCTGGGGATGCGCCCACGATAAATAATGGGACAGGCAGAAGCTTTCACTTTGTCCTGTCTTTGAGCTGCAGAGCTTTTCCAAATACTACTGCGTACGGTCACACTGAACCAAATCAGCATTCCTTTTTACTAAATATTCACTTCATCAATTCATGTTTTTTAATAACAATGTTATTTTTTGATAAATTAACAACAACAAAAAGATAATGATTGATCCTTTCAATTTGGTTGGTGACCCCTCCTGATTTGTGAAGTGCAAGGCTGATTGGTGAGTAAAGGGAGAGGCGACATTATTAATCTGTCAGAACATAAAGAATGACAGAAACACCAAATGAAGTCATATGCAGGTCCCTCAAAAAGAAATCACAATCTCGCATGTACAGAACATCATTAATTAATGACCATGAAAAGCAACGAATGCATTCAACTCATTTTCGAGTTTATTTTATTTCATTTATTTACTTATTTGTAGCCTGAAACCAGCATTTTCCATTAAAGATTATATGCGTTCAAGCCTGACTGAACTCTTCTGAGGGCCTGTATTATAAAATTAGCCCAAATCCTCGCCCCAGAGAAGAAAGCATTTGGCCTTCTCATATCTCCCCACCCCATCTGCGATTCTAATTAAAGCAAATATAATTACCTTATTGTTGGATATTTATGCAGTGTCACCCCTTCCCCCCCCCCCCCCCGGTGTGTTTTTTCAAAAGTGGCGGAGCCAGCGTTTGTGCCTTAATCACGGTTTGATCATAACGTTTCGGAGTTAATGTGAATTTAATATGGCAGAGCTGCTGGTGCCAGGGATGGCTGTAGCCTCAGACGGTGGTTTATATGCTACGTGGCAAACGGCTAACGGTACGAGTCACTTCCCTGCGGGATGCTCTTTCTACCCCTCTCTTAATAAAAAACCCCAGACCGCTCCTCTTGGCTGCCGCTCGTTTCTCATTCAGTGTGTGACTACATCACTCCCGGCACTCTAATGGTCTGTCACCTGCCAGTCATCTCGCCCAGGCTGTTCCGTGTAAACCAAACTCCCCTCAACGTGTCGGCCTGGCTGCTTTCAGCAGGACAGTGTCTGTCTCCTGCATCTGAATGCTGGTCTGAACACCCAGCCTCGTGAAACCAGGGCTGCACGTTTCATTCCCAGGCACTAATCTGTGTACCAGTGAGAAAGTTACTTAACCGGAATTATGTCCAGTTAAGTCACACTTTACAATAAGGCTCAATAATTGGCATTAACTAACGTAGGTGTTAACATAAATTAATGATGTACGAATGCATTAAACATTAAATTACTGTTCCTTCCTTAGTTATTGCATTTGAGAACTAACATGTTTGTTATATGAATATTTCCACATTCGCAAACCATAGGATGAACTTATAATTAGTTAACAATGAACAAATACATCAGCTGTCTTTTTCATTCCGATATGAATGAATTTCCATTGATTAGTGTAGTTAACATGAACTAATGATGTACAAATACATTAACAGAGCTGTACATATTAATGTCTTAGTAGTAGTGAGTTAACAATCACATTAGTTCATGCCAATTCATGGAACCTTATTTTAAAGTGTTACCTCCAGTTATTCCAAATTGATAATCTGTTAAATTGCAAATTATGGAACTCAATACCTCCCGACCCTGTTCCTGATGATCGACCACCCTGTAGGTTTTAATTGCAACTGTAATTTGGTACACCCGATTCCACTAAATGTCAACTCAATGGGATCCCTTGCTGATAGATGTGGTGTTTGGGTTGGAGTGAAAACCTACAGGACGATAGATCTCCAAGTTTGGGAACCACTGATATAACTCATCAAAGATGAGGGCATCTCCATTTCAAACGCATTTTTTCATTCTGTTTTATTCTCCTTATTTAGCGAAACAGATGGCTTCAAGTGCTGAAAGTGCTGTGTCATCACTCTTTTAAGTAGTAGACTTGGAAATTGAGGAAATTCACCTAATACTGTGCAGCTTAATATGATTTGAGGCCATTTGCGCAATTCACAATTGGCTTTATAACCGGGGAGATTCTCTCCGGAAAAACCCCAGCAACCGTCGAACACACCAGCTCTTCCTTAAAGGAACATTCCCCACAGAAACACACTGCACAAAGATGTGAATCTCAGTGCAGAACATCATCATTTATTATCAATGATGTCCTTAGAAAATGTCCTTATGGAGGGTTGACAAAGTTGCCATTTATCCACTTGCAAAACTCAAAGCTGCCAGTGTAAAGAACTGGGACCATGCGACTCATTGGAACATTTTAAATTGAACATTCACCGACACCCTTTCTTCTATCACTCTAGGCATGTGGGGTAGAGACATCATGATATTGACAAAATAATGTGAAATTTGAGATACTGAAATTTGAAAAGTTGCATTCGGGGTTTGTGGTCCGTGAACCGTCACGTGCGTCTGTGTGTGTGTGTGTGTGTGTGTGTGTGTACATGTGTGCATGCCTGCATGCGCATGTGTGTGTATGTGAGAGGTTACAGTTGAAACACAGCAACAGTGCGTTTGTTGCAGGGTGCAGTAAAATATGGGCAGTGTGAGCTCTGAGTCTGTCTCAGCGCATTCAGTTATGTATGAGTTGTAAATCAATATTTATTGCACATAAAGGAGCAATTTTCCTATCATGAATGATTAAACTGCAGGAAAATGCCTCCAGTTTGGGCGTATTATCTTATTGGTATTCAAACTGATAAATAAGGAATTACACAGTCCGATGTGAAAAGCGTGGTCCTACCTTTTGCGGGTGTTTACAGATGCGGGTCATTATTGTAATATCGGATTCGGCATTGTATACTGTTTACTCCGAGCGGGCCCCGCTGTCTGAATGTTTAATGTGTGTCGAGGCGGGGCACGAGACGCAGGCCGCACGGGGGGAATCTAACCGCATTGTGCCCCGACTCCTGGGGGCCTTCATTATTTCCGCGCTGCTTCTGCATACGCGTCCCAAAAGGGAGCCGTCTGAATTTACGGAGCCCAAATAAACTTAATCTCTTCCCTAAACTTTAAAGGCCTGATGGTGCAGATAATAATGTGGCTGATTGCTCGGACTTGGTTAAAGCGGGTGTGTAAAATCTCGTGAGGATATGGATTTGTTATGCAGGCGGCGCGGGGCGGCGGGCCCTGATAAGAGGCGGTTTGTTTTACCCGGAAAAGTCGATAGATTGATTGTACCTGCTCGTTTCTCGTTTTGTAGCCGTTGCGATTGGTGCTTCCAGATCGCGGCGGCCGCACGCGCGGCTTAGCGGTTGCTTACAGTAGCTGACGCGGCGCCGCTAACAAAGCGGATGTGAATGAGAATAAATGGCCTTAATGGAAGTGAGTGCCAGCTAATCCCAGAGCTCCTCGGTCGGAGCGTAGCGCCCCGTGGCCGACGTGACCGGCCTCGGGGAGCCTGCGAACGAGCCGCCGCAAAGAGCCCAATCGCAGGGGTAGAGCGAGTATGAAATGATATGAATAAATGAGCGGAATAATGTCAGGTTTAAGCCGGCGAGGAAGGGTAGGTGCCGGATAAGGCAGGATTTGAAGATTGTGTGTCAATGTTGAAGGGCACCGTTTGCCATGAAATTTCTGCAAGAATGGTAACCAACAATTTGCCTGTCATTCCCTCCCCTTCAAGTACAGATAAATATCATTTTTTTCTGGCTGAACTGATAAAGATATAGACCACGGTGTCTAATCATGTGTCAGGGAGTGTTGAGGATATGCAGGTTTTCCTTCCGAACCAATCACTACACCGATTGTTTTCACAAATGATTCCCTCGTCTCTGGTTGAAGGTCAGCTTATAGGTGAATTCTGCAGGTGAAGTGATTGGTTGGAACAAAAAAGCCTGCATACTCTTGGGCCTCTGATGCACAACTGATAAAGTTCCACGATAAACTGTAACTTCTGTTTTTTTTCAGTTACATGTTTTTAAAAATGGTTCGGTATTAGAATGTTCTGACCGTCGGTACTTTTAGGTCAAACGTGTCTCCTGCCTTGAGAGGATGAACGGGGAGGAAACACTTCTAACCTTACCAAATATTGAAGTGACAGACACCCCAACACTCAAGGAGTGCAAGCAAACACAGGTTAGAGAACGAGCTAGCTGGCAGCGTGGCATATTTGCAAACATGAGGCACCATTCACAATACCGTGCTACTCCCATTTATTTCAGCAGTACCATTGACTGCTGTTTTAGTTTTGAGTATCGTGATACTAAATCTGCAATTGGTATCAAAGTCAAGATTTTGGTATTGTGACAACCCTAACACTTCTATAGACAGTGGTGTACTGTACTTACACGCTCCGAGTGGTTAGGCCAGAGTAGGTGTTAAATCACAAGACTCTGGGCTGTAGTTACTGCATTGCAGTAGTTTAACCCTTTCAGTCCCAAAAGTGCCATATTGCACTCTCAACACTATACTTTTTCAACCAATCAAAATGACTGCTATGCTATTGTTTTGAGGCCCTATTATAGCCAACTCTCAACTGTCTCAAAGAAAACCAAACCCCCTTGGTATTTTGGTGGAGCCACTTCAAGCACTGGACCGTTTATGTGATAATTGTGAGTGTGGCCCAGTGGTTTGAGCACAAGTAGAATCCGATCCGGTGGACTCTGGATTAGTGTGAAGTAGCCCTCAAGGTACTTGCTTCCAGAACTGAGGTTTTTATTTTTATATACAGACATACTGCAATAATATACTGCAATTTTTAGAGATGTGTTTTCCAGCAATACTACCACTACTGCTACTACTACTACTACTACGACTAAAAATAATAATAATAATAATAATAATAATAGATACATATATTATTTAGCTTTAAGAGGATTTAACATGTAAAAATATGGATGGGATGTCTGCTCAGCTGAAGCACGCTGTTGTGTATTTACATATTTATTGAAAAGATTGCCAGGTTATGGTAGGGCAGGACCTATGTGGTCAGGTGGAGCTTTTATTCGAGTGAACAAATCAAGACAAGTCATTTCAAATTGCAGCAGTGTTCCGGCATATACAATTACAGAATGCAACAAAGACAATTTAAATATTTATATGGAAATTGACTGCGTTCGATATGTTTGCGCAATTCCCACAACAATTTCATGTACAATGCAGCGCTGGTTCTGTGCGCGTAATCACCCGTGTGTGTTATGAAAATGGAATCCAGTAACGCTCAATCACAGAGGAGAGGCCACCTCCTGCCAATTATCTGTCAAATTATGAAAAGTGTGGTTTGTGGTTTTAATCTCGGTAAATACCATCCTGCCGTTTCATTATGCACGAGAAGGAAAAGATAAATTAATCACACAGAGAGAAAATCAATTCTGCTTCCGAACTGTCATTTTGAATAACATCGTGGGGCTTTTTTCCTGCGCGTTATTGTTCTTAATTTGAATAGAATTCCTGAGAGCGGAAAGGGAGCGTGAGGGAGTGCGACGGGAGCGGGGGCGCGACGGTTCGCTGAGGTCCTGGAAGACCGGGGCCCTTTTAACGAGATAAATGCGAGGGAGCCGCAGGATTAATGCGCCGCACAACCAGGGGCCTCGAATGACTCCGCCAAAGTCGACGCGTAACATAGGTAACGTCATTTCCCTCTTTCAAAGTGCTTTGCTGTCGGTGCCCAAGTAATGCATGTTCTTGTTCTCGTTTCGCAGTTTGCGTCATCCACGTGACCCTAATGCCAGACTAGAGTCATCTCAGAATGACAAAAACAAGTTTAAAGGTCAGTAGAGGGATGGGCTGTCACCAGTGAACTTTTGGTTCTGTTTTGTTAATACTAATTCTATGGATGCTGCTCATTGTTTTGGTCCCGAGGCCTCTGGAGACCATATAAAATGTTGTCTTCATCCGGGTCTTGGCATATGGTCATAAGGCAAAGACCAAGGTCTCAGACAAACAAGACCGAGACCAAGAAGTTCTCTCCAAAACAAAGAAACATGACTGACAAAGAAAAAAGTTGACCGAGAAATGAACCTTGAAACGGAAAACAAAGAGAAGAAAATGAGTAGGAGTCAATAATACAGCTGGAAAAAAATTAATTGCTTCTGAACGTTGTTTAAACATTCAGTTCCTTTTATGATGATATTTTTTTATATATTTTTTTACCAACGTTTGCCTATGTTTTGGTGAGGGGTGGGAAAGAACAGAGATGGGTATTCATTGAACATCAGTGGTTATATGTTATCCTGACTCCTACTTCTTTGATGCAAGGATGTCACTGTAACTGGGAGATTGATAGGCACTTTATTTCTATCTGACTAGTCGTTTACATTGGATTGGATTTTTGTTTGTGTTTTTGATTGGAATATGAGAACCGGTCATTCAGAAATTTGCATTTGAAAACTTTGAAGAAGACTGTGTACACATGAAGTGGAAAAAAAAAAACTTTTATGAGTATTAAGTATTTCCTTATTTCTGGGCTTGTTAACCAGTTGGATTGAGCAGTTAGATCGCCTAACGAGAAGTTAAATCTGATTAGTCAGTGCCAGCTTAATGTTTACAAACATTCAACTTTGTCTTGTCAGTGTCATTGTCCAATCTATACAACATTACCCAGCTTTCCCGTAGCCTACATGGGACTCTCTGCTGAAATATAGCTGGACTCACCCGATACTCGGACAGAGGCTGAATTTTCTACAACGCACCACCAGGCCTACGGACACACCTAGTTTACCTCGCGGCAGTGGCCTATGGCGAGTGGGAGCTGGTGTACGCGGAACGCTACATCAGTTCACCGCTGCAAACCACAGCAACAAACTTTTCCACCCGGAAAACGGACCAGCGGACATCTTGTCAGAACCGAACGGACCAGATGGACCCACGGGAACATTCCAGCTCTGCGCATCTGCCTTGGACAACGGTTCACATTACCATCGCCGCTCCTACAAGGACCGCACGTCTTTTGGATCCAACAATGCGTATGGACTCAGTAAGACAACAAACATTCAGGCATAGCCAGTGTTTAGTTCAGTCTTAACTGTCGTTGTGAATCTGTGTTTCTATATTTGCTTTGTCTTATCATTTTAATTTATTCTGAATTTATAGTAGGTATGTGAATTGATTCGGCGTCTATATAGAGTAAACTACGCAAGTAGTCACTCTTCTCACAGCTAACACTAACACTAACACTCCCACTTTTACCTTTCCTTTATTCAAGGCACACACACACATACCCTACTAACTTACCCTACTAACCTCCCTCCAACCCTATATCTGTTTTGTGTTTGTACGTTTGTTTAATAAATATATTTTATTTAACCCGGTGTCTGTTTTGGCGTCACATAGACATGAGAGCCGAGTTAAAGCAGTCTTTCAAAGAACCTCCAACCTTCAGGTTATTGGTATGTTAAATCATGAATATTGGTTATTACAGTTATTCATTAAAATACCAAGTTTGTGGTTAGATATTTCTGATAACAGTCATTTTATTAGACTGATTTCTTTTTGCAGTTATACTGCTACACTACATTAATTGGCACCCCGGTTTCGTAGAGAGTAAAATCCCTATGTTATTTGGTGGCCCATGCGGAAACCCTACATCTGAAACAATATACAACATAGAAGCAGTAGCAACATCCATTTCACAGAAATTGTACACACATGCACGTACACATGCACGTACACACACACACACACACACACACACACACAAACCCTTGCACTTTATGATCATAATACAGTTCAATAACAGAGAAGGGGTGCTGTTGCAAAACATAATATGCAGACGTATTTATTGTTATTCTTTTGGAAAATATTGCATCCGGACACAAAATGCACACGTCATCATTGACCGATCATAACTGTAGGATTTGAGATTCGCCTTCAGGGCCCAATCAGAGTCATTCATCCCTGGCCCAGGCTGGTCGAATGGTTTGATTATTTCTCCACTCTGGCTCATTAGCTACCGCTTCTCCACAATAATTATCCAATGATCCTATTTTCCTCCCCGCTATGGGTCCACAAACTGGAAAAAAGCCCAGCAAGGTTCACTGGTTCTGACCAATAGCCTCTGTCAGGTTACCCTGAGGAGAAATATGATAAGGTTTTGATCAATTTGAGGTTAATTAGTTCAAACGGTAATGGATTTTAACTGAATCTTCATGTCAGACATTTGGTCATGTCACAGAAAAGCTGTGATTATTATTAACGTCAGAAGAGACAACTGCATGAGAGGATCATGTTTTTTCGTGCCATTCATCAAGACAAACCCCAGCCTCCCAGTGGCTCCAGGCTGAGGTCTGCCTGTGTTGCTGTTTGCTATTTTGAAAACAGTAGCATTTGAGTGTTGCAGGTGCATGTGAAAAAACCTTCCCCCGGGGTGAATGTAGGAATTGAGGTGAGGAATTGAAGGGAATCAGTGATACCCACTGACCTCAGCTTCACCTGGGGCCTCCACACACACATGCACACACACACTCAAACCCACTCACACACACTCACACACACTCTCAAACTCACTCACACACTCTCACACACACACACTCACTCTCACACACACACATACACACTCACACACACACTCACAGACACACATACACACACACACACACACACACGCACACAAACACACACACAGTCATACACACACACACGCGCACACACAAACCCGCACACGCACACACACATACACACAAAAACTCACACTCATGCGCACACAACATACTGTATATGTACTTGACAATAGAGCAGCCTATGAGTCAAGTCAAAAACACCCAGTAGATAAAAACATAGACTCCAGTACATAAAACATGTTCCAGGGGCTGCGGTGGCTTTGCCCTGGCTCTGCGGATGGCAGCCGAATGAGGTGGACTTGACATCACTCAGCATCACAGGGTACTTAAGGCTGCTAGTTCTGACGGTGTCATGTTGTGAGTGAAAGGCCAGGAAGACAGGCTAACCTAGTTCAGACAAAGCTGAGCGGAACTAAGCCCGCAGCTCCGTGTCATTACATCCTGTCAGATTTGAGGCACTTCAAACAGGTGTAAAAATGCCATAATCTCCTCACTGCATATTCCCTCCCTGGGTCTCTTGCAATAGGGGTTGGAGACAGTTTTAGAAAATTATAAAAATGCATTTGGAGTAGCAGGTCTTTGTCTTCCAGTTGGGAATAATTCCAACCAGCATGTTGAATGCTCTAACTATGTTTATCCGAGAATGTACAATCCACTAACCACATTTACTCTCATACTTCAGAAAGACTTGTGTTTTCCCTGACAGCCATCTCCCCAATCCCATAACGATCAGTCAGCTAGTTTTAAAGTTACTAATTGACTAAAAAAATAGATAACAAAAATAAAATTAATAATGTTTGCCGTTGCATAAAACTGAATGCAGTTATGCACAATGATATTTTTGAATTGTTTTGTATACTGAGGTCTGTGAAAGGGATTTGTCTTGATAAATTGTCCCCGTATTTGTGAGTGTGAATGAACATTCACAGTGCCATACAAGTGTAAATTATTTTCAGTGTACATACTGTATACTGATTTATAAACATAGGTTTCCTCGGCACTAATTTCTCTCCATATTAATGGGGAAAGAAATAAAAGGAAAATGCTCAGTCAGTGCTGTGGGTGCACTGAATGCTGACATAGGCACATTCCAGTTTGCTTCATAGTGTCTTTCCCACTGGCTTGCGAGATGGCTATCAAACATACACTAGTTAGCCGGTCAGCTAGCAAGCAAGCAAGCTTCACCTCTGACCTCTTTTGACACTAGGAAGCGAAAGGGGGAGCTATCTAGTTAGTTATCATTTTTTGCCTAGTTTTGCCATTATATCTAGTAATCAACCAAAAGTATTGACAATTGTATATTATTTAGAGAGGTACATCAGTTGAATGTAATAATAATAATAATAATAATAATAATAATCATATAATATCTTTGTGTGTATATAACCCTATCCGTCATAAGGGCTTCATTGTGGAGGAATCGGAGAATCGGAGAAGCATCTCTCGGCTGTGGACACGCTCTCTCTCCGCTTTTAGATTTCACTTGCAGATTGTCAGATGGGGCCCGGGCAGGAGGTGGGTCATCAGAGGTCAGCCATCTTCTCTGATCCAGAAATCAGCCAGAACCCAGGGATTAGGGGGGATGGCAGGTTAGCGTGGGGAGCATCCCAGTGCACTCTGCGGGAAGATCCACAGTCCATGCCTCCCTGGATGTGGGGCTCTTACTAGTATCCAAGGTTTGAGCAGCTTTGGCTGGAACTGGCTGGAACTGGCTGGACGTATAGGCTTTGCGAGTCTGTTGCTGCTACAGTCTCAGTACCTGGAGCTATGAAGTCACTGGTGACCCAAGCAGGGCGAAGCATATCACAGCCTTCAGTTGCTTAAAATCTCACGCTCATTTTTACCATGTCATTAACCACATTTTACCATTTTCATTTTTATTTTAATATGACTATGAACTGAAATAAAATCATCCAGGAATGCCATCATTTTTTATCATATTCAGCGCTCTCGCAGTCTTTGAACGTCCTTGAAAATTACTGCTTCAAACAAAGTCACGGAACAAAAGTAATGGAACAGCGTCAAATATTGCGCCATACTTCAAATTATCACGATGTCACTTACAATGAAGTTGTTTTCATATCAGTGCGCTCATCATGCTAGCAAATTGGGCAGGTTTTTTTTTTACACAAGTTCCACAACCATAGGAAGGCCTTTATAGACACACAACATGCAAGTAAGGTGGTTACAACTTGTGTAAATAGCTCTATAGTCCAACATATCCTCAACCTTTTTACCTCAGGGTTGTTTTATATTCCATTATCTCTTTCTACCATTGCTGTATCGCTGATACAGTTTTGGTATTTGCCATGATCAGATGATTCCAGGTTTTCCTTGAATCATTTTTACATTGGTTATGTTTTTTGCTCCAGAATGCTGGAGTTGACTACTCTGTGAAAAATGATGAATAGTATAATGTTTATTCACTGATCGAAAAGAGAGATTTGGCAACACACGAGCAGACAATGCTGACGCTAATCACTTTTCGCACATGCTGGGATATACTGCGTGCATTTAGCCACAGGGACACTCATTTATTTATTTTTGTTCCCATTGTTTTTTGTTTTTTTGTTTTTTTGTGGCCTTATGTTTTGTCACAGAATGTTTACTCCATGCAGATTCGAGTCCAAGCTCAGCCAGTTTGCCATGGAAACCACACCTCAAGCTTCCGTCACAAACAATCTGTCCACACCGCTGCGTGCTGAATTTCAGCATTTGAAAAGGAGCGAGTAAACAAATTAATCAATTTTTGCCCGTCAATTATTCCTCTGGAGCGGGAGGCGCGTGTCTTTGATCAGGAAATATCAAAGGGAACGAGGTCTCGAAACCTCACCCGTGCATCTCCACTGTTTACGGCACAATGTTACTTGCAGCCGGCGGCCATGTTGTCTTCTCTTCATTGCTCATTACGTTTCCCTTTAAAGTGGAGCTTATTGTGTGCTTGTTATTTTCATCCTGTGGAAAAGTTCACATCAAACATCCAACTTGTTTCCAGTTTAATTTGAAACTGGGGCTCATCTTCAGACTCTTTAGATATTTATCCGTTTCTTGTGGGAAATGATCCCTCTCGCTTTTTATTTCCGCACTCTGACCGACCGTAGGAAAACCGTTAGCCGCGCGGTTCGCACACAGCCTGGAGTCTGTTCTCTTTTCCGTTTTTTTCTCATCCTCTCAGTGAGGTCAGCTATAACCTCATGCTATTATTGCTTTATGGATTCGAACCAATCACCACGTTTTGTTCTGGAGGGCAAAGCTAGCCAGTGTCTGGCAGATGGCAACTGCAACCTTTCTGGGGATTGCGAAGACACACTTGCACACGACTAGGACTCTCTCTCTCCCCTTTGGAAAAAGCTTGTGTAGACTGGATTATGAAATGACCCTTGTATAATGACAGTGATTACAGGGGCCCTTTGTCTACATTTAGTTGTAGAGGAAGTACATTTAGAATTAGGCTTACACTTGGAAGGAGAGGTTCTAGGGTTTAAGGGGGCAGTTTACACAGTGTAGTGTATCTGTTGTTTTCACCCTTACCGTAGCCCACTGTACAATACATCGTAATATCAGGTGACATGTTGACTACGGTTTGACACATGTGGGCCCTTTCTAATTCTGTATTTGAAGGCATCTGAAGTTGGCAGGACTGAGTTCAGGGAGATTTGCGTGTCGAGTCCGAGAGGTACGACATTATGACCAGCCTGGGATTCCACCACGCATCCCGCTGTCAGCGGGAGTCCCTACAAAATGAAAACTAGGCTTCAAACCGTGGTATTTGCTGGTTTGTGGGAGATTTATGACCTCATATAGGAATCACAGAGCTCATGCACAACCTCGAGAGACTCTCGGACGTTCCAGGTGACTCGGGATGTTTGGCATTTGTAGCTATTTCATGGCAATGATAAAGACTGAAATCTGTGATCAATAAATATGGGTTAGCGCAGTATCTGCATTAGCCTAAGAGAAAAATGCTTCTCTTCTATTGGTGGCTTATTATTATAACTCATTTTATTTTGGGAAACGTACATCTGAGGTCCACATTATTTATTTGTTTATTCTTTTTATTTCTTTACAAATATTGCATTCTATGTTTTATTTAGAGTGTACAGTACTACTGAACCTGAGTCCTCTTTTAGCTTGTGCTGTGTGAGCCTCTGCACACATTTATTTTTATTTCTTCCCACGGCCCTAATGTTTAAATGTCTTATTACATAAACATAGCCTATCCATAATCTGAAAGCCCTTTTGCATTTGTTTAACCCAGTAGCGTGCTGGTGTACATACTGAAATGTCCTCCAAGGACTTTGGTAATAGTAATCCCAAGTGAACCATCTGTTTAAATTACAAATGTGCCCAGGTAATAATTACATTACCACACATCCTCTGGTTATACTAGCACAATCAAAAGAGTAGGGTCCGCTGTAGTGGTGAGGTTGATGATAGCAAACGTGTCACTGCTCATATCTGCACTCGTAATTTAAATGCAGTTTTTCATTGCCTGCTTGCCATTTCACTGAGTGGAGCAAGGCAACAATATGCTGACATGGCCACCCTGGCTGCTACCATTATGAATCAGTAAATATTACCAGTGCTGGTGTTTCGCAAGGTGTGAAGCTCTTACCATTAGTGTGCATGAATAACCCCCTTGTGTGTGTGTGTGTGTGTGTGTGTGTGTGTGTGGTTATTATTTAAACCATCTTGTGCAAACACGGTTCAGTCCACATTGTTTTACTGACGTTCTTTGCTTATATTATATGAAGAAAGAAAATATAAATCTTGTCTGAACAGCATTTCCCAAGTTGACGCTCAGTCAGGGCGATGAGTAAGGACATCTGCTTCCGCGGAGCGTGATGCCGATGGAGGGGCAAACCAAGTAGTCACGAGCCGGCCTTGCGCAACAGGGCCATTTCACTCGGGAAAGCACTCGTTCTCCAGCAAGTCTGAACTCTCAGATTCGTTTCGCCGAGGCCCCGCTACCGCAAAGCTTTTTGGAGATGACTCACAAAGCTAAATAATGCAGAGTCAAAGTGAATTTTTATTGGTGAATTATCTTTGATGTGAAAGCTCTAACGAGACAAGCGTTCATTTATTTCTCTCGGGGCGAGGGGGGGGAAACGCGGCACGCTGTGTGCGTCGTTCATCACGAGCGTGAGTAGCGTTGCTGCGATTCGGCTTCGTGATTTCAGAAGGCGTCCGAGACGTCGCTCTTCAACACTGTGGAAGTTCGGAGACGTCATACCTCCTGTATGAACTTTCTCAAAGGAACCCATCATCTGCGATTCAATTAGAATGCAAATCCTGCAAATATAAGGGTACATGGTGCACTATAGTTTGAATGAAGAGAAGAGTGTGATTGAGAGAAGAACTGCGAAATGTACGGTAATGTACTGGATCGTTTTTTAAGAGTGTATAATCGTATTCCTACACCTGTTCCATCACTGGGTGCCCGCTACCCCATCACTGGAGGACCTGTTCCACCTGTGCCACCAATTAAACAAAGAAGAAGAACCTGCGATGCCAGGCTGCTGTTGGCCTCACAACGGTTAGCATTCGAATCCAAATGAGTCAAACATCTTTAATTCTAGACATTTTCAAAACATTAGGGGCTGTTTGAATTCCAGTAACCAAATTGCACTGTTGCTTGGCAGCAGGAAGTTTTTTATTATTATTTGTTTATTACTGCTATGCAAAAAAAAAAAAAGGAAATTGTTCAAATTTAATTAACAGCTGCAGCTACAGTAATTGTTAAAATGTGTATTATGGAGAGCAGTTTTATATAACAGCATTCTGCATATCCGCTCTTATTTTATTACAGTTTCTTAATTTGTGGGTTTTATTTATTTATTAATGCGGTTCTGTGGTCTGACTTGCCTGCAGCTAGAATTGGGAGGTAACCTAAAATAAATGAAATATGGTTTCACTGTATTACGCTGTATTTTCGGTTTCTGCGTGAAGAAAATCTTGACCGGCGACCCGAACAGTTCGACAGGGTATCTGAGTCTTTGTAAGAAGACTGGCGGTGACCGTGCACTTTGAAGTATGATAGGCTTAAGGAACAAAGTGAAAATCCCTTGACTTTGGAGGCCCAGTGCCCGTATGCAGTAATCTACATGCAGGAAGAAGGCCCGCGTCTTTGTGAAAGGGAAGATGATGTAAGACTCAGGCAAGATGCTAAACACCCCAGGCTAACAAAGAGCAACAGAGGTGCAAGTGGTAGGAGGTAATTTGAAAAGTGAGAAATGTGTGTTAACAGACACTCCGATGCACTCAACACGGCTGCCTTTGTCATCGTTTCTCGGGAAGCCAGAATCGAAGCTTTCCGGTTACCCTGACACATAACCGCGACATGTTTGCTCTTTGGGTTCCACTAGATCTCCTTTCCCATTTGTACAATCCCTCCCTCCCGACCCCCCCCCCCCCTCTCTTTCTATCTCGCTCTCTCTCACTCTCTCCCTCTCTGCGATAAGAAGAAGACACTTCTAAGACAGGCAGTGCTTTTATCTGTAGGCTTCAAAGAGAAAGCATACAAAATTTAGCATGCTTATTACTAGATATTGTGCCATGTTCCATGTGACGGCAGCATTTCCACCCCGACTCTATAAAAGCACACCGTGCAGGAAAAAATGTGAGTCTAAATTCTCACCAATTACCATGTGTGGTCGTGTTTGCCATTTTAGGTGTTGCTGTATGCTTCATGAAAGATCTCACATGATAGCCTTTGGGGGGGGCTATGGGGTGGGCCATCTGCACGGTGAGTTTTCTATTCCCCAATACTCCATGTTCTCGACAGGGAAAGATCACAACACTCACTCGCTGTGCGCTGATTGCAGATTAACTGAAACTTGACCTGCCGAGGTAATTGGCTATCTGCCTCCACCGCCTTTCCTGCGTTATCACCCCCGCAGCAAGAGTCTGTTCAGCATGTGAAATGCATGTTAATCTTTCAATCCCACTGCTTTCACTGCCTGATAATGGACTTAATGCAATCAGAGCTGGGGAGTCTGTCTTCCCCAATCAGAGTGCCTGGATGCATCTCCACTGTCTCCGTTATGACATCATTGTTGTCTCCCTACCATCTCATGTGTGACTCTATATGTCTGTCCACTCTCTATATTATGACATCATATTTTCGGTAAAACACCTTAAAATAAAGTTCCATGAATTGGCATAAGCTAATGTACTATGACTGAGAAGTCGTAGAACTATGTCAATGTACACTCAGTGAACACTTTATTAGGTATTTATTAGACTTATTAAGTCTTCTGCTGCAGTAGCCTATCCACTTAGAGGTTTGACGTGTGTTCAGAGATGCTCTTCTGCATACCACTGTTTAATGCATGGTTATTTGCCTTATTGTCACCTTCCAGTCAGCTTTGACCAGTCTGTTTATTCTTATCTGACCTCTCTCATTAACAAGGCGTTTCTGCCCACAGAACTGCTGCTCCCTCCATGTTTTTTTTTTGGCTCTAGAGACTGTTGTGCATGAAAATCCCAGGAGATCAGCAGTTTCTGAGATACTCAAACCACCCCGTCTGGCATCAACAATCATTCCATGGTCAAAGTTACTTAGATCACATTTTTTCCCCATCTTGATGGTTGATGTGTACATTAACTGAAGCTCCTGACCCATATCTCCATGATTTTATGCAATGCACTGCTGCCACGCAATTAGATATTCGCATGAATAAGTAAAATGCTCAGTGACTGTATTTGTAGATCATTAATTAATATTAACAACTACATTAGTTAGTACACCAATTAATATTGGAATAAAACAGCCAGTTAATGTATTTGTTAATGGTTAACTAATCATAATCCAATGATTTACTAATGTATCATGTAACAAATAAGTTCATGTTAACAAATGCATGAACTAATGAGACATTAATATTCATGTATTTGTCCATCTTAATTCATGTGAACAACTACACTAGTTAATGTCCTTCAAGAAGCACTAGCATGATGTCAGAGCCTCTTTTGAAATGTTTGCATTTACATAGCACCTTCATCCAAAGCGCTGTACAATTGGTTCTTCTCGGGGAAACTTCAACACAGCCAGGGTGGGGGATCGAACCCGGCGACACTCCGACGGCCAGACGACCGCTCTTACCGCCTGAGCCAACGCATCGCCTCTTTTTCTATATGTGTTTAGCCCCAGCTCTGTGGAAGCATCGGAAACATCTGCGCGCCTCGGCAACATTTCTGCTATCGTGCTAACTGCTGCGTTCCGCGCCCCTGGAGGAAAACGCAGGCTGAACGCACTGTTAATGCCATTCTCAGGTGGGCTGAGCAGCTGTGGCAGAGATGTCATCAACACCTCTTTGTGTGTCCCCGAGCACTGCGCTCAGGCATCGCGGAGGCTGCCTTCCAGAGGCGGCGTTTTAAGCAATTGAGCGCGTCTTAATACTCTCCACGGTACTCCAGACACGGGCGGGAAAGAAGCACATGATCAATATTTATGCATTTGCTTTTTTGCTCTGGTAATACACAACTGATTATCTAAATTGAATTTAAATTAGCTGATAATTACATCTTCACAACGGTTTTACACCACAACAAATATCACAGGCACACAAACAATTTATTATTTGCGGATGTTTTGTTTTTGTATTATATTTACACAGTGACACAGGGTTTGAACAGTAATTTGAATAAAAGCGTCTTATTACCTGCTACATCCTCGTCGGAGCCTCGGAAATACAGTCGAGCGAGCAAATATTTACTCAATTTGCTCAATTGTGTTTGTTGTTCTGAACATACGGCGCATTACCGGTAGCACTGAATGCATAGACGCTCAACAGCTTCTCCTCTGCGCCCATGTTAACATGTCAGTAATGGCAGTACGCTGGCTGTGGGTTATCAGCTTGGTGGAAACGGGCCTAATCCTGAGGGATAGGGCACTGGGGGGCTAGGATCCGCACCTTCACGTCCTGCTGAGTGCGTCCGGAATGGGCGGTGGAGGGGGGGGGGGGGGGTGGGAGTGGCGGAAACTCTGCTAATTAACTCCTTCCTTCACGCACGGTGAGCGGGAGAAGAGGAATGAGGGGATTTTATTTTAATGATCTGATTCACTGATCCCTTAAATTTCTCCCAGAGGAAGAAACACAAATTAAATTTCATCTTAATTTATTGTCATTGTGGCTGTTTTAACGCAGGGTAAATTAGCTATTAAAACCCGGAGTCCTCTTAAGGCATTGGTGAGAAACTAACAGTTTGGCATGGATCACACGCTATTTGTTTTTCCTCCAGATCTTTACGGTGTTTAATGTTTTGATTCGCAAACATATGGGGTAATGTTTACGACTGCAGTTCTTAAATGATTTATCTGCCAGTCCGACGGGAGCTGTAGTTGTATGACACATTTGAGCTCATCCTACGGAAGAGTCTGTAATTGCAGTGGTAGGAAATGTAACCCATTTCAGACCAAAACTGCCAATACTTGGTAAGTCATTATGCTTCATTACGCTCACTTTGAAGACCCTCTCATCCCGAGAAATGTGCAGAAGTGGATCGTGTAACTCTCAGGAATACAAAAATCACCAGGAGTGTAATGTTAACCTAACAAACAACAATTTACTGAAGAAACTAATGTACAACTAGACACTCTTTACACGTCTGTACAGTAACTAAAAATCTTTCCACAAAAGAACATCTTACAGAGAAAATGAAAGGTTGTCGAGAGGGGGTTATCAGGGGAGCCATTTTGAGATGTGAAGAGAGTCTTTAGTCTGCGTCAGAATATGTGCAGGGTTTCTGCTGTTCTGACTGCAGTGGGAAGCTCTTTCCACCACCAGGGGGCCAGTTTATAGTTTATAAATGATAAATTATCATTCATACATTAGTGAACAATGGACTCAATTTACATTCTCAAAGAATTGTCATATAAAATGTGATTAATGCTTTGTATGGTTTCTTAATATAAACTTTAGCCTTCGAATGCAATGAAATTTGTTGAATAGTCACTAAACAGAGAGATCAAGGACCAGACTGACAGCTAAGCGACAATACTTTGTGTGGCTTTAGCCAGGATGAGAAGGTTCAACTGTAGCAATGTTGCACAGATCCAGTGCTGCTATGTAACTGTGGCACATTCCCAAGCTTACTAAACTGATCTTTAAAAAATGCAAACTGTATCAGATTTTTAGCAATGTATACGCTGTGCTGTATGTGGTGCTTCAGCTTTACCAAATTAAGGATAAACGGATGTGGCCTGCTGCATATGTAACATAGGTTTCTGTAGGATATGGTGCCCCTAGCAAAGCAATTAGGGCTTTGTCAGCATTGTTTGAAACGGGTAAATGCTCAACATGCTACAAGCCAGCTAAATAAAAGAAGACTATAGGTGCTCAACAGCCAGGACAATCATGCTATAGTGATTCCTTACCCAGACAGCTTCACACAGGATTAGCAACAGTTGTTGATATCTACAAGCCAGATAAGACATTAAACCAGCCAATACTCATTTTCTGCGACAGAGGCTTACAGAGGAATTGATCAGCTGCATTGAACGTGCCCTTTATATTTTATTCTTAATGAATATTCTAAATGACAAAAACATTTGACTCATATGTCAGCTAGCATTACTTTGTAATTGGTCAGTCAGCTATTCAACTGATGATGTGGGAAGTCAATAACAAGCACAGTACTGATGATAGTAAGGGGTTGCCATTGCTTTTCTGCACTGTGAATCATTGTGTGGTGCATGTCATCATCACAGGAATGTACTGGCTGTGGCATATTTTTTGGGCCCTTATAATAACTGTTAAATGATCATATATAAAGTACCTATAAAGGATTATAAATTATGAGTGCTTACTAACTACTTATAAACCCTTTATGAATATTTTATAGGAGGTGCCGTAAGAAATATATGGATGTGATCTACAGGTGGATGTCTCTAGTGACAATAATTTGCAACTCTTATTTCCATGTTCAGCATGAGTTCAGTGCATTAACTCCATAACTCACAACTGAGAACATGCACACAGACAAGTTTGCATTACATTAAAGTCATTTATCCAGAGTGACTTACAATGTAGGAGAACATAAGTGCATTCACCTGGGTCAAATGAGCAAGCCTGTGACAGATCTGGCTAATAACATTCCCAGGCCTAGAAGTGTATACACAGCATTACCAAAGTATTTGTGCAACTAATCTGTGCTAAACAAAGTTTTCCACAATTGTATTTTAAAATCTTCAGCTTGCCTTGGCTAAATGCTGGAACTCAGTTATTCCAATCCCCAAAAAGGCACATTAAATCCTTCCTTTGGTCTGGGATGCATTAAGCACAGCAAAGTGTCTTCCAGTACAGCTAATTCTCCTGTGTAATGCAGATGAAGTCACATTGTTAAAATGTGCACACAGAATGATGTATTCAGAATGAAGCAATTTACATTGTAGTGTAAAAAAAAATAGAAATAAGTAATTTAGTCTGAACCCAATTCCTTCCGAATGAAGTAATGCCCAACCTGGCCCAAACCGCAAACATACCTTCAGGTCCTGTCGGGTTTGAGTGTGGAAACAGGGCTTAGCAAAGGATGCTGGGAATTGTAGTCAATGGTCCTGTTATAAACAGGAGACTGAATCCTTGGGGGCATTTGCATGAGAAAGTAAACCGGTAAATGATGGAAATCTGAGGAGGTATCACGAGGCAAACAGAGGAGGCAGAGTCACGCGTGACGTGAATTGATCGGGACGTTAAACCCCATCGCCGAAACCTGCGCTCCGATAAGACATCAAAAGGCCACACTCCGCTAGCTGTGGTTTAAGCGTTCGCTTCATAATTATCTCGACTTTATCCTCTCCCAACACCGCGCCCAAGGCATTCTTCATCCCAGTCCCCTTTCTGCAGTTAGTTCCAGATACAGAAGATTAAGCATCGCCCCTAATTCCAATTTAGGTAAATATTCATCCGGGAACCTTTGAGTGATGTGCTTTTAAAGCTGCACTGCCCATACTAACCCCCCCCACCTCAAAGTAATGGAATGAAATATTTATGATGTAGTCAGAGGATACAAAACACTGCTATACGGCACCGTGAATGATGTGAGGTAATATACTCCGCAAAGCCTGCAATTTGTCTGAGAAAAGTGAGGCGGCATTCACGAGAGCGACACAGCCTAATGCTGTAATTGGCAGAATGCTCTATGAATGTTAAATGTCCACTGAGGGATATGTGATTAAAAAAAAGAGAAAAGTCATTTAAGAGTAGTGCATTCATCAATTCAAAGAGGAGTTTGGCTCATGTGTCAAACCTCATTGCAAGTAGCCGGCATAACAAGGGCCATTGTTAATGCGGTTGTACACTATACGACTTGCGGGCTGCCAATTCTTATTTTCAGATCGGGACCAAATTGCGAGTAAAACGTTAGGCCTTAACGCCGCTACTCGCTCGGCGTGAGATGCTGTTCCCAGCCAATCCACCTGGCTCCGGGCGCAATTGGCCTGAATTCGTCAGCGCTCGATCAATTCAAATTAAATGAAAATACCTATTTTCTCTGCAAACGTGTTTTTGTCAACCAGGAAACTTGTATTGTGACAAAAAACATTTGGTTTAAGTTTAAATACTTAAACCAACCTCAGAAGGTCAAATAACAGACCATGTTTCAGATAAATAAAAACTTGATTGAGATTGTCGGGGATTACCTGGAGAGCCAGAAGCAAGCAAGACTTGCCAAAATCAGCAGGAGAGCTGTGGAAGGTTCTCCAATATGCTTGAAATGACCTACCAGCCAATTTTTGCATACAACTGCAGGACAGCGTACCACAGAGAACTGTTGTGGGTTTAAAGGCAAAGGGTGGTCACAGCAAGTATTGATTTGATTTTGTTTCTACCTGTTCTGCTCTTTATAGGACATTTTCTCTTTTTAGTAGCTGTTCATTTGATTATTTTTGAAAGCCTCTTCACTTTACAGAAGAAAAAAAACAGCGAGACCCTCTACACTTACGCACTTGTAAGGTAAGTGAGGTAGGTCCAGCAGTTAAGAGACGGCCTATTCAGCTGGTGGTGTGACTGGAGAGAAGACATTTGGGAAAACACTTTAAGTTATTAGTGATGTACACATTACCATTGTAAATCCCAATTTACCTGCGACTGCACAGAAAACATGAATGCAAGGTACACATTTCTGGTTGCTCAGCATACTTACATTTTTCTCATTTTACTTCTTTTTAATATATATATATATATATATATATATATATGTCTTTGTCTTTCCCCATTTTAATTTTCTTTTTTTTCAACTGTATGTATAGTGCAATCTTGTATCTTGTTTTGTTTGCTTGTCTTTTAATGTGAAGCACTTCACTGTACATTTATTTTTATGTACTAAAGGTGTTATTTAGAGTTGCCAACATCATATGAAAATGTGCCGGTGGTAGGAATCAGAGCCCAATGCACACATTCCATTCTGCATCCTCCTCTTAACAAAGATGGCTTCTTCGTTGAAAATAACTGCTTATTGCTCTCAATGCACTCACTTCTGCTGTTGGTGAGTGTGTGTGTGTGTGTGTGTGTGTGGATATCACTGGATCAGGCTTATGGTTAAGATAAATATATTACATTTAAAATGAATTTCTTTAACTTAATTGGCTTCATTTGTGAACTTTTCTTCTTCTTCTTCTTTAGTTATTTGTTGGTCTCTTGTTGAAGGTATTAACTACCCGACAAATAGACTCCACCCATTGGTATCTAATTCTGATTTCAGCTTTATTCTGTGTTATGTATGTGTTTGCTTTTTTAGTTTATTAGTCGCTGTGCAGAATTCCTCATCCCACAGCCCATTTGAACATATGGGTAAACGTATTCTTTGATCCCGGCGCCCAACGATGGCATGTTGAGGATGTAACGTGTTAATATGTGCATATTCTGCAGTTTAAATGCTCATTAAAATGTATCAATGCTCTTACATACGCTTGCTGGCCTTTTCTGCACAAGCTGGTGTGATATCCTCTTAACAGTACAATTTACATACTTATAATTAATGCATATTCTTTGTACTGATTAAAAATGAATTGTTTTGCATGACATGTAAAACTAATTTTACATTGCATTGTGACATGGAGAGCTGCGCGTTTACAGTGAGGAGAAACGGTCACACCTGTCATATAGATTAATCTTAATACACGTGTTCATCAAGCAAGATGGAGGAAAACAGTCGCAAACTCCTTGTTATAAATGTTCAGCCACCATTATGCTAGTCTGCATACATTTCCAGTGGTTCTCGTTATGGTGCATAATTGCTGTGAGCCTAGTCAGACCCACACGTCTCTCAGTTGAACGCTGCTATAGGTTTCAGCATGTGCGCTACTCAGACACCTGACAGAAGTGCATTTCGACTGCACACGCATGCGGGTTAGGTGTCGGGAGATTGCGTGTTGTCTGTCACAGGCTCAAGCCGCTCTGTGGAATAGATAAGCTTAATTTCAGCCGTAGACCCAGCCCCGTACTCCCGCGGAGGCACAGAGCGGGTCCCAGGGCTGCCGCGGAGACGGAGGAGGGTGGAGGCGCCCCCCCGGAGGCCTGCGGGGAGAGGCGGGAGAGGGGCGCGCGCGAGCGCTACGCTAGGCCTCCGTTCTGCGGCCGGCAGCCGTGGCTGAAAGGGTAATCTGTAAGACACAAATTAATTGTCAAAGTTGTCAAGCGGGCTGGCAGGGAGAAGCCTTTTGAAAGATTGAAAGATGATTTAAATATTTTCCTGGATCCCTTCCTTTCTTTCCTTTTTTTTTCTTTTTTTTTTTTTCCTGTGGCGCGTTTGATTTGACAAGTTCTAATGGCTGGAGACATCGAAAATTCAGAAGACGACGGAATTAATGTTTAAATGGAAATCTTTTCATTCCGCTCCCATTCTGAATAAAGACCAGGAACTTGCGGCTCGAGACTGATTTTTCAGTGACTTTGAAAGTTTTTTGTTCCCTCTATGCGGTCGTGCCATTGAGTTTGTGTATTTGTGTACATCCCTGTGCTTGTGTGTATGCGTGTGTGCGTGTGTGTGTGTGTGCATCTGCAGAATTTCTGTGATATGAAAGCTGCATCTGCTTCTCTGTTGTTTATTCTTAAGAAGCGTATTGTGATTGAGGGGTAAAATGCATAAAACATTGTTAATTATTTTATGGACTCACGACATGGACGCCTTGTATAAAATTAACATGCTAAATTACAAAAACAAAGTGTGCGCTCACTTCTATGGTCTGCCATCTCCTCAGGGTTCAATTTTTAATTTTACTCTGCTCCCATATTCCACTACCCATGATTAATACACGTTATGTAAATCTGCAGCTCAGCTCGTTTAAAAGACAGGAAAGTTGCTTTTGCCCTTGACTTTGGGGTTGTCCAACGCACTCTCATGCACACCGGTGACCACACTTTCCATTTTCTATCATTTTTAACTATTCTCAATATTTACATTATTATGTCATGTTCCAGCGCATAACTTTCTTCCATCCACCCATCTATTATCCAACCCACGTATCCCTGGTCAGGGTCACATGGAGGATGGAGCCTATCCCAGCATGCATAGGGAGAGAGGCAGGAATGCACCCTGAACAGGTTGCCAGTCCATCGCAGGCAACGCATCGCTATATCCTATAATTTAGACTCTCCAATTAGCCTAAACCGTGTGCTTTTAGTCTCTAGGAGGAAAGCGGAATACACTGAGGAAACCCACACAGACACGGGGAGAACATGATAACTCTACACAGAAAGGCCCAGGCTGTGATGAAAACATTCACCCTGCCCTGCAAAAACTCCTTTTTGAAGGAGAAATTTAGAGAAATACTGTGCTCAGTCTAATTAAATAATAACTTAATTACTGTGCCTGTAGCGTAGTGGTTAAGGTAAATGACTGGGACACGCAAGGTTTGTGGTTCTAATCCCGGTGTAGCCACAATAAGATCAAGATCCGTACAGCCGTTGGGCCCTTAAGCAAGGCCCTAAACCCTGCACTGCTCCAGGGGAGGATTGTCTCCTGCTTAGTCTAATCAACTGTACTTCGCTCTGGATAAGAGCGTCTGCCAAATGCCAATAATGTAATGTAATGTAACAAAAACTTGGGGTAAAAAAAGGACACTATTCCCAGTGTAGGTAACATCGCATTTGACCGCATAAACACAGAGATTCTGTTCGACCTTTTCCAGAGATTAATTCAACACATTAACTGGGTTAGTCTTGTAAAACATCAGACCACCTGCATCACTGCTGTTTGCTGGAGGATCTTGCCTCCCTGTTGTCCAGTTCGTACAGCAAGGGCAGGAGTTGCACAGTGCCCTCTACTGCCCCCTACAGGAGAGCCTAGAAATGTCGATGCCCTTTCCATGATAATGGACATTCTACCTTTATACAGTATTTTTTTTATATAGAAAATACAAATGCATATATTGGTGCAGTGCTTGGGAAAGGGTGGTGGGTTCAGCTTATTTCACTAGTCCTGTACACGCTGAAGAGTAAATATGGATGGAGGATGCTGGGAAAGTCTGAATTCAAAGGGTAGAGAGGAGCAAAGAGGGAGCTGGTGCCAGCTAGAAGGAGAGGGAGAAGAAGGCTTTGGGTTAGAGGGTGGGAGAGGATGGGAATGAGAGCGGTAATCATGTTTGGAAGTCGTGGCTTGCCCATTCTCTCAGTAAATTTCCTGGTGTAAATGGAGGCTAATGGAGGAACGGTCTGTGTAATTCTCTCTCCATTAGCCACTCCGGCTGGCCTAATTGCCTAGCCGAGCCTGAACAATTTCGTTAGACGTTGCTTGGATAATTATTGCTGCTTTGGCTAAAAATAACAACCCTCTGGAATTCAAGCCGATGGATTCCCCCCCCCCCCGAACACACACATATACCCCAACCCTCCATTTTGTGTTTCTCCTGATTTGGGAGTGGGGGTTTCCACAGCTGTAAATGAAATAGATTATTGACTCCAGGTGTCCAGAGAGGATGGATCATGTTTGATGGGATGAGGCAAGGTCAGAGCACACACACGCAGAGGCAAAAGCATGAACCTCTTTCTACCGGACGAGAGACAGGCACTGACCACTGCTAATGCGAGGAGTGTCATTCTGCTCTCACTAGCAAAATCTCCACATCAGACCTAGTCATAAACACCCATTTAAGTGTGAGATTATGTAATGCTTTTAGTTTCAAATGGAAGTGGGTCAAAATTAATGAACATTTTTTTCCCCTGCCCATGCAGTTGATGTGCCAAATGTTCCATTAATCTAAACCTCAGTTAAGTATGTTCTCCATATGATTGTACTGTATGTGTGTGTGTGTGTGTGAGAGAGAGAGAGAGAGAGAGAGAGAGAGAGAGAGAGAGAGATAGTTTGACAGAGAGAAAGCGAGAGAGAGAGAGAGAGAGAGAGAGAGCGAGAGAGATTTTGACAGAGAGAGAGAGAGAGAGAGAGAGATTTTGACACAGAGAGAGAGAGTATGTGAGGGTAATGTTGAGAGGGTAGATAATGGTAGCAAAGTTTCAATGCGTCTCTGTACACCACATCACTCTTATGGTAGCAAATGTCAAAAATTATGAGGTTGCATGGAGAAGATTTTGGATGTTTTTAGTCAAATTATGACCTTCAACTGGCTATCTCACTTTACCTCCCTATCACTGTAGACTCCATAAACACCACCTTCATGCAACGTTTATTGAGAGGTTATAAATGTTAGAGTGAGTTATGTTAGAGGGGATATGTACAGAGTTTGTGGGGATGTAATATATGGTAGACTGAGTTATAAAGGTATAGAGAGTTTGTGGGGGTGTTATAGATGATGGAGTGAGTTATAGAGGGTATATAGACAGTTTGAGGGGGTGCTATAGATGGTAGAGTGAGTTATAGAGGGTATATAGACAGTTTGTGGGGGTGTTATAGATGGTGGAGAGAGTTATAGAGGGTATATAGACAGTTTGTGGAGGGGTTATATACAGTATAGTGAGTTATAGAGGGTTTATAGACAGTTTGTGGCGGGTTATAGATGGTAGAGTGAGTTTGTGGTGGTGTTATAGGTGGTAGAGTGAGTTCTATGTGATATGGAGTTGATAGATGATAGTCAGAGAATATGAATATGGATAGATTATAGAGTAAACTGAGAGAGGTTAAGATTGTGATGAGAATGTGTTCTCCCTTGACCTCTCCATAAACACTTACTTTACCAACTGCAGCCTGTCCATAATGGTGAAGTGTTATTTTGCAGCGAGGTTAGAGACCAGAGCACAGATTAGTATAGGGTGCTTTGGCATATTGTACAACAATAGTTGTACAAACGGAAGCAAGGATGCTGTCGAGTTAACTTTAAAGCTTTTCTGGGCACACTTTATAATAAGGTTCCTTAATTGGCATTGACTAATGTAAAAGGAAATTAACTTTTCATTAGTTAATGGATTTGTTGACAACTAGCTAGCGTCATTTTTACATGGTATTTGCACATTTATACATTACATGATATTTATACATCACGTATGCATCATTTATACAACCATACGATGAACTTATAATTAGTTAACCATTGACAAATACATTAACTGACTTTTTCATTCCAATATGAATGGACAATAACTAATGTAGTGTTTAACATGAATTCATGATGTACAAATACAATAACAGAGCTGTACGGATTCCTCAGCAGCAGTTAGTTAACAACTGCATTAGTTCTTGCCAATCCATTGAACTGTATTGTAGTGTAAGTGTTACTCAACAATAGTTGTACACAAAACTGAAACAGGGATGCTGTCTGATTAACTATTCACCTAGCTTTTCTGAATCCAGATCAACAGGAGATCCACTTCAGTTGAGCCCAGACCGTGCAGTTAGTCCCATGTCACCTGTCTCTACCTCCCTCTCATCTGTTCAAAAGTGTTTATTCTTCACTAAACATTTGCCTGTACCTAGTGTCATGTGCCTTTGTCTACAGCGATACTCATAACGGGGGTTTGTTTATGTAACTGTATACCCCTCGCCATATGCATATTTATTGGGTATGGCCATAATAAAAACCATTTTATCGCAATGAGGAAGCTTATGGAGGGTAGAGAGGGGAATTTATAGATGGTACGGCGAGTTGTTCTAACCTCTTCCCATAGCCTAACCCAGTCTCTGCCCCTCCGAGTCCCTTGACTTTCACACTTAATAACTTACAGATTGTTCTAATATACTCAGACTTGACTTGTTCTCTATTATATTGATTTTTAATGAGGTAATGATTTTTTATGGGCGGCGATACGGCTTAGCTTTGCGAATGGTTTTCCGCTGCTCAGATACATTTCTGTTCTAATGTTTATGTTCTGCAGTGAGTTGTGGCCTTCATGCACACTCCTGTTTATAAGCTCTCTCTCTCAGTCCCTCTCTCTCTCACTCTCTTTCTCTCTCTCTTTCGCTCTCTCCCTCTTCCTCTCTCTCTTTCTCTCACTCTCAATTTTTTTGCTGGTCTGGCATTTGTGTTTGCGTAGCACTGATTGTTGATTTATATTTTGACAGGACACGTCTGTGGATTCTGCTGACCTGCGGTTTCATTTATGTGCATGACGTGGTTTTCATACAAGTCTGTGTGTGTGTGTGTGTGTGTGTGTGCGCACATGTATGTGTTGGTGTGTGTGTGTGTGCTCATGCACGCGCACTTAACGGAAGCTTCTGACATCCCTCCTGCTGTGCTCCTTCAGAGTATTTATGACTTGAATTCAAGAAGGTCCCCCATGGTTTCCCGCCTGGTGCTACTGTGGAACAGTGGGCTTTACTGGTCTCTCAAAAAAACATATTTATAGATATGTGTAATATTGCACAGTTTTTATTGATTCAAGAATGAGCCCTGACAATACGACTGGCTTTCCATGTTATTGTCTCACATGCCCATCACTTAAGTATCAGAAGCAGTGCTGTATGGAAAACTAAAATGGAGGCAAATAGAAACCATTATTAAAACCAGGGAAATATTGTACCATGTAAACTGAAAATATTTAATGAAATATTTTTGTCCGGGCATTGGATTACTGAATTAAATGTGTATTTGTATTATTTTTACAATGACCACCATAGCCCTCTCAAACAGCACCCAGTACCACCCCCACACACGTGCGTGCACACACACGCACACAAGGAGAAACCCAAAAAGAAAACAACAAAATTCAAATGAAATTATATTTAATGAGACAGGACCAGAAAAACACCTGAGAACCTATCGTGCACTCCTCTCCAATTCACCGTCATTGTGCAATGACCCTGCAGTGGAGACAGGCTAATGAATCCACCTGCGATGTAGCTAAACATAAACCCACTGGGCCAGTTCCTAAGCAGGCCAGGGATGGAGTGGGCTCAGTTCTGCCATCCTTTTTTTTTTCTCAAGTGGAGAGCAGAACTATTTGGAACACTATTTTCCCCTGTGTTATGAGAAAGGGTTATTAGGCATGCGGTGAATCATGGCGTTTATGTGTAATGATATGGGAGCAGTAATTATTTCTGCTTTGTAACAATGCGCATTTGCAATCGAGTGCTGATGGGAAATACGCAAATGAACTAAAACAATAACCGTCAAACTCATCCGCTGTCACCAATGACAGGGAGCAGGAGAAATCCATTAGCATCCCGAACATCCGTACGGACTAATTGTGATACGTCTGCCTGACATTTCGAAATAAATTGATTTACAAATTGTGTCTACTGTCACAAAGATACCTGGTCGTCTAGAGGAAAAAAGCTCATTGCCATTTGATGCAGAAGCAGCATGTCTCTTCAAATCACCTCCCCGAAGTGGAAAAATATAGAGTTGCAGAGGTGTTTTTAAGGGTCGCTAAATTCATCAAGTCAAAACTCAATAATTAACTTGGGTTATTCTTGGGTATTGAAGTCAGTAAAGCCATTAAATGAATAGATACATTTTGTGAAATCACTTGTGTCCGCGCGGCTCTGATCTGACTGCGATAGATTCCCGTGCAATCAAAGAAGAAGTCTTAATGATAATCTCCTCTGTGTTCAAACCCCGCTGAGTTCACCCGAGCTAACCCCCGCCGCCTGGCTTTCTGGAAGGCCTGAAGAAGCGCTCTGACCTCTCTCTGGCCCTGCCGTGGCAGCGGTTTCTGCCTCGCTTCCTGGATACAATGGCGCCCCGCAGCGTCTTGGTGAAAAATGGCTGAGTTTCATAGCGGCAGCCATTGATCGCGGGGCGAATGATAGAACGTGCCGATGATCGGAAGTGACGGGCAGCATGCCGCCCTGTCCCCTTCCGCACCGCCACCGCCGGTCGCCGTGGTGACACGCGGCGGGGGAGGCGGCGGGGGTGGGGGGGTGAGAACGGACAGGGAAGGGTGACTGCGTCCCGTGACAAGCGGATGGCACCTGCCATTACCAGCTGAGCTAGCTCCAGCTACTGGGGGCAGTCCATGGGCCCCGGGGGGAGCTTGGGTGTGGGGGTAAGGGGTGAGGAGGGGGTAAGATCAGGGATGGCAGCTGCCTGCTAGCTCCAGCTACAGGGGGAAGTCTATGGGCCCCAGGGGGAGTTTGGGTGTGGGGGTAAGGGGTGAGGAGGGGGTAAGATCAGGGATGACACCTGCCTGCTAGCTCCAGCTACAGGGGGCAGTCTATGGGCCCCAGGGGGAGTTTGGGTGTGGGGGTAAGAGGTGAGGAGGGGGTAAGATCAGGGATGGCACCTGCCTGCTAGCTCCAGCTACAGGGGGCAGTCCATGGGCCCCGGGGGGAGTTTGGGTGTGGGGGTAAGGAGTGAGGAGGGGGTAAGATCAGGGATGGCACCTGCCTGCTAGCTCCAGCTACAGGGGGCAGCCCATGGGCCCCGGGGGGAGGTTTGGGCATGAGAGTAAGGGGTGAGGATGGGGTAAGATCAGCGGAGGTTTGCCAGTGAAATGAAAGTGTGACACCATCATCATTTCCATAGTGAGTGACACGTGGGGCCGACAGCAGTCCAGGGAAACGCTACCGTATAGAAACAGTACCGCTGCTGTATCATGGGAGTGTTGCTGTTAGCCGCCCAAACCTCCCTCTCCCACCGTTGGCTTGATCACACCAGTAAGTTTTCTCAGTCCGATTAACAACCTTGGTTTAATATTTGTAACATTCTAATTTAGAAATGTAATTAATGTACACACTCTTCGGCTTAATAATTGAAACGGATGATGATTTTTTTCTGCCAGCTTTTATATTGTAGTTTCGATTTGATTCGTAATAAAGGGAGCCACTTATATTTTGGAATTCATTACCTCAATACACAAACCTAAATGCAATAAAAAAGGGCCAAAGGAGAAGTGGTGTAATTGCAATGTTTTATAATATTTTTTATATTAAATAATATTTAATATTAAATAATAATATTGTCTTTTTTTTTTGGGGGGGGGGGGTTAAATATGAAAAAATAATGTTTAGGTCATATAAGCGATTAGAAAGTCTGCTTTCCAGCGCAGACTGCTGGATGAGGTGGAGCAGCGTTAAGCCCAAGAGACTGCACTTAAATCTGCCTCAAATGGCAGCATTCAAATGCTCTCTCTCTCTCACTTTCTCTCTCTCTGTTTCTCTCTACCCCTCTCTGTTTCTCTTTCTCTGTTTCTGTCTCTCTCACACGCTCTCTCTGTCTCACACTATCTATTTCTCTCTCTCCCTCTCTTTCTCTCACTGTCCATCATAAGCTTTCTCAGTAAACAGCACAGCACTGTGGACAGGTTGGAAAATTAAGCTTTTAGCCACGGCTAGCACTCTACATGCAGGGATGACATATGCATTCAGGCATGTATGCATATATACCAGGGCTGGAGTCAACTGTAAACTCCAAAATCAAGTGTAGAATTGTGAAAAAGCTACAGGAAAGAGAATTGGAATGCAATAGGAATTTCAAGGAGTTATTATTATTATTATTATTATTATTATTATTATTATTATTATTATTATTATTATTATTACATGGCTCAGGCGGTAAGAGAAGTCGTCTGGCAGTCGGAGGGTTGCCGGTTCGATCCCCCGCCCGGGCTGTGTCGAAGTGTCCCTGAACAAGACACCTAACCCCCAAATGCTCCTGACGAGCTGGTTGGTACCTTGCATGGCAGCCAATCGCCATTGGTGTGTGAGTGTGTGTATGAATGGGTGAATGAGAAGCATCAGTTGTGCAGCGCTTTGGATAAAGGCACTATATGAATGCCAACCATTATTATTATTATTATTATTATTATTATTATTATTTTCCACCACATACCATGGGATTACATGTTCTAAATTACAAGTACAGAATATCCTAAAATGGGGAGCATTCAAGTGCTATTTGACTTAATCTTGTAATTTCAGTTTAGAACGAAACTATGAAATACATGTATTTTCTCCAGTTCTCCTATACTGTAATACATGAAATAATTATTGCATCATAATTTCAGATTTTACATCACAAAGCTTGCATCTTTCAGGTCTAGATACCAGCAACATTGAAAATGCCTTCCACAGGTACAGATAAGGTTCTGGATTTATTTCCAGCACTGGACAGGATGAATTCCTCTGTTTGGCATTCTGGGCTCAGGTTAGCCTGCTACCTACCGTGATGCTGGTAGCTATGTGGTTGTAGAAAGAATCAGGGAATCCATAAAGCTTTGTTCTTTTCTTGGGCAGAGGGATGATTTTGGTGGGGTGAAAGAGAGGACCTTGAGAGAAGGAATAGAGGTGTCCATCACGCTTTAAGCCAGCTATTTAAAAGAGGGATAAATAGATGCTAAACAGCCAGGAAAATCAAACAATAGTAAAGGACTCCTTACCCAGAAAACTTCGCTGAAACTACCCTGAAATAAGGAAAGCTAGAGCACACAGCCCAGTACAAAAAAACTTTAATAATCAGACGATAGAGAGGACCATGTTTGCCAGTATCTCCTTCATATTGTGTCTTGTTTCAGCCATGCAACAGTCAACTTTGAACCTTGGATCCAGACTTCGCCAACCATTTCTATATTGAAGATATTACGATGTTGTGACCACTTTGATTGGTCTCATGCTTATCACATCACAGCGAAGACCTGTGACCCATGGAATAGCAGAAGTTGTGGTTACAACTTTATCAGGCTGGTATCGATCTCCTGCGTCCTCATCAGGCTCCAGTGTCTCGCAGCACTCTTTGATTAGTTTGATTTCATTTGCTGTGGACTGAATGGTAGCTCGAAGCTGTGTTAAGACTCATGTGGGGATCTGAAGAAATTACATCATTATCTTCAGCTGGCTACTCCACCTTGTTACATTTGCAGCCTGGAGCTTGAGGTGACCCTTGAGAACGTCTGTTGCCCTTAATAATGTAAGCCTCTGACCTTTTGCCATCGCGATTTGTAGAGGCCCAGCTTGTTCCAGGGCATCACACACCACAAGCTGGGCGGCGTGGCTGAAGCATGGGCTTTTCTCAGGTGGCAAGTAGGTCAGGTGGCCAGTTCATCAATTACACCCATCTCCGCAAGGTCAGCTCCGCCATCATCATCATCAGCTGTGTCACTGTCACCAGCCTCCACTGGTGGAAGGAAATGAAAGCCTTCGCCACATTCACAACATTATCGGTCACAATGACAGAGCCTTTGTTGACAACATTGCAGATGGCCGTGGTATTCTCATATTTCTGAAAAATGTTTTCCGCTGTGTCTTCCCTCGAACCCTTCACAAGTCAGCATTGCAGTGTGCAGAATGAAATGAGCAGTTACATCCAAAAAAGACCATATGTCCCTCTGCTGGACCAGATGTCTCTCTCTTTCTTCTCTCGAGACATCCTTGATGATAGCTGTGAATAGGGGAATAAGGGGCTGGTGGCTTGGCACGGTGAACTGAGGTTCGCGGCTAACTGCTTGTTTTCAATAGTTCACAGATGAAGTGGACCATTGACAATGTTGTCAACAATGAGTGCTATGAGCTCCGATCGATGGCTGTTGGTGGCTAGCCATTTCGCAGTGTCAGAATGGTCAAGCTATTCTGTCTGATGTTGCTGGTGAGCATAGCTGCTCCACTACAAATGAGAGGATGCTCACTTTAGGAGAAACCTAACAAAAATAGTTAGGCTCTTGGTTAAATAGAATCTTAGGCAAGGGCTACAGTATGAATGTTATTGGGAAGGCACAGTTAAAATGGCTTCCACAGAACTGGAAAAAAAATGGCTTCCACAGAACACAACAGCCTCAGAGATGATTAGTGAAATGGTGCAATTGTGCAAAAACAGAATGAAAAACTTATGGAGATAATTACGCCACATAACATGCAAAGATGTTGATTAGAATTTTATTTTATTTTCAAAGCATTCCAATTCTATCTGTCAGATCATCATCCATATCAACTCAGTTATCTATATTTAAAATATTAATGTCCACAAAACAATGAACATAAGTGTTTTCTTTCTTTTTTCTTTTTTTTTTGCTGATAAATGCCTGAAGATGCTTTGTAAATTTGAATGTCGCTTGAGTGGATCCATACTACAGTGCTTAGAGACTGCACTGCGATTCCCTGGTGCTGTCAGAGTTGGTTCAACAATGTGATCCATCACTATGGTCTTCCCTGACATCTCAGAGTTTCCATCCATTTTCAGTTTCCAAATCTCAATGTTAATATTCCAGACCAGAGTTCAGACACAAATCAGGCTCACAAACCATCCCAGGTTTTACACAAAAAGCAATCCAAATGTAAATCACCTCTATCAAAGTCAAACCACTGCGCACTAAATCACCAGCCTCATACGTTCAGCACAGGCACAGCTGGCCTTCTTTAAAAACATTGACTGTTCAATCAGCATAATTGTTCGGAATTCTGGGTAATGTTGTTTCAATCAAATTCCAAACAACATAATTGTTCTAGAAAACCGATAGAAAATTGTGCAGAATGACAGATAAACCCAAAACATTGACATTTTCTTTTTTACCAAATGAAAACGAGTTGAGAATTCATCCCGCATAACAACCATGCATTATGATTGAAAGTATTTGATTTGTTTTACTGTCTTTTATTTCATAATGTTCAGCAGGCCAAGACAACCTCCCTCAGAAATGGAATTTCATGGAATTGAATGACGTTCAATTCTATTCCCTTTAATTCCAATTCAAGTCGAATTCTGTTTCCTTGGAACATTTCCCATGCATATACCATGTATACCATGGGGTATACATGCAAATGTGTGTGGATATACATGCAGCTTATACAAATACAGATGCAAAAGGATACTGATAAGATGTGTGGTTGAATGGGTGATTGACTATAAGTCTAACAAGACATGTTTCATAAATATATGAATTGTTTGTTTACATCTGTAAATATATACAGTTGCAGATACACATGTCTGTTGTCTGTCTGTCTGTGTTTCTTGCAGTTCTTTAGATTAAAATTAAATAGTTGTAGGGGTATGAGGTTCAATCTCAATCATACCTCCCTGTTGCAGTAATATCATTTCCCCACATTTTTACACTATAAGTATTGTCTTTGACTCAGCATAACTCCTTCGATCCGCACCCAATAATCATGCATTTATGCTACCGCTGATTACATTTTTTTTTTCTTATTCTTTTATTTTTCTCATTATTATTTAATTATTTATTTTCACTGAGAGTTAATGAGTTTTCCCCCGCTGGTAATGTTAGAATGCGGCTGCTGTCAAACTGCTGCATGCCGCCCAAGATAACAATAAGTCACTAATGTGTGCAAGGCTTTTCACTTTTTATAACTGTAATTGAATATTCCACCATAAAGGCAGGAATAATAATGAAAATAATGCTATGAAAAGCCTGTGGAATAATACTGTTTATCACAGAAGTAGCCAGCTTCGCAACAGCAAATTTATTTTGCACTGCTGCCAACTTGGCGACTTTGTCACTAGACTTAGCGTTTTTCAGACCCCTTTAGTGACTTCATTTCAGAACAGAGTCTAGCAACAAATCTAGTGACGTACACCCGTGTCATAGAAAATATATTCAATTCCATTGTAGGGATCCTTTCTCAATATCTCCCTCCTTCATGGAACTTTAATGATACATGCAAATAGATGATGCAAATGAATGCAAATGAATGCGTAATGTAATTCAGCAACTTCTAGAAACTTAGTGAGTGTGTGTACTTTCTGTCTGAAAAAAGTTGATCTTTTCCCTGCTCGTGCATTTTCCATCTGTATTTCGGTACTCTTAGCTTCTTTCAACGAATAAGCTCCGCCTTCTTGCCCATTCTTGCACTGACTCTTGCAAGCCCCTCCCCCTTAGTTGTTTTTTGCACTGACTCATGTAAGCCCCTCCCCCTTCATAGTTTTTTGCACTGACGCATGTAAGCCCCTCCCCCTTAGTTGTTTTTTGCACTGACTCATGTAAGCTCATCCCTCTTTGTCGTTTTCGCTCAGGGCTCATGTCTGAACGAGGAGAACAGGCGCCATTTTGTCTGTTCTCCCTCGTAGCCGTTGAGCTCTCCTCTCAGCCCATCTGCATTCATATTGCTGATTTTAAGGGGAAACCAAACGGGGCCAGGGGACCTAACCTCCTGATGGTGCCGTGATTCCTCTCGTCCCCCTTCCTCCGCGCAGTAGCTGCAGAGGCAACATTAGCATGCTAATGCGAGCAGGAAAAAACTCTTCTTCTTTCTGATATCAGCCCATCCTGGCTGCCTACCTTTTCTCATATGCCTACCTGTCTACTCCAAGCCACTTCAGATAATTTTCCATGGGTGCTACTGAGGTATCGGGCAGAACCGTTGCGGAGGGATGTCGCCACCTCGCTAAACTAATCCAGACACTCGTTCCTCACTCAGTTTAGCTCTCCAGATGGAACGAAGCTGCGAACGACGCAAAACGATGACCCCCAAACCACCTTCCCCCGATTTTCAGAGCGCTTGACAGTAAAGGCTGTATCAACATAATTACAGTGTAATTACATGCCTCCTGCCCGAAATTTCACTGTCAAGGACAGCTCTGTGTTAATCAGTGTTTTCAGCCAATTTATAATGGCTACAAGAGATTAAGAGTACGATGTGCCCGATTGCTGTGCAAAATCCTGCCGGCGACGAGCGGAGAAATGTGAAAATCCCTGAAAAGTCACAGAAAGCGGCGTAGCGGGGGGACGCCAGAGTAGGTAATTACCCCAATATTCCATATTCATCATCATATTAATTCAAGTTAATGCCAAAATATTACAGCATTAATCCACTGCAAATGCCTACCTGTCATACTGGCCTAGCGCGGAGATTATACCAGACGGAATAGGGGGAGAGGTGTCCTGCCATGCTGATTCTGCCTGGGGCCCTTGATGTGAGTCAGTGACTGGTACTGCAGCAGGTTTTAATCGTCTGTAAGGATGAGGATTAGGAACCACACACATCAAGTGTGTTTGCGTTTATGTTTTCTCTCTCTCTCTCTACGATGTCACTAACAATCGATAGAAACATGTCATGAAATCAGATTTCTTGTCTTTTTTAATCTTTGCCATTATTTCCTAGCTCGTGCTCTGTGCAGTACCTGCACCTGTGTCGACAGTCCACCAAAATGTTGACTTTACTCATCATCCGAGTTCACAGATGAGCAGTCAATAATTCTGACGGCTTTCTCTTGACTTGCCAATTTGAATCTGCACTTTGACAATGGATCTGATTCAAATGCTGGTGAATGACTAAAGTTATAAGACCCGTCTGGCGCTAATCGATATGCTACAGGACTTGTGGATAATGAAGGACACAATGTTGGACTTGGTAACTCCTGAGGGGATAGAAATGAATTTGTCGTCAATCAAACAACCTCACTGCCAAAGATCAGCCCTGAAATCTTCATCAGAAAGGCTGAGGTGGCATTATGTGATGTTCAAAGTAATCCATCCATCCATTATCTGAACCCGCTTATCCTGAACAGGGTCGCAGGGGGGCTGGAGCCTATCCCAGCATACATTGGGCGAAAGGCAGGAATACACCCTGGACAGGTCGCCAGTCCATCACAGGGCACACACACCATTCACTCACACACTCATACCTATGGGCAATTTAGACTCTCCAATCAGCCTAACCTGCATGTCTTTGGACTGTGGGAGGAAACCGGAGTACCCGGAGGAAACCCACGCAGACACGGGGAGAACATGCAAACTCCGCACAGAGAGGCCCCGGCCGACGGGGATTCGAACCCAGGACCTCCTTGCTGTGAGGCGGCAGTGCTACCCACTGCACCATCCGTGCCGCCATGTTCAAAGTAATGCCTGTGTTTATTATTATTATTATTATTATTCACTAGCATGCAATAGACTTTCTACTAAATGGCCCTCTTATTTTTACAAAAGCGAATGCTCTTTTTCTATTACAGATTCCGTCAGATTCCATCTAAAAAAGGTTTGCACTTTACCGACACGTTTTGCATGAAAAAGAAAAATGATAAGTGGAACTGGTCCAGGGTTTTGTCTCCTTTCTGTTGTTGTATGCACAACTGTAACCCCCCCCCCCCCAAACCCTCCTCCTAGCCCCCAGCCCCCAGTGCCTCCACAGCTCCCTCAAACCCTGGCAAGATTACAACAAAACATAAGTACTAATTCAGACACAAAGCCTGTTCTACTGAAATGTGTTTTCTTTCTCATTATGTTAAAACCATGGTTTTATCACTGACTGCCACTGCAGCTGCAATCTTAAAACAAATTTGCTGTTGAGTATTTTCAAAAGGCTTTTTTCTGTGTTATAATTATCGCAGGTGCTGGGGTAGGAAGTGTATGTTCTGTTGCTTCTCGTATTGTATGCAATAGTAATTGTAAAACACAAGGTAAAAGACACAATTGGAAGCAGCTCAAAAAAATGCCAGTACAAAGCCCAAAACAGAGAAGCCTGAGTTTTGAGTTTTGAGTTCCGCCCAAATGGCTTCTTGAAAGCCCTGGCACCTACCTGAGGAAAAAGTTGTCAGAAATCGGAGGGACTTTTCTCCAAAGTAGAGCGGAGGAGACTCGGGAGGACGGCGGCTGAGTGGCATGGGTTTTTGCGCAGCTTGATGTTGCATGCCTGACTCTGATTGCGGTTGTCTGTTGCATCAGTCATGCGTTGGTGCTAATCCCTTACATTTTCTCCCAGAAGAGAGAGAAGTGCCTGGAGTCTCGGGGGATTTGAATGCCGGATTTGCATACAACAAATTCAGACGAGGGACACGCGTGAAGGGAGGGACGAGGAAGGACTATATTATCCCGTTTAAAATTCCACCTGCTACATTCAGGCTGCAAAAGACACTTCCTTTCTGCCCATTAAAACATGCTCACACTGTAAGCTAAAGCTGGCCTCCTCACACTGGACATTGTGTTGCTGTTGCTGTGAATATTAATAATAATAATGTCATAATAATAAGAAAAACATCACTATCAACAACAACAACAACAACAGCGCAGTGGAGGCCAATTACTTTTGGTTCTCTGAAACCATGGATAAAAAATGACTGTAATTCAGACATGGATCACTGGATACGGATGTAAATGCCCTTAAGTTAAAGCTGACAGCCTGCTACACTTTAACGTCATATTCATTGTTTCATTTCAAATCCAATGTGCTTCTACTGCATATTGGCTAAACCATAATACAAAATATTGATGTAGCAGTAGCAGACGTTGTGGTTTTGCAGAATGGTGAGTTGTAATAAAGAGGGTGTTTCACAATAAGAATGACATTCCTGACGTCTTAAAGTGGTACTTTTATATTTGTTCATGGTTTGGCAGTATCTCCATTTATCCGTGGATAGACAGTATGGTGTGAGTGCTGTTTGGTGAAGGAAAACACGTCAATGGTTTCTGTGATTATATGCAGTATGTACACAGAGAACAATTCGATTTTTTTGGTGATTCACGTTCCCTTCTGGTTTTGTAAAATTAGCAATTTGTAAATATGAGACATTTTTTATTTCAAATCAATGAGTAAAGACCAAGACCATTTTCCATTTTTTTACATAATACAATTTTTTTTCATGTTGCAGTGAAAATATTTTCAAAAAGACATTTTAAAGAATTTTATTTGAATGTCCTGTGACGAGCTTAGGGAAGACAACACTGAATGTTCTGGTTGAAGGACGCAAGGTCTCGGTAGACTCATTTACAGCAAAACACTCAATCTGTTTTAATGAAAAAATTACAAAATACATAAAAACACTCAAACAATCAAGTACAGTTTGCACAGATTTTCACAAAGCATTGCTTTCCACTTCAAAGAATGAATAAGAGACCTTTTCATGGTAGAACCATTACCTAAAAATTCATTATAGTTCTTATGGAAATGTAAATGTGAAGTTCTCTTTGACTAGCTCATACCTCAATGATAGCAGCTATCTGAGATCAAATAGCTCTGTGGCATTTCTTTGGCATATGGGATATGCATATCAAAGATGAAATATGAAGGCTCTCTATGGCCTGTGTTAAATTCCATTTTGATTGAATAAAGTCCCATTAAAATGTAAAAATCAAAACTGATAAACAGAGGTCAGGGGGAAAATATAATTAATTCAGCAAAGTTTATGGTGTCACAGACTCCATTAGAGCAGGAGGAAATGTTTCACTCCGAGGGGGCTCCTGTGGAAATGAGTTAACCTTTGGGATACGGGAGAGTTTTCGCTCTCATTAAAAATCCATTTTGTGAGAATTGTGCTGCGTTCGCAAGTTTGTCTTTGGTGTCTTCCCCCCCCAAAAAAAAGGTGCGAGGAGGAGTGAGAATAAATCTAGAGGAAGGCAGGATCGTGAACCCTGGATCAATTACTCTCTGCCAGCTGAAAGTGTGCAGGCTGTGGTCAAAGACCGCGGTTAACAGTGTGCATCCCAATGGCAGCTGGTGAAAAATGAACCTCCTCCTCAGGTTTGGCAGCAGCTCCGCTGATCCTCCGGGGAAACGTACAGTCGTGGTCCTCCCGGGCCGTGACATCAGCAGGGGCTACCAGACCCAGAACCAGCAGGGCCCGCAGTATCTTATTGCCGGTCCTGAAGGCCCACAACGCTTGTAAGGTGGCTGAGATCTTTCTCCTGCAAAGCCTGTCAACCCTGGTCATGTCCTATTGAGAGTTAATGGGGCAGCCTGCAACCTAGTGGCTGAGGTACATGACTGGGACCTGGAAGGTTGTTGGTTCAAGCCCCTGTGTAGCCACTATAAGATCCATGTAGCTGTTGGGCCTGAGTAAATTATATTGGAGCAGGCTATAGCCTAGTGGATAAGGTACATGACTGGGTCCTGAAGGTCTGGTGGGTCAAGCCTCAATGTAGCCACAATAAGATCTAGGCAGCTGTCGGGCCCTTGAGCAAGGCCTTAACCGTGAATTGCTCCAGGAGGAATTGTCCCTTCTTTGTCTAATCAACTGTAAGTCGGTGCAATTGGTGGAATCAGACATTTTGTCCATTTAAAAAGATTTTTTTTGCCATGCACCAGATGCATCGAGCTTCCATGAGCGCTTTGGCGCAGTTTGCATTGACTATATCCAACTTTACTGCTGAAGTTGCCAATGCTGACATCAATAGAAAGTGATCGGATTAATACCAGTTAGAGGGCCTGGCCATTTCTGCATGTATTGTGTTCAGATGAATGTTTCTCGATTAATCTTTATTTCCTTCTTTGGTGGTGACTTGAAATTGAAATTAAATTATCGTGCAATCTTGAGGATACTGTATCTTGCCTTATTTTTCGCCTTTGATCTTGGGTAAATGACAAATAATAGACCTCTTACTGTATTATAATAGTTGTTGTGTTTCTGTTTCCAATGTTTTTAATGGTTCCAACCCTTTGAAATCCATACATACATATATTAGCTACTGGCGATAGCCCAGTGTTTAGGACATCAAGCCTTTATCTTTCAGCTTGGATACTGTGTGTTATTGCATCAGTAATTGAAAAATATTAACAAACCAACCAGAGATCAAAGTAATTGATTCAAAGGGAGGTTGAGGTGGATTGTTGGGTTTTGATTTTTAAATCAGATGTATTTATCCTCTGATGTGCTGATGTGGTGAAAAATAGGGTTTGCTGAATATCAATATGTATCCCTGCAAGTATATACAGGAATACTCATTGTTCACTGCGCAAATGTTTTTATTTTTATTTTACGTGATTATTATTAATTTACATGTGTGTGGTTATTTCTTGCATATGTCTTAGTTTATTTTATTTATTTCTAATTTAATTTGGCTGCAACAAACTTTCACTCGGGTACAATAAAAACCTATTGATTTATTGATTGATGTATTGGTGTATGTTGAAAAGCACATTGTGCAGACAGAAGAATAGTGCCTTCTCATTCTGTATTTTACTCATAAGACAAAGTCCAACAGAAAGTATGAAACTGTTATTGATGAATTGTTCTGCATAATGAACTTATAAAATTGTGTAATAATTTGACATTTTATGTATTGCACAATGTATCTGCACTATTTATGCTAAAAATCACCAAAAAAACCTTTCAAAAAGCAGAGTGCTTCACACTCCGGTGAAATGTTGAGATAAACACATGAAAGCTAGTAGTTTGAAAACAAATATATTTTTATTTTTTCTTCTTCATTCTTTGTGCAAAGTTCAAGCAGATACACAGAGAAAGATGATGAAAATGACAACAAACTCACAAATGATTATTTAGATAAATTTGAAGACAGACATGTGCTGTAAATTATGATAGTTATGTGACACCGCATCGGACAATGCTGACACACAATGATGTGATGGAAAATGTGTCAGAAATTTCAATTTACAACTCCTGATAGTGTGTCCTGTTGTGTTCCACCCATGTAAGGAATAGGGAATGAGAGAACATTTTGTACACAGCCTTGCATTGTTCGTCGCCGTGGATGAGGGGTAATGGCAACCATGATGTCATAATAGAAGGACCAATCATGTAGGATTGTTCCAAAGGTGGAGCCACTCAAATTAAAGTGAAAGATCATTCCCTGTGTTGCCAGGGGCAACATTCTGTCAGAGAAAATGAGCTATCCATCACAGTCTTAATACAGCTGATACACTGTTGATTTACCAAGCTATTCATCAATATTTATTTACGGGGATAAACTACTTTTTCAATTAAAGTGTAATCATACATCCATCCAATTTTACATTGGCTTAATACATTTTACAGAGAAGTTTTTTCTCTGTGGAAAAATCAATCAACTATTAAAGAAATAAAGTTGTTTTGGGTTTTAGCCATGACCTGATAAGGTACAGAGCTTTCTCATCTTTCGCAGAGACGCACATCAATATTCAGATTTGTTTAAATCCCTGTCTCAGTCGGTCAGGTCGAACTCCCTGATTGGCTGATGTTTCCAGCAAACACACTCCATATGTTCCCCGCTCGAGCTTTCCAGCTCCGTCGAGTGAGGAGGCAGATGCGAGCGGAAACATTTTGCAGCGAAAATTAAACACGAAGAGCCATGACAAGGTGCTACGTGAAACGGCAGTCTGTCCAAAAAGAACACGCCAGACTTGTTCCTGGTGCTTTTCAGCATTCATGGGTACCATGCCTGTTTTTATAGCAGTTCGCTGTCCTCGTTCAGAGCAAATACTATCTTCTGTGCGCCGTGCCATAATTCATTCATAAACAAATAAACAAACATGCAAATACATCAGTAAATACAGTCATAGGCATAGCTGATGTAATTATTCAATGGTTTATATGGATGTACTTCATGGAGTGCTGTTTCAGCGCTGTAGTACTCATTAAACCCCCCTGTGTAGCATGTTTTTAACATCATTGTGCCCCACACACAGTTGCTAATACCTGTCAGGCGACTACAGACACAGCTTCCTGTCTAAATTCAGTTTAATCATTTTATTTCAAATATTGTACATTGTCCCTTTGAACCGAGCTGAATACAGAAAATAATATGTGAACGTATTTTAAGGATGAGTGTCGGCTTTGTGTTTTTGCCTGTCATCATCGGGTTGTCTCTCGGCCCATCCCCGGAGAGGTAGGTATGTGTGTACATCAGAGTCTACTCACTCCGGATGGCTGTGTATGTCATTTTCATGTACCTGACTCTGGTTCATATTATGCCTTTTCACCTTGAAGAAAGCTGAGCTTATTTGAACAAACAGTATCAGCCTCCAGAACTCATTTGCTACAATCTGTAGGGGCAATCTGTCTGCTGGGTAACACTGAGGATTCATTCCCCTCGTTGAGATTCTGCTTTTTCTGCTTGGATGTTAACAAGAGCAGAAGCCCCAAGCCTTCATTTGTGAACAGTGCAGACGCAATGGCCTGTTCTCTGTTTAAATAATTATGTCCAGGCTTCGCAAACGCTAGGTAGCCCTTTAAAATAATCTAATGAGAAATCCACGTTTTCACATGTGAAAATCAGAAGTTCACATGTGACAAATTGAAATATTCACATGTATATTTGCTGGTTGGCACCTTGCATGGCAGCCAATCGCTGTTGGTGTGTGAGTGTGAGTGTGTGTATGAATGGGTGAATGAGAATCATCAATTGCACAGTGCTTTGGATAAAGGCGCTATATCAATGCCAACCATTTACCATTCATGTAAAATGAATTTATGTAAAAAAAAATCACATGTGATTTGGACATTGTCACATTGTTCTGACTTTTTTTAAATGTAAGTGAAACTTTGCACATGCAAAGTGTCAATGTCCAAAGCATGTTAGCCTTCTCCCACCCTCATCTTATAAGCAGGATTATTTTTTTATAGTTCACTCTTGTGTACTCTTCACATGTTGAGTGTTCACATGTGGTTTTTAAGCCACTGTTTTTTTTCATTAAGGAGAAACGTGGACATCAGTGTGTGCCTGCTGTTGAGTGGCGAGGGTGGTGTGATCATGGAGTGGTTTATTTTGTGGTATGCTAGCTGGAATGTGCTGTAGCCCTATGTTAGCTGGGTGGAGTGGAGCTGCTTTATTGCCTGGATAGTCCTGATGAGCCACGTGAGCAGGGTGTTGTGTTCAGGGCTGTGTTGTTGTCTTGGTGTGTATGATGCACCACGTGAGCAGGGTGTTGTGTTAGGGGCTGTGTTGTTGCCTTGGTGTGTGTGACAGGCCACGTGAGCAGGGTGTTGAGTTCAGGGCTGTGTTGTTGCCTTGGTGTGTGTGACGCACCACGTGAGCAGGGTGTTGTGTTAGGGGCTGTGTTGTTGCCTTGGTGTGTCTGACAGGCCACGTGAGCAGGGTGTTGTGTTAGGGGCTGTGTTGTTGCCGTGGTGTTTCATGACGCACCACGTGAGCAGGGTGTTGTGTTAGGGGCTGTGTTGTTGTCTTGGTGTGTATGACGCAGCACATGAGCAGGGTGTTGTGTTCAGGGCTGTGTTGTTGTCTTGGTGTGTGTGACGCAGCACATGAGCAGGGTGTTGTGTTAGGGGCTGTGTTGTTGCCTTGGTGTGTCTGACAGGCCACGTGAGCAGGGTGTTGTGTTAGGGGCTGTGTTGTTGCCTTGGTGTGTGTGATGCACCACGTGAGCAGGGTGTTGTGTTAGGGGCTGTGTTGTTGCCTTGGTGTGTGTGACGCACCACGTGAGCAGGGTGTTGTGTTCAGGGCTGTGTTGTTGTCTTGGTATGTGTGACGCAGCACATGAGCAGGGTGTTGTGTTCAGGGCTGTGTTGTTGTCTTGGTATGTGTGACGCAGCACATGAGCAGGGTGTTGTGTTCAGGGCTGTGTTGTTGTCTTGGTATGTGTGACGCAGCACATGAGCAGGGTGTTGTGTTCGGGGCTGTGTTGTTGCCTTGGTGTGTATGACGCACCTCATGAGCAGGGTGTTGTGTTCAGGGCTGTGTTGTTGTTGTGGCGTGTCGGCTAAGTGTTGCGCGTGTATGCGGCGGGGGAAGGGCCTGAACATTGTCTGATATTCACAGTCTCGTGTGCACAAAGGGGTCGCAGGTGAAGTGTTTTCTAGTCTGCGGCAGATTGAGCTCCTGAGTGTTTCTCCTGGGGCTCTCGCCACAACACATTTCCATCGCTGTTTTACCAATATCGTCGCAATCAAGAAGAACAAAACCCTCTCCTGCCTCTTTCCTGGAGCATTGAATAGCCAACATCAAGTGTGTGTGTGTGTGTGTATGTGAGTAGGTGTGTGTGTGTGTGCACATGGCAGGCAAGGGGGGAGGTGGGGGGGGGGGTGTTACAGGAAACACTTCAACCAGAAATGTGAGAAGCAACGTCAATTCAAAAGGCAGTCTGGAGAGAGAGAGAGAGAGAGAGAGAGAGTGTGTGTGTGTGTGTGTGCAGACTGAAATAAAAGGTTGAATAAACAGCTCACTTTTTCCTCCTGCCAGCTGGCTGCTATTCTCTCCTCAAGTGATCAGGGCTTAGGGGGGGAACGATGTCTAATTGCACGCTGCAATTTGCCTCAAGATCTCACTTCTATTAGTGATAAGAGCATTGAGATAATATCGATAATGTTTTCCTAGAAAGAGCCATAGACTGAGAAAACAGCTGGGAGAAAGAGAAGAGGCCTTTGTGAGACCATGATTCACTGCTCACACGTTGAACTCTCTGGTATAGGAGGGTAACATGTTCATATTAATAGGGTGCTGCAAAATTATGTTTTATTTACAAGTTTTACACTGTTCCTTAATTTCAAAAAGAGAAAGATTCAAGATTCAATATTTATTTGCCATCGCCGCCGGGGCATATAATTTGATTTGGTGAGCTAAAATATTAAAAGCAGTGTACAGAAAAGCAGAAAACAGAAAAAATAAATATTTGCACAAAAAAGATATACTTAAGTGACCATGTGCAATGCAAGTTAAACAGTTTCTGAAGGTGCAACAGAGAGTTGATGCCTCTATTGGCCTCTGGATAGGTACTGTTGCGGTACCTGGCAGTCCTGGTCTTGATGTGTCTAAGTCTCCTGCCAGAGGGGAGGTCAGTGAGCAGAGGGTGGGGAGGGTTGGAGAGTTCAGCCATGATCGCCTTGGCTTTGTGTGTGAGTCTGGTGGAGTAGGGTGCCTCGATAGGGGAGAGGGGGCATCCGATAACTTTGGAGGCAGAGCACACCACCCTCCCTAGAGAGTGGTTTTGTTAGTGCTAGTATTGCCAACAGTGTCCTACATGTCAAAAACCCAAAAAATAAGTCAATCACAACAAGTATTTTAGTCTTATATTGACACTTGAAATCTTATTTATTTTATCATTTTGGTAAATAAGATGGACATATTGCCAATGAGGAAAGACAGCTTGACAAATTTCAAGAGTTGCCAATGGGGTAAGAAAATCTCACTTGTCAAGGAAACAGCAACTTAAAACAAGCTAATATTTTTTTACTTGAATAAAATAGTATCGCAAGTCTCATTACAAGACTAAGCATGATTGATAAGACACTGACTTTTTGCAGTGTACTAGTAGCATGGTCCAACCTTAGAGCTGGTAACTGTGGAATTACCGACTGGCCTGGCAACCAAAACCCGGGGCCTATTCCACAAAGCGGGATTACTGAGTAAAACCCAGAACATTCCCAAATCTGGAACAAAAAGAGCTGGTCCAGGTGCAGTTATCCAGCTAACTCAGTAATCCTGCTTTGTGGAACATAAATAATTATGCCTTGTCTGTATTATCAGGGATGCAAGAAACACTCAAATGCAAATGTTTGTGTTGGCATGGTGGTTTGTGTTATTGCCTTGCAACTAAGAGGTTCTGAATCTTCTCCTCATGTCTGTATAGATTCCCTCCAGGCACAACACGGGTGTTAGGTCAACTGGCTAACCTAGCTACAGGTGTGAGCATGTGCATGTCCATCCTGCGATGAACTGGCGCCCTGTCCGGTGATTGTACCTGCCTTGTGACCAGTGCATTCTGGGATAGGCTCCAGCCATCTGACAGATGCAGAGTGAATGGAAAACTGCTGAATTTTCATTGTTATTTTAGAGCAGTAACCTGGTTGCAATACAAAACCTATTTTTCACATAAATGGGTCTAAAATTCCCCCTTCCACTTTAAAAGCTACATTTTTATGAACAAAATGCAATAGGTAGATCTATTATATCAGACATTTTGATTTGCCAAATCTCTTTCCTGTTGTCTTTTCTTAGACTCTCGTCAGAATGATCCGGATTTCATACTGTATGCATGAAATGCGAAATAAAATAATATAAAAGGAACCAAAGCCCATGCTGGTGTTACCAGAGACGAACCTGCTGTGTGAGCTCAGTAAATATGCTTATACTTTGCATTGTGCCTGGTGCTAGATTTTCAAATGACTAAACAGGCAACGAGTGTCTGATAAAAGCATAATCCAATTCAAATGAGAAAAAAAAATATAAAGCATAAGGGTGCATTTACTCATTATATACATTCCTTATTCTGGTTGGTTCTCAGAGGATTTGAATTGTTGTGCAGCTTGGACTTTTGAAAACCTTTAACTTCTGAATTGAATGTGAAACTGGATTGGAGCATTATTTTTACAATATCCTGTTGTCCCCTAAAAATGCCTGTTCATACTGTTCAGAGTGTTCATAGGGCCTACTTGACTGCTTATAACTGCTTTAGAATAAAAAGTTAAATAATTTGCATGTAAATAATATGCATGTTTTCAGAGTAGCATGTCTTTTTGTTTGTTGCAATAGTCTCATTCATTCATTCATTCATTATCCTAACCCGCTTATCCTGAACAGGGTCGCAGGGAGGCTGGAGCCTATCCCAGCATACATTGGGTGAAAGGCAGGAATACACCCTGGACAGGTCGCCAGTCCACACACCATTCATTCACACAATCATACCCACGGGCAATTTAGACTCTCCAATCAGCCTAACAGGCCCCTGCCGAAGGGGATTCGAACCCAAGACCTTCTTGCTGTGAGGCGGCAGTGCTACCCACTGCACCATCCGTGCCGCCTTGCAACAGCCTATCAGTCCAAAATGATTACATTTTCCACAAAACCGTAATCTGATTGGATAACGGTTTTGGATGTTGACACTGGTAATCTGAGCATCCGTGGGGCTCAGAACATAATGAGAAACAATAATAGATTGACCAGTGTGACACAGAAACATTTTACTGTATTCGTAATTAGGACACATTTTTCTGCTTTCCCATTCATCTTAAGCCTTCACTTAAGGCCTTGAAGGCATTGACGGTTCACCACTGGTCAAACGGATGATTATATGCAATTATGATGAATGCTGAATGCTATTTTTATATTTTTATGTGATGCATTCATCTTTCAAGAATTGCTTGTACTGTGGGATTGGTGCTATTGAATAGTGATTACTATTGTGTGCGTGTGCATGTGTGTGTGCATGTGTGTGTGTGTGTGTGTGTGTAATAGATAGGACCAAAGGGACCGTGGAAGAGGGAATGTGATAGCTGCTCCATTCGATCACCCAGGTTCTCCCTGCTCAAAGTTAAAACATATTTACCCTGTCTCTCAATCTTCTTTCACACTTCCATGAGGAATGCCATTAGTGACAGGAACGGGAAATTTGAGACCAGGAAAAATCACCCATTCATGAAATATTGCTCCAGTGAGCACTGAAATAATATGGTCGACGAATGAAAAAAACAACACGTTGCCTTCAAGATTATTATTATGTTTTTTTTTTGTTTTGGACAGGGCTAAGTAATATACTTTTCACTGAAGACAATTTGAAATAGGAAATATATCTGCTCGGGGTCTACTGAGCCACGGCGGGAAGGGAAAGTGTCCACTGTGAGGGACGCCTAATGGTGCTGTGTAATGGCACCCAGGTTCACACTTCCGCATGATTGAGCAATGTCGGGAAGGAGGGGAAGGAGGCCCTTTTTCACATTTCTTTTTTTTGGGGGGTTTCTTAGGGGGACAATAATGCTAAATATCCTGACATTCTCTATACTGCTCTCCAGTGAGGGCAAATGGAGGAGCCATTTATAATATGGAATATACTGGAGCTAATTTATATTTTATAATATGGCATATACCGTAGCTAAGATACCACTTAGAGTGTGCCCAACACTCCCGTGTCATAGATGAAATCATAAGCACTGTGGTAATTGCATTGATAGATACTGGGTTCAAGTGGCCATATATAGAATGGCAGTCATATGGATATAGATTTTGGTGATTGGTACATAGCATCAATGCATAGCAGCCTTTCGCTATTGGGGTATGAGTGTGTGTGTGTGTGTGTATGTGTGAATGGGTGAATGAGAGGCATTCATTTTAAAGCTCTTTGGAAAAAAGTGTCATATAACTGCAGTGCATCCATGCATCCATTTCAGCTGTCTTCTCCATTTTGTGCGTTACTCAGTTTCCTTTGTTCTCAGACTGAGGCAGTTAGCTGATGAAGGCTGCATAGCCAAAACTCGTCCTTGTAACTGCTGTTATTAAAAACATATAAAATTATCTATATTGTGAGTGCTGGCTGTTCCATTTTTACATTGCATTATCCCTGGGCTACAGCACTCGTAAGCAATTCTGTATGTGTTTGAGGTGAGCACGTGTTTCTCTGCTGTGTTACTCAGTGTCAATGGCCTGTGTTATTATGTCCGTTAGTATGTATGGAGAAAATGTGTGCTATCCCACGTATACCTCTTCACTGGAGTCACGCAGAGAGATTTACGGCACACTTGTTTATGGCACAAATATGTTTTCCCCAGCATCTCACTCCGCTTCTCTGTCTCATTTCATTCTAATCCCCTCACGTCCCTCCCATCTATTTGGACATTTATTGCAGTAATTGCTTGACACATCCCGCCCTGCGAAATTGGGACGCAACATGACCAGGATAATTGAAAAGCGGAGAATTAGTAAACAGCGGAGTGGGATTTCTGTTCAGACATAAAACGAGGTGCAAGATCAAGCTTCGCTCCTTCACCGGAGCTCTTGATCAGAATGTGCGAGGCTACACACTGAGGTGACGGAAGAAGCTTAGTGGTTGAATAAAAGGTCAGAATGGTTGAGATCGGCCATCGCGGATGGCTTAATTTAAGGAAATCGCTGATTTACCCACTCTCTTCAGGATTAAAAGAGCAATCATCTTTTACAAACTTTCCATATCATATCTCTGACGATGATTTCTCCAGATTCAGCATCGCCATACCAGTACGGACACCTAAGAAATTAATCACACACACTCTTCTTCTGCCAGGCTGTCCTGGAGTAACCCTGCAACAGAGAAAAACTTCCCCCTGACCTGTCAGTCTTAAATTGGGGCGTTCAGATGGGTGTTCAGGATCCTCTGGATGGGTGTCGATGTGCTATCTGACACTGACGCCCCCGTAACGGGCCCCTGTGATGTTCGGGAGGCTTGCACGGCCATGTTTCGGAAAGAAGCAGCGGCGCTCCAAAAAAAAGGGTGTTTCATTTATTATTATTACTTGAATCCAGAGGCGAGGCGGCAGTCCCGGGCTTGGCCCGTGAGCCTCCATGGGACGAGGCGTGACGAGGGGGCCTCCGCGGAGAGGCGCCGTAATTTGAGTGAGCCGTGCTGGGAAATTAGCGCTGACAATAACGCGGTGTAATTAGAGAGGGTGAATGTGCGGAAGCCCTTCGGGATGTTCATATTCACTGGCTCAGGGGCAACATTAATACACTGGGTTGGAATACTGAGCAGACACAGGACCCCGACACTGCGTGCCTTGTACAGATTTTTTTGGGATGTGATAGGTAGGTGTTTTCAGCCCACACAGGTATACATTTCGATACTTCTTTCCATATATTATCTAATACTTGGCTGTCAGACTTAAGTAAAAATTAAACATGAATCTTTCCTTTGAGGTTTTATGATTTGATAAATACAGTATACATATACATATATATATATATAAAAAAAATCTTTTGAGATGAAGAAATGATGAAATATGCATAATGTCAGGACTGGGTTTGAGGTGATAGGAACCTGACAGTTCAACCCAAACTAGTCCACATAAGCCCACCACATAAGTGATATGTAACTTGAAAAAAAAATATTTCAGACTTTTCAGCATGTTTTGGTAAAGTATTTTGTGGAAGGAATTTAGAAAGTTTGAAAATAAATATTGTTGAGTGGTTTTAAAAGAATACATTTGAAAGAGACAATTTATTTAGCAAGTAATGACTTTTATTGTAAGGTTAAGAGATTTTTATCTTGATATTTGTCCATGTAAGCAGATTAATCATAAAAACAAACATTGTGATTAATCCGATAAAGGTGGACTTCACAAATCAAATATCAGAACATTAATCTCTTAATCTCACATTAAACACCAATATTTATCAAAGAAACCATAACATAACATACCTGAAAAAATGTCATTTTCCAAAGCCCTGGAGAAAAGTTGTTTCAAACTTTCAAAATTGCCACCTAAGACATAGATGCACAGTACCATCCATAATTCAATTAGGATAAATCTGAATCACTAAATTCTGTCATACTATAACCGGTTGATGAATAGCTTGATAACTTGCACTGCAGAAATTAATAATGTATATCTAAACATAGAAATGTGCTTAATAGGTAGATGGATGTAATAGGCACACTTAGCCCTATTTGTGAAACAGTGTGGTGCATTTGAGAGCACATGGGAGGTGTGATAGAGTATGTGTGTATATCGGAGGTGTGGCCTGGTGTGGTATGTGAGCACCCAGCAGGCGTGTGATTTCATTAATGGTCCTGAGGTAGCAGCCCGCGATGTCGGCTTGTTTCCCCTCATATTGTGTTCTGCCCATGAAAATTTCAGGCACCTTGCTTTAAAATGGCCGTTCTCCACTGAGCCGGTGATGTAAGTTAGCGCTGAGAGAATGTGAAAGCCACATTAAAGGCATTCGCCCGTCTCCCCCCACCCGAATTAGAAACTCGCCCTTTTTCCAGATCGCAATCTGATATAAATATTAACCCGAACGCAGACACACCTCCTGAATATCTGGAGACACGTACCAGCACTTCAGACCGAGAACGGCTCCATCATACAGAGAGGAGGGGTACTGAGTACTAGGCTCTGCAGATACCTTTTGAGGGACAGGTGTTCAACGTGAGGAAAGGGCACACCAACCCAAAATAAACGACACCCAGGTATTGGACGGAATATATTTGACTAAAATGATGGAAGGGGTGCATTGGGCACCTGGGCCAAATGTGTTGGGTAGGCCTAGGCCAAGGTACTGCATACGAGTTGGGAGTTGAGTTATTGTTTGTGTTTGTTTCACATCTGTTCATCTTGACATACTTTCCCAATACATTAAATTACACTACAATCATTTAGCAGATGCTTTTATCCAGAGTGACGTACAATAGTGCAAATCAGACTCTAGAGGAAATATCCTAAATTGTATAATCTAACAGTGTGTACTCAAAATAATGAGCCCCAATGTGATCGCTACCACCCTCCCAACCTGTCACAATTTTTTTGTTGAAGACAATTTCAAAATTGAAAATGTGTTTGAGTTCAAGATTTTGGCTAATGTTTCTCAATGTTAAAGCAACAACCTCTAGTGATATTCTGACAGTTGTTTTGGTTTGTCTTGTCTGCTCACAATGACGCTGAAATTGGAATTGATGCATGAAGTGTACATTTGAAAAGGGAGCCCAGCTGATATTTCAAATGCCCCTGGATGACATGTATATATTTACATAATTTCTTAATTGTTCATGTTAAATCTAGCTGAAATGCAGTCCATTATAGTCAGAATAAAAAAAGAATGCAGTGAAATACACCCAATGTTAGCACGACATCCAGCACACAGCCTGTCATTGCCCTGAAGAAATGACATGAACTGAGATTAAAAAAGAGCAAATGATCAAATGATTACTGTCTTTATGACCATCAGCAGCATCCAATGATCAGACTTCATGATTAACAATGTTGATTTTAAAAAAAGTACTAAAAGCACACACACACACATACATACATCATGGACATCAATCCAGCCCTTCTCATTTTGTCTTCAATGTTGTGGATGAAATGAGGTTGCCAGAAGGCTCCAGTGAGGACTGGGAGGTGCAGTTTGTATGAGCTGGTCAGGATTTTAAAAAGGCTTTGATTCTGCGCAACATCTAAGCCCTCTCTCTCATCTCAAAGCTCCCGTATACTGGAAAGAGTGAAATCTATAGAGACGTGTACCTGTCAGACAAATAAAGCGTGTTTCTCATTTTCTTATTTTCTCTCACATGCCCCTTTCAGCTTCCCTGTGTTACACTAATTACCTGCAAGTGGTGCAGGGGTTCCTGCAGGCTCGAGGTGGGCTTCTAAAGGGGGCTCATTGAAGATCCGTTAGAGGAACTGATGCACACCGTCTTCTCTTCAGATGTTCTGAGAACACACCAACCCCAGCATGCAACACGCAACTTGGGCACTCCAGGGATGTGTACGAGCAGGCAGGTCTAGTCACAGACGTTTCCTGTTGATCAGCTGATTAATGGGAAAAAAAAACAATGTTTTTTGCCAGTGGGTCGTAAAAATAGATACAGTTATATGTTAACACATATGTTAGGGACATAATTCAAAATAGTGTGTGAGTGCGTGTGTGAGCGTGAATATTACATTACATTCATTAAGCAGATGCTCTTATTCAGATGAATTGCAATAATGGGCATGTGTGCACCCACATATGCACACACACACACACACACACACAGACACACAAAGACACAAAAATACGACACAGAGACTTTTGATTGTTATGTATTCTGGTTCATTCTTTCCTTCTTTAATTATGTAAAAATCTGTATCCTCACTGAGAGGTGGATTTGTACCCGTGTGATTAAGTACTGCTCATGAGCAGAGCTTTTCTCTTTTTTCACCATATCTGGCGGCTGGCGCTGATCACCACGGGAACAAAGCCCCGTGCTTTCAGGAAAGGTGGCGTGGCACAGTCAAATGAAGAAACTTTAATGATTTTCCAAACTTTGCATCTTTAATTTTAGAGCGTAATGTTCATCTCACGTGCAGGTAATAGCTGAATATATAACGGGCTCTTTTCTGGTAAAAATCGCATTAAAATTCCAGTTTTATCAAAATCGTGAAATTATCACTTATTTAACAAAGTACATTGCCGGTTTTCTTTTTTCTTTTATGATGGCATGAATGTTGAGTATCAGCGGGCCCTCAGTAGGCCAGGATGCCCATGAAGAGCCCTGCTACGTTGGCCTGGAGATGTCCATGTTCACAGCTTATCCTCGCCAAGACAATGCAAGTCGGAGCTACCGAAGTCAGCACGTTTAATTGAGCCACGCCAGCTACGTTGTCTCTTAATTTCATTCAGCTTTAATCTCTGAATTCAAATCAGCTGTACTGCGGGCAATTCCCATGTCTCCTTTGCATGAAGTATTCCCATCCCTCAATTGGCATCTTATTAATGGAAATTAATTCCATTTTAGAATTAACCTCAATTGAATCTTAATTGAATGAGTGGCCGAAGGCGTTAATTTCATCAAACAAAGCATATTGTCAACTGTATTTCAACAGCGGGGCACTGGTGTTTCTACTTTCAACTTATATTGGCTACCCTACAATTTAAAGGTTGTCAAGCTTTTTGATCACAAAGCTCCTGTGTCAAGCACAATTTGGTGCTTAAGTGTGACTTAAATTGCGTTATAATTGGATGTGGTTTCCGGTGAAACCTCTGTCTCTAGCCATTAATTCTCCTTTGCCTCTTGACCACATCATTATCCCGAGTGAATCTACTCGGAATTCAGTGAGGAATGTTGGTAGGTGACCTCATCCACTGGCCAACTTCCCATCAGTCTGAGAATTACCAGAAATTGGTCAACTGCATTCTGCTCTAGTCTGGGGTCCTGAAATGTATGAACTCGTTCAATTGTAATAAAAGGGTAAAGCTTGTTTCATATGTATTACTATTGATAATAATAATAATAATAATAATAATAAGAATAAGAATAAGAATAAGAATAAGAATAAGAATAAGAATAAGAATAATAATAAGAAGAAGAAGAAGAAGAAGAAGAAGAAGAAGAATACTAATGATAAGTATTATTATTGTTGTTGTTGTTGTTGTTGTTGTTGTTGTTGTTGTTGTTATCATAAACTTTATTTATTGAGCACATTTTGAGCCCATACTTTCATTCAACCAATTTTACAGAAAAAGTGACAGATGTAAACCAGACAGGTAAAAGAAGGGAAAAAAACATTTGCATTTCCCACTTTCACAAATTAAAGGTACTTTTTGCTTTATATATTTCATTTGCTTCTCAGATTGGTTTGCTTCTACTTTGCATTTGGATGCATATCATGGATCATTGCTAGATGTCAGGAGCGAAGATACTTGCCAAATAAATAAATGGTAAAAATCCATCTAAAGGAATGTTTTTCAACAAACACCGGGTTGATTTGAAAGTTTCAGAGAACTACGCTGCTGGTGTTTGCAAGCGCACCAGAACAGAGAGAAGAAGATTCTCCAAGATTACAGAATACATCTGTGAAATCCAGCGCAGGTCCCACGCTACTGCCATCTTGTGTGTTCCCTTCTCCTTTTATTTGTGAAATGGCTCCAAAAATGGCGCAGACCTTTCATGTAAGCCTGAGAGACCGGCTGAAGCTCCAGTAAAACTCTTAATTGGTGCATCACCGTGCAGTTCAGTGTATTTTAGATTCCTCTAGCAGTGAAGCCTTGCCAGAAAAACACACAACATGGCTTTCTGTTATTCCAGGTAATTAGTTATGATAGCATCTGGCCTGACATTAAATAAAGGGCAATTAAAACGGACTCATAATCACTGTCAGCTCAACAGACTGTCCTGGTTTTCACAAAGGTAAGGCAGAAATTGAAGCAATGCGTGATGAGTTAAGTTGTTGTATTGTTTTTACATACACCATACATGTACGCACGGACACACACACACACACACACACACACACACACACACACACACAGGAGTGTACAGGCACACAGACACACACATGCACACACACATCAACTTGCTTGGTTTCAAGATTTCAATGACCATACAAGAACACAAACTATTTGTTAACAATTTCCTTGCAGATCCGGAGGTGCCAAACATGACTTGATGTACATGAATGTGAATGTGGCCTATTTACCACTAAAGACTCTTCATATCCACAGAGTTTCATCCAACAACAATAGCTGCCATCTGCAATAGCTGCCATCAAAATGCATTTTCACAAATCCATACAGTATGGCTTCTCTTTGTTGGGAATCTGCATCAGGTTGATGATATCAATAAGGAACAGAGGCATTTAATGAGCATCTCACTTTTTGTTTGTTTGTTTGTTGTTTTTTTTTAGGATTACTAATAGTTGCCCCAGGGTGTTAGGTGTCATTTCAAACCACTGTTATTTGCATGCTTTGAAGACACAAGAAGATTTCCTTGCAATGTCTTTCAATCAAGGAAGTAATATATATACATAATTCTCCTCAGTTTCTACTCTCTACTGGCTGTGTCCTTGATTTATTTTTTTCTTTTCTGTTAAATCTCATCTTTTTATCCTATGCATGAGTACACTTAGAAGTCATGTACTTTGACTGACGTTAATTGTTAAAGTAAGTAACATTAAGCATACTGTACCGCAACTTTGATTTATGCACAGTGAACAGAACTGAACAGACTTGCTTGGCTTTCAAGTGCTTTCTTTGACATACAGTGTCTCCTTGTGTGTGTAAGTATTTGATTGTCGTTTCACCTTCACCTCAGAGCTATAGTTTCCAAACATAGTCACTCCCTTAGAGTTTTTTTTTTCCAACCGCTCTGTCAAATTAACAACACATTCCTTGAAATACGTTATTAAACGTTAATCATTCATTCATAGAGAGAGAGAGAGAGAGAGAGAGAGCAGGCACATATCTTAATCCACAGAAAACTGAATTTATTAAGAGAAGCAGTGTTCTGTAATCACCTTGCTGAAGACCTTGAATGACCATGTAAAGTCTATTCTTGATTCAAAGGCAGGAATACATCCTGGACAGGTCGCCAGTCCATTGCAGGGCACACACACCATTCACTCACACACTCATACCTATGGGCAATTTAGACTCTCCAATCAGCCTGACCTGCATGTCTTTGGACTGTGGGAGGAAACCAGAGTACCCGGAGGAAACCCACACAAACACGGGGAGAACATGCAAACTCCACACAGAGAGGCCCCGGCCGACCAGGATTCGAACCCAGGACCTCCTTGCTGTGAGGCAGCATTGCTACCCACTGGCCAACAGTCCTCCCTATATTTTAAAACAAAAATGTTCTTGTGGCAGGTTCAGTTGTCTATCCCATACCTTTTAATCAGGTACAATGAATCAATTCTTCTGGGATCTTGAGATAGACTGATCACATGGTTTCATCCTATAACACACTGCACAGCATGTTCAGCCCAGTGTGAGGATAGCCTGGCACCTCTCTTTAACAAAGCGTCTTTGCCCTCAGAAGTGTCCTTCCCTGGATGTTTTTTTTAATTTGTTTTGTTTTGTTTTTTGCACCATTCTCTGCAAACTGTTTTGTGTGAAAATCCAAGGAGATGAGCAGTTTCTGAAATAGTGAAACCGCCCCTTCTGGCACCAACGACCATTCCATGCTCAAAGTCGCTTAGATCACATTTCTACCCCATTCTGAAATTTAGTCTGAACAACAACTGAACCTCTTGACCTTGCCCGCTGGCTTTTATGAATTGGGCTCATGCATTATGGAGCTGATGTACAGGCCTTTTTGTCACTTTATTTCTGAGAATGTAGGCATTATATTCTGGATGTAAGAGTGTGGTTTGTGGTTGGCATCACCTTTTAGTCAAGAAGGCATTGATTTGATTAGTCTCAAGATGGCCGACCTCACAGTCATCTTTCTGACGTGCTCTCGCGGTGTGAAGTGAGAGAGTTCTCCACAGTTCCGGGGGATGCCCCGCAGATCCTCCGCATCCGAAACGCGGTTCTCTCTAAAGTTTTGTTTGTGGGCCCGTTTGCTCATTAAAGGATGTATTGACACCTACGCTGACTCCAGTCTCCCAGAAGTGATCAGCGTGTGCGGATCCGCACACGCGGTTTCACGAAACCATCCCCCAGTGGGCAATTACTCTTCCCGGCTATTTACCGCCCGTCGCTGCCCCGTTAGCGCATCATCAAGCACGCACACGGAAATCACGCGTGTGCCGCTTACGTGACCCCCAGGGTACGGACGCCCCCCCGCCGATGGTCGATATCCGACGAGATGAGACAGGAACTCACCGTCTCTCCTCCTCAGCGGATTTCCATCCCTCCAATCAGTGACATACCAGGTAGTCCTTGGCCTTCAGACAGCCATGCTATGGCTGGCGGGAAACGTTATAAACATTACACCTGGTCCATTTTTTACCTCTAATGTTTGTCGTTCGTTTGCTGTTTATTTGTAAGGAATGGTTGAACCTCCATTACCTGCGCATCATGACGTAATCTTATTCATTTTGCACCGCACTAATTGACTGTACCTGTGAAATTTTGAGAAATAAGCTGAAACTCTCTAAGCTCTCTGGTTCACTCAGGTTTAACTCCTACTTTTAATTGCTTTTACTAAAGTGAGCTATTCTACTCATTTTAACGAGCCTAATTTAGTGATAAAAATCAACATTTTATATGGGGTAAACATGAAGCTCATTATCTTTAGAAGATGAAAACGCCATATTGAAATTAGCTCGATTGAATTGAATTGATGATTGCAGGAACCCAAAAAAGAAGAAGCCCCACCATATTACCAGTTACTGTATGTTTATCATTTATAATGAGTGTGTTATATTTCAGTGCCAAAATATATATTATCATTTTAAAAGAAAGCAATATTATTTCACATGATATCATGTTTTTATAATGGCCATGTCGTTGGAAATTCATCGGTACTGTATTTTCAGAAATAGATTAATCCCAACATCTACTGTAAAGAGCATTACATTCTTATCATTTTTATGAAAATTATATTATTGCTTATTTTATAAATATCTGCTGACACTAACATAGCAAGGACCAGGCCATTAAGGCAATGTGTCAACGCCTAACACACAGACACACAAATATGGCTGCACAGATATTCTGTAGCATCTCTGACCACCTCAATCACACCATGTGAATATCATCACACTAGCTCTGTGCAACCTGTCTGTGGCTCTTTACAATAATTACAGATAACAGCAACAGTAGTGAGTGATGTAGCCTACCGATGGCGGAAGGCTACTGAAGCCTCGATAACCCTAGTAAAGATGACCCACCGAAAGCTCCCAAAAGTCCCATTGTACTATGAAGTAGCTAGTTAGTTACCTTAACTAACGTAACTTTGGCAGGCTAGTGAATAGCTATCCCTTTCCCGTGTGGTGCACTACCGTGTGGTGCACTACCACATATATAGAAAATTAACTAATATTATTCATGTTGTTTTAAATATTAAAGGCACAACCTCTTTTCCAAAATAGGCTATAGAATAAAGTGGTAAAAACTGGTGAATTCCGTTACATATTGGAACAAAACAATGTTATTTTGGGCTGTGGTGGAAGAAATTAAGTCCCTAAGTCATACAAGGGGCCACTTCTCATATACTACCACCTGTATTAGGGCACGGGGCACAGCACAAGAGCTTGAAAATCACGGCCTATGTTTTCTGAACCAATTTTCAACTCTGTATTTATTACTGATATAATTTTCTGATTTCCCAGGGGCATCTCCTGACTGGTTCTTGGTCCCCCATGTGCCACCTCATTTAAAAAATCCGGGAATCGTCCCTGCACCCAGCTAGACCAGCTTTATGACCAGCTTGGCCATGCTGGTTGACCAGCTCATACCCAGTTAGACCAGCTTTACAACCAGCTCGGCCATGCTGGTTGACCAGCTCATACCCAGCTAGACCAGATTATGACCAGCTAGACCAGTTTAATTGTCAAGATGGTTGAGCTGACATAGCTGGATTTTACAGCAGGGAGTCTGTCAAGTTCATGTATCCCCTGCTTCGGGGCTGCTTCGTAAAGTAATGCGTAGGACTGGTGCTAATTATCAGAGTTTTTTGCCAATCATTTGGGATTAACAGCCTCTTCAGATGTGCGAGAGATTTGGGTTCCTGTGTTCACACGTGGAGGTGATTATTGATAGGGCTCACTGTAAATCTGCTATTCAGCTGTGAAACATCCCTCAAAAGAGTAGCAGCAAGCTGTCTCTCATAAGGCCAGCAACCTGAAGATTTCTCATCAGCACCTCGCTCAAACCACACGCTGCCACCTCTCATGATATCCTGTAAAGCTAATCCAATCAGCATCAGGTGAGAGAGAGAGGGAGTGTGAGAAAGAGAGAGTGAGAGAAAGAGAGAGAGAGCCCTGAAACAAAGAATGGATTCAACCATAACTGAAACGAGGCATACAGTATATGATGGAAATTTGTATTCACATTTGTGGATTCATGCAACTATGGTAAAAGGTACAATCAGTGACTACTTTATTGGCTAGACCTTTACACCAGCCTGTTAATGCAAACATTTAATCAGCCAACCATGTAGCAACAACTGAATGCATACAAGCATTCAGACATGGTCAAGAGGTTCAGCTGCTTTTCAGACCAAATGTCAGAATGGCAAAAAAATAACTTTGACAGTGGAATGATTGTTGGTGTTGACCGGAAGGTGACAGTAATGCAAATAACCACATATTACAACAGTGGTATGCAGAAGAGCATCTCTGAACACACAACGCGTCAAACCTCTAAGTAGATAGGCTACAGCAGCAGAAGACCAATAAATCTCAAGATAAGTCTAATAAATACCTAATGAAGTGCTCACTGAGTGTATGGTTGGATGTATGAACTTCATGTTAATTGGGAGAATCTTTGTTAACTTGGGACAGCGGGTGGCTTTTTTGCCTCCAGAGTTTGGAGCTGGGATCTGGCTTTATGTGAGAGCAGTTTTGCATGTTCTCTCTGTGTCCCCACGGGGTTCCTCCAGGTAACTCGCTGTTAATTGGCATCTCTACATTTCCCCCTGTGTGTGTGTGTGTGTGAGAGAGAGAGAGAGAGTGAGAGAGAGAGAGAGAGATAGAGAAATAGAATGGTATTGTGTGTGTGCATGGAAGAGTGTGTATGTCTGTGAGAGAGAGAGAGGGAGAGAGAGAGAGAAAGATTGTGCATGTGAGTGTGTCTGTGAGAGAGATTGTGTGTGTGTGTGTGTGTGTGTGTGTACTGTGCATGAATGTGTGCATGTGTGTGCTTTTGTGTGTGCATGTGTGTATGCGCGCGCGTGTGTGTGAGTGTGTGTGTGTGTGTTTGAGAGAGAGTAAGAGAGAGATGGTGCATATCCGTATTCAACCTGAAATTGACTCGCACTAACAGGGTGTGGTCACTCCTTGTACCTTGTAACTGCTAGCTTTGGCTCTGGCTCGCTACTGCCCTCTAAAGGTGAAGTTCTTACTGGAAATAAATGGATAAATATCGCCTCCATGCAGAACCACACGTGAAAGTGGTATTTGTTTATTCTTCATTTGCCTTTCTTATGTTAATGTTCAAGTGTATTTAATATTTATTACCTGTCAGTAAAGGTGAAGAATGTGACTAGCAGTCACAGAAGCGTTGGAGACAGACAGTGATTTAGTTCCTCTCAGAATCGATAGCAGTCCCATTCTAATTAGCTGTAGTTAGGATCCAAACCTCTCAGCGCCACAGACTGTATGTATAATTGCCATCACTGATTCTGTCCTGATAAAATTACTCTTTTGGCAGGAGGTCATTAGTCTTTGGTCCATCGTAGGAATCCTGGAACAAACCTCTGCAGCGGGGATATCGCTGTCCATCCATCTGTGTCTCCTGCTCCAGCCTCGCTAAAACCTCAGTCATAGCAACAAGTGTCTGGCCCTACCTCCTCATATACAGTACTGTGCAGAAGTCTTAGGCACCCTAGACTTTATTATATATATGCTTCTTTTTTAGTGTGTGTTAGTACAAATGAACACATTTGGGTTAGGATTTCCAAATATTCATTTTCCAAAAGATTTAATTTTACAGAGACATTTCTGTATTTAATTTTAAAAAAGTAACACATTACTGTAAGCAATTGACTACTTTTTACATAAAAACGTGATCCAGGCTGAGGAGCCAACCTGCAGAAGCAGTGTGACAAGTTCTCCAACATGCTTGGAACAACCTCCCTGCCGATTGTCTTATAGAACTGCAGGACAGCGTTGGCTATCTCAGAGAAGTGATGCAGTTTTAAAGCAGAATATTTTGCCGATCAAATATTTATTTGATTCAGTTTTTAACTATTCAGCCAAATTACTAAAATGTAATGTAAAATGTATAGTACGTTTATTTAGGACCTTACATTGAATTATTTTTGAAAGAATCTTATCTGTGCCGAATGTTATGCAGGTGCCTAAGACAGTACTGTATGAGAGCGTCTGTCTCGGGATGTATGTGTGCATGCGGATGCTGTGTGTCCACTTGTGTAAATGTGTTTAAGAGAGGGAGAGTGTGCCCATGAGCATGTGTGTGTGCGTGCGTGTGCCTACTGTATGTGTGTGTGTGTGCTTGTGTAAATGTGGCATAGTATGAGAGAGAGTGTGTGTGTGTGTGTGTATGAGAGTATGAGCGCATGCATGTATGAGTGTGTGAGCATGTGTGCGTGTACATGGTTGTATAAGCACACACGTGTGCGTATGTGTGTATGTGCATACATGAGTGATGGTGTTTGTCTGTGTAAGGGGGAAGGCATGGCAGCGACACAGGTATGATTATAGCAGATAAACACAGAGCATTTGCATTTCACAGACAGTTAATGAAACTGAGATTAGACTATGATAACTCATACTGTGGAAGTCGACAGAATCTCACTCACTAATTGATAGTGTTGAATTTTCCCCCCATTAAATTTCACTTGTTTTTGTTCTTATGAGACAGAAAACAAGTTTAATTGAACGGAAAATTAAGAAGAATATAGATTTATATGCAATGTTTTTCCCACTTTTTATCAGAAACTGGCTGTGTTTAATGGTAGGGTTATCAAAAATAAACTCGAGGACCAATCAACTGTCATGGTTAAAAAATGTATTGCTTATTCATATTTATTAAGTTCCTGTCTTTAACTTGAGTTTATCCAGTGTGTTTTCCAGATTGCAGATTCCTTCAAGAGCTCAATTTTAACTGCTTTTAAATACATTATTTGGTATTATTTGGACTGAAGTTGACGTATCATTTTTCCCTGGGTGGGAAGGAGAGAAAATATGCAAAAATCTTACTTTGTAGTACAGCCGGTTTGTTTAAACTGCTTGTTTAAACCATATTTTTATACACTAAATGTGGCCCTGAAAATGAGACTGTACATATCAAATTCCCAGATGAATTAGGAATGTCAAATTACAATATCTGCAACGGCAACCAGATTCCTGAGGGAACCCCGCTGGCAATTCCAGAGAGAGCAGGCATCTGTGGTTCTCTCCTGAAACGTGTGGTGTCAGTTGCTGCTTTTTTCACACTGTGGTTTACAGAGTGGAGTCAGAGGAGGACCTTTCATATGCAACTTCGGCACGCAGTCGCCGATCGATCCTGCTGGTAGCTAGATACTGTGAGAAAAATACTCCTAACTGACTGTACTCTCCTAAACCCGCGGCTACGCAACCAGGAATTGCACATCGCCAGGGCAACCGGCCCCAGGGAGTACTGGAATGGTCTAGATGTAATCCTAAAACTGAGGGAATCATCTTTGGATCACAGCTTGGTGCCATAGCTAAATGAGCCACCCAGCAGTCCTGGGCATGTTTTTCATCACTGTCTTGCGTAGCTGAGAGGAACAACAGTGCTTCTTTTCATGAGTGACACATACCCCTCTTCAGTTGGTGGTTGCGATATGAACCAACCCATTGCTTCCTTTTTCAACGTCAACGTCGTTGTTTCCGTAATCAAATTTGAATGTGCTTAATTTGCGTGAAACAGAAATAGTTTGTGTCTGTGTGAGAGAGAGGGTGCGAGATAGACAGAAAGACACAGAGAGGGTGAGAGAGAGGGGGAGAGAGTCAGAGAGAAAAGCCAGAAACAAATGACGGATTCAAACCTAACTGAAATGGGGTTAAAATTCATTGAGCCTGCGAGCTGAACACACAGAGTTCTTTTCCAGCCTGATCACGCCTCTTAAGAACGAAAAATGCCAGCATTCGGCTCATGGGACCAGCTACAAATTCCGTGCAAAGCTGAACAATAATCGTACATATCCTTATACTGGAGTGAACGGATTACTGGGCACATTACTGCCTGCACTTTAAGCACCTCCACCCGCACCACACACTGCATGGCCAGGGGCTCCGTACGTATCCCAGCATGCACCGCGACCAGGCCTTTAGCTAACATTAATAGTTGATGTGAAAAGAACAACAAATGTTACTTAAGGCACTCATGCAGTATTTAGTGTACATGTATGGTGGGAGTGTGAATTGGGACCCGGGGAGGCCTCTTTCACTTGCATACTCTTAACCATGGGTCACTAAGGAAGAGATGAGAGAGAAAGTTTTCAGCTATATTTATTTATTTATTTATTTATTTATTTAGTTGCTTTGACCGTTCTCTCCTCTCTTGTTTTAATTGGTGCCTTTGAGAGATCTCGTGAATTTAAACTGAAGTCAACATGTGTAGGTTTCTGTTTTATTTTTCCTCCAGTTATGCAATAGGAAATTGCTTTTCTCCCCTTGGTAATGACCGAGCAGCCTTTCTTTGGCTTTGCGGCAGCCATTTTACCGAAGGCGATGAGCATCTTATGACAGCGATGTTTCTGTCAATGTTCTCCCGAGATGTTGCCGGGAATCGGCTGTTGTTTGCGCTGCTACAGTGTGTTTTTGTGGGTGAGCAGCAGGGGCACCAGTCATGCCGCAGACTATTTTTTGAAGAGGTTAAGTACATCTGTTGAGTTAACATTTCCTGACCTGTCCCACCCCCCCTGCCAGACCTATTTAAAATGTAGCAGAGCCCCGTAGGTCTCCATTAATGGGAAATATGTCCCAAAAAAAGAGAGAAAAAATGTGGAGGAAGGGACCCTGAGAAGGCTATTAGTCACCAAACCTCTTCAGATTCAAACGCCATACAGAGTATAATTACTTAGCGTAAAACAACCGCAAATAAGTAGTGCGTGAATACCAAATTCAACATAATTGATTGCTTAATTAATGAAATAACCCACGTTTTCATTTATCGCTGGTGTTTTTCAGTTTAATTGATGTGCTGCATGGTCCATTCCTCTTCTAGGTGTATGCAATAGATCTTGTTTTATCACACTGTCTGTGCAAGTTATCAGGACAGGCAAAACCAATGGTTTCATTTGCTTAATCAACCAATGAAGCACTCGCACTGTGGGGTTGGTGTGCCATCTGCTTTTTCGGTGCTAGCAATGAAACATCAGAAACCGACACCTGACCTGTTGAACTTTGACCTATGACGTACCTGTTTATGTACTCACCGCCTACTGATGCACATGCATGCAAGTACACACACACACCCAAGCGCACAGACACACACACACACAAACACACACGCACACACACAGCCATGCACACACACAAACGCATGTGCGCACACACTCACACACACACACCCTAGTACACAAACACACAAACACACACACATACACACACACACATGCATGCACACACACACACAACACACACACACACACGCACCCAAGCACATAAACACACAAACACACACACAGGCATACACACACACACACACACACACACACACGCATGCACATACACACACACAAACACGGACACACACACAAGCATATCTGGTCTTCATGGATGAGTAATGACACCATGGTCCCTTGTTAGATATCATTGAAAATGTGTTTGCACATACTGTACTGGACTGAATATTCCCATTTTTGTTCTTTTTTTTTCTCTGATCAGATATCTAGAATTAAATGGCAGGAGTAGCCCAGGGTGTTCAGCCATTAAAGGTTTCAGAGTCAGATGCCAGGAGCCCTGACCGCTCGTATTTCTTTTCAAAGTCCAAATAAATCTGGCCGTGGACAGAAACGTTAAAATGTTCAGATCTAGTGGGCATTAGTGCATGCATTCCAAAGCGATGCTGCGAACCTCTCTTCTGACAGGGTTCGCAACCTTCTCTGAAGTTCAGACGTGGATGCCATGTTCAATTTAGTAACCCTTGCTACCTTCCGACTACCCCACCGAGCAATAATCGCACACATCCTTTCACTGGAGCAACCTCGCCCGGCAACCTCTCGCTCCGGAGCGCAGCCGACGTCTGTGTGGCCAGCATCCCCTCTCCCCGCCAGGATCTGTTGATGCAGGCTTACGCGGCTTCTCTTGTTTGTCCAGGATTCCGCAAGTCTGGCGGCAGACAGTTCATCCCTTCCTTATTTTTATTTATTGTATATATTTATTTATTTTTGGCCTTTCGAACGGGATCAAAAGTTCCTCCCTGTAAGGGATTTGGATCCCCCAGCACTGCAAACACAGGTGCTTTGTCTTTGTGTTATATATCCGTGAGAGTCCGGTTGGGAGGCTTACTGTGTGTGACAGGCCTCGCTCGGCCATCGGGCAGCGGGGAGAGAGAGAGGGGAGAACGGGGCGCACCCGAAGCCTCGGATCGTCCGAACGGGGTCGGCCGTTGCCGCGGGTCACAGTATCACAAAGAGGTACTCCTTTCAATTGCGTTTCTATTTTGAATTTCAGCTGCAAGTGTCATGCTGTTTGGGAGCACAGAGGAAAAAAACCCAATTAGTCTGACCAGATGCATTCAGTTTAATTCAGAAGTTCCTCCTGATAAAAAACCTGAGGAGACCCATGCGAGAGATCTTTGAAAGTTAACCTTCCTAATCCATTCCCACCGCCCCTGTATTCAGCGTGCAAGCCTGAGGGAACAGTCCAGAACTTTCTGGGATGAAAATCCAGCAGTGTCCTCAGACCAGTACAGTCCCTTATACGTGATTATACTATGTTCCCTCACACTTTCGGTTGAGGGATGAGAAAATAAGTATACTTGGGAAATCATGAAAGTGATCCCAGCTTTGTTCTTAGTTACACATTCTCCAAGGCAGGCTAGTGCATTTTCCTTCATTAGATTATACAGTCTTCTTAAAAAGCTGCAGAGTTCTAACGATGTTCTGGGTATCATTATGGCCAAAATCATTGCTGAACATGAAATGTGAGAAGTGTCTACGTACCATTCCCCAGCAGACTAACTTTTAAACAGCTTATGAACAGATAACTTAGATATTTGACATAGTTTCCACACAAAAAAAAAAAACCTCTGAACTGCCCCAGAAAAGAAATGTACAAAGAAATGTTAAAATATTCTGTCCCCACAAATTTTATGAAATCTAATTAAGCTGACAGGGAATGACCCTGACATCTTTAATGCTCATGTACAATGGATTTTTTTTTTTTTTACTGTTCTTTCTTTTTAGTTTTTAATTCACAGAGTTTTAGATTATAATTTGCAGAAAAACGTGAGTGTAATTGTAAATTGCATTAAAATGTTGGGTGGTGAGAGCTGACAGTATGTTGTTTCTCTGCTTCAAGTGAAGCTGTCATCTACTGCAAGCGGAAAGCTCCAATGGGTTGAATGGCTAGCTCTCAACATTATGTATTCCTGTGTTTTCCTGTTGTAATCATGTTCAGATTGATGTGGACATGAAGCAACCACATGTTCTAATTGCCTCGTAGCTGAAACTGTTGCCTTGTAACAAGTCATCTTGTTAAAACGGTATGAAAAAATGGATTTAAAGAGCAAACAGCATGGAGCTTTGGTTCAAAAGGTTAATATAAAATAATTGCACAAACAATTTCAAACTGCTGCCCCATCCCAGTGTGATAACATGACTAAGGTTTGTGGACCCTTTCCCCACACGTTTGGAGATTATGGTAGTGTAATGGCATTTAGAAAGCCTAATTGCTTTCAAATTAAAGCCAATTTCTTGATTCAACATTATGGGTTCAGGACGAGCAGCAATTAAGCAGCCATTATTGTTGCACTAGGCTTGAGGAGGAGCTCTGAACACCCAAGGTCTGTGGGGCAGTGTGGGACAGAGGGTTCTGGTTGTTTTCGGTGGGTGGGGGAGTAGAGTGAGGGGGGGTGAAGGTGGTCTCTGTCCACCATTTTGTAAACGAGAGACACAGAAGCAAACCCTCGACCCACTTCTAACTCACAGTTTTATGAAACTAGCCTCTGACTGTCTAATGGCTCACAGTTTATGTGCAGGATTTTTCCTCTGACTAATTTGTCATTTAATATTGCGCTGTGACAGTTATTAGGGCCAAGCGGAGATTCATTCACCCATTGTTGGTTGTTATGGAATATGAAAACCGTGCCATCTGTATTAAGGCAAAGGGGGGTTGAGTGGAATATTTTAGTAGACTATGGCTGTGTATGCGTTTATAATTTAATGAAGATAGCAGCCACTAGACCTAATATGTATTTATCTATATACAGTATTTATGTGTGAGTAGGTAATAATGCCTTGATAATTAAAATGATTTCAGAGACCTGAAATTAAAAGACGTACGCTTGGTTCAGATATTCTCCAGATTTCTGAGAGACTGTTTGACTAGCTGAGTACTGAGTGTGTGTGTGTGTGTGTGTGTGTGTGTGTGTATGTGTGTGTGTGTGTGTGCACGCTGTGTGTGTGTGCTCACTGTATTTCTGGTCTATGAACATCTGCAAGATCCACCTTATTTTAGATTCAACATTAGTAACAGTGTGTAAGGTAAATAGAGCTAAATGTAGGCATCCTAAAATACACAAAAAACACACCTGTCTGTTGAAGACACTGTATTTGGCACCCAGCTAGCAAGCAAGTTTAACATAAATTCCAGTTGCAATTCACAAAATATACATGTGCAACAAACACATTATTAATAGCTAACACGTTAGCAAAATGCACACCAGCATTTACAGTATCGTAGTCAGCACAGGCACAACTTTGAACATTCCTGTCCATCAACGATCTTTCACTCACCTGTCTCACCTGCATTTATACATGTGTGGTAGGCTGGAGCCACACCTACTCATTGAGTGGGGGGTCACATGGGTCACGCTGGCGAATCAGCCCTGGTCTGCCCTGGTGAGAAGCTGAGGCAGTGAACCCGCATGCCCAGAGAGAGAGAGAGAGAGTCAGTGCACTCGCCTACCATTGAGTATATTAGCTGAGCACTGGATGAGACAGTTGTTAAGTAGGCCAAATTTATTCTATATTAAGTGTACTTTGAATTTCAGGATGATATAGAATACGTATTTCACTGAGTATATTTGGGAACATACATTTAAGGAAATCGACAATTGTTTTGGATCGTTAGATCTGCAAAGCTGTTGGGCCCTTGAGCAAGGCCCTTAACTCCACATTGCTACAGGGAGGATTGTCCCCACCCCCCGCTTAGTCTAATCAACAGTAAGTCGCTTTGGATAAAAGGGTCATCTCCGTAACTGTAATGCCTGTAATGCAGTGGACAGCACATAATTTAAAGACAGTGGGTAGGAGGCGGATTTGGACACAGCCTGTGAAAATAAGTGCAGGAGGACTGAGCTGAAAAGCTGAGCACCTCCACAGCAGAAAAGCAGAAGGCTGAAAGGCTTTGGTGTGTTTGGCTTGTTTGTCCTTTGTTGTCTTCCTCTATTATTTGTGCCCAGAACCCATGAAGGGGAAAGGTGAAGATTTTTGTTTATTTGTTTGTGTGTTTTTTTTTTTTTGTGTAATGGGCTGGCTCTATCTTTTCCTCTATCTGCAAATAAAACCCCGGTGAAAACAAGAATTTCCGACCTCTCATCCAGTACATTTTTCTCCCAAGTAGGGGTGTACCCTGGCATATGACATCCTGAAAATGCATTATCTGACAAATGTCACAATACAGCACAATATGACTAGCTAGCCTACGCACAAGTCTAGCACTTAAATAAATACGTACAATGGATAGACAAAAGCAACTGATGACTGTTAGACCTTGCAAGCAAAGTACACATTGTCCCTATTATCAACTGTATAATCTAGAGTGTAAAATTCTAGATATGCGTGTGCCAGTGTGTGGAAGGGGGATATGCAGGCCTCAACACAAAAATATGGAAATGATGTCACTCCACCCACTCATATCTCACAGGATGTGTGTAGGTTTAATATATTCTCTCAAATCCCACTGTTCATGCAGTGGAGCAGGAGTTTACATTTTGGGTTCCCTTCCTGCGCTTCCTGGTCCATTTCCTGTGTGATGCTAATTTGGCCCTTCCTCCTGTCACGGTAGCGTACAGCTTATCACAGTGGGGCATTATGAAGAAAACCTGTTATCCAGTCTAGTGGACTAATGGGGAAAAAAGCCACCATATTTACTGGCTTAATTTTTAATAAAGCGAGCCTGCTGTCGCCGGAGTCGATTTTTAATGTTGAAATCAATGTTCTGTGCAAAAATAGTGATTTGATTCGATTTTCCTCTCGTCTGAGATGCTTCCATTTTGTGATGTGGTAAGTGAAGTCCACATCCCATAGCGACAAATAAACAGAGGGTACAGCGCAATCCGTAATTATTTGGACAGTGACACAACTCCAGCACGTTGCATTTGAAATAACACAATGAACACGATAGTAACCAGCATACTATCGCCTTTAATTTCAGGCTATTTAAGTGCATATCGCATAGGAATTACAGACGTTTTACGACATAGTACGACAAAGGGACCAAAATAAATCGGACACATTAATGTAATCATAACTATAGTTGTCGTATTTACTAGTTGATAGGAGATTATTTGCATTTGATAACTGCCTTAAGTCTGTGACCCACAGACATGACCAGATGCTGGGTATCTTCCCTGGTGATGCTCTGACAGGCCTGTAATTGCTCCCATTTGCTTCAGGGGTGTTTTACCCCCCGTCTTCAGCACCTGAAAGATATGTCCAGTTGGACTTTGCTACTCAAGATCATTCCTCTTTTGGTCTCTGAAAAAATCCTTGGTTGCCTCAGCAGTATGATTGAGGTCATTGTCCTCCTGCAAGGTGAAGCAGTTGAGGCGTTTTGTTGGATCTGAGCAGATAAGACATTCTTCACAATACAAGCTGCTATTGCTGTCAGCAGTCTCAGCATCAATAAAGAAAAGTGAGACAGTTCCAGTAGGAGCCATACATTCTCAAACCATATCATTACCTCCACAATGATTCACAGATGAGGTGTAAGATGTGGCATGCTTTGGTTCATCAGCAGTTCCTATCTTTCTCTACACTTTCCGCTTTCTATGAGATTAATCGTCACATGATCTCTCCATAAGATGTTCCAGAGCTCAGTTTTTTTTTCAAATGTGTTTTAGCAAACTCTAACCTAGCTGTTCTGATCTTGAGGCTTCCCAGTGGTTTCCATCTTGCGTTGAACTCTGAGGTTATGCTGGTGCTGTCTTCTCTCTACGCTAGTCTTTGAGACATCAATACCTACATCCCGGAGAGTGCAGAAAAACAGTTGAAAAGGGGGTTTTCTTCACAACTGAAAGTATACTACAGTGATCCTCCATGGCCTGCCAGGTCGTTTGCTATTTCTGAGCTCACCAGTGTATGTGTGCTTGGCTCTTAACAATGTACCAAACAGTTTAGTTTCACATACAAAATGTTTTGGATTGGTCTCTGATCGATTTACTCTTTTTTAGCCTCATGATAACCTGCCTGCTTCACTGGATTAATGCTTCATTGGATTAATTGTTTGGCCCTCATGTTGTGGAAAACCTGTAGACCATTTGTTAGAGCATGAGCTAATGATGTAATGACACCGCTGGCAAGAAGTAGCAATTATTTTTATGTGACTCATCATACATCTATGTGAAATATGCAAATATGTAAATACTATTACAACATCAACACATCAACCCGTAGGCAACTATTATAAAATATATTATAACAATTAACATTTTAGGAAGACAAGCAACTAGAAATTATTATTAGAAATATGTTTTATTTATAGATTTTTTATTTCATGAGCAAACCTTCACGAATCACAATGCAATGGGAGATTTATTATGTTCAGCAAACATTTACTCCTGATTCCGTTAATATTTTGCATAACTTAAAACAAAAATGAAAAGTCTATATTGAAATCAATTTTCAAGAATACCAGACACACCCACACAGACACAGACACATAAACAAGCGCACACACACCCACACACACACACAAACATCCATTGAAGTCCATTGACCTACACGTCTAAAGTATAAGTCAAGGCTCAGAGTAGTTTAGCTCTCCGCCAGTGAACAGTCAGGAGCAAATCTTTATTTAAATGTCGATGTCTGCCTTCATCGATTTAGGAGCAATACCGCCCTGCCCCCCCCCCCCCCAGCCCCAACCGCCCCAGCCCCAGCCTCCCCCCCCCAAACTGTTACCTTGTCAAATTAGGTGCCCCCCCCCGTCAAAATGGGATGGTCTCCTCACGATAATTAGTCGTGATGGCTTCAGCACATGTTCCCGCTGCCACAGGTGCATTCTGGGAGGTGTAATTGGCTGACAGCTGTGACAGGGCCATCTGTGCCCGTCCGCTCTTTAGGCAGCCGATTTGAAGATGACAGGATGTTGTACACTGGGATAGGGAAGGGAGGGGGGGAAACACTGAGCCCATCTCACTTTCTCTACGACTGCCAACCTCAGCTCTCAGACTGACCAGCGGGGCAGAGATTTTATAAGCGGCTCTCTAGCGGGCCCCATGGGATACGACTAATGACGACTCGCTGAAAAAAGACAGCGGATGGGGAGTAGGACGTGGCTGTCCAGGCAGAAAGGCGTCAGTTAGCGGTTGTAAAGATGTTGACGACAGGCTCCCATCTTGCTGGTGTTGCTCATGCTAACACAGTGTATGGCTGCAGGCTTTGGCCCGGTGTTGAATCCAGGGTCGACCGCGCCTGAGGCTAGGGTAGCCAGATGTCCACTTTTCATATCTTATCTTTCTTATTTCAAATTATTTATACAAGTCGGGTTTGCGCTCCAATCTAGTGTCTGGTCTGAATAATTGATTGAAAAAAATGTGTTATGAGTTTGTAGTGAATTTTGTGTAATTCATCAATTCCGACTGCTCCCCACCCCGTTCATCATTAAACCTCCAAGTGCGCACGTTGTCCAGTTTTGACAAATTCTGAAATCCGGCTAACACAGCTGAAGCTCATAGCTGGCCGCAGTGTTTCCTGAGTGAGTACATATCATTTGTGCAAGGGCATCTCCTGATCGCTGATCGCCGTTGATCTCCTATAGAGGTTCAGTCATAGATGTGGCTCAGGCTACAGGACTAATGCTACAGTGACTTGTGATGGAGAGCCCAGAGTATTTATTAAGGCCTCTCCGTCAAGTTAATTCACAAATCAAATCACCCTAAATGCAAGTGAAATATGACTAATACTGCAAGAAGCACATTTGAATTAAAATTGCATGACCATTGAATGTGCGGTACTATTCATTTATGTAATATTTATCGACGTATTCTGCAGATGGTTTAAACAGAGCTATTTGCATGGCTGTGATAATGGATAAAATAATGGATAAAATAAATATGTTATATTTAGAACACTGGAGCAACAACAAAGAAAATGACTTTGGGCGTCAGGCAGAGGTCACTGTGCAAACTAAACGATAATAATAATGACGATAAAACGTCATAAATATGAAAAAGTGATGAACATGATCGTAATGCGAGCCCAGAGCCTAAAAGTGATCTGTAAGAGATAAAAGCGCCGGTGCCGTAAAGCGTGATGAAATCTAATGTGAGCGAAGCCGTTCTCACCTGGACGTGGAATCTGCTGATGTGTCCCAGGCAGCGTTCCCACATTAAGAATTCCTCTGGAAAGACGGGTGAAGATGTGATGCCCTTTCGGCTTGCCTCATTCAAACACTGACCTCAATTTCATTTCACGGCTCATTTAAAGCCTTCAATTTTTCCATCGAAAATAGTCCGCCATTCCACTCCACCCACAGATATTGTTCATCATCCCGTTTTGGAATTTGAACTGAATTAAATTTCTCGCATTTTCATCTCGTCTCTATTTTAGCGTGTGCTACATGTTCTAGATTTTTTTATGTATTTATTTTTCTGCAGTTGTGGATTCTGTTTGATATGATATCGAATGCAATTATCTCTTGCATTGTGAGTCACCCAGTGGGTGGTATTCTGTTAAACGACAACATTAATAATAACGGGGCCTTCAGAAGAAATAGAATTCTGACAGAGGAGCAAACATTTTCACGATGCCAAGCTCCAACTCGCCGGCCCCTAACCAAACTTGTTCTATCTGTTTTCCTTGAAATATGTACAATCCGCCGGTCAACCACTTCGGAGAATTCTTTGACAGACTTCACTTTCGACCGTGTTGTCTCAACCCTCTTTTCCTTCAGTGAAATGCAGGCATTGAAGAGTGGGATTATGTGAAGCCATTTTTCAATTGTCATCTCTGACCCACTGACTTGAAGTGATCCTAAAAAGTGATTGAAAGAACGTGGTTGCTACACACGTGAAGCTTCACTCGCCTTTCACTGCTTAAAGGTCACCGGTACGATGCATAAATATAGCATGGCTCATATATTGTGCATCATCTTTTGAGAGGACTGGAGTGCTGTGGAGTTGTGGCTTTGATGGGGAGAACATACGTATGCCTTCCATGCCAAGAGTGTCCATTCCCCTCTAATAAAGAAGTATACAGTGCGTATAGAAATGGTGTAAACAGATTCATTGGCCATCGCACCATCAACTCCAAAGCATGATTTTTATTTCTATGTCTAATGTACATCTGTGTTGTGTGTTTGTTGTGAAAGTGTGCATCTGTGTATGTGTGTGCATGTATATGTGTGTGTGTGTGTATGTGTGTGTGTGATCGCTCCCTAGCTTTACAGAATGGGTTATGGTCCGGGGGATCTTAATCAAAGGTTTTTTTTTATATTTCTGGGGAAACATGGATCCGGTTTTTAAGTGGCAATTAACCATGCAATTACAAGGACCACCCTTATTCTGAAGAGCACTGCTTTCAAAAGCGGAGCAAGAGCGAACACACACACACACACGCATACACTCACACACACACACACACACACTCACACACACACACCCCCACACACACACACACACACACACACACACACACACACACAGACACACACACAGACACACACACCCACACACACACACACACACACACCCACACACACACACACACACACACACACACACAGACACACACACATGCGAGCACACACTCGCACACACTCGCACACATACACGTACACACACACAGGCACACACACACTCCCACACACTCCCACACACACCCACACACACACACACACACACACACCCACCCACACACACACACACACACACAGACACACACACCCACACACACACACACACACACACACCCACACACAGGCACACACACTCACACTCTCTCTATTGTCCCTTCACACCTGCACACTTCTCTCCCCACAATAGGCATGTAAATCAGATGATGGGCCGCGGAGGCTCTCAGCAGGCCCTTCTGTGTCTGCGTGACCTCAGCGGCACACGTGAGCGCAGCACAAAGCGCCAGATCCCCGCACGGCTCTGCTAGCCCCCGGCTGTGTTCCTCAGCTACACTGGCCGTGTTTACAGTGTGATTGCTCATTCGCTTGCCACGTTTGCACACCCTTCTCTTCGGTCACAGGTGATATTTTCCCATATTGTACACATAAAAAAAAAAAAAAAATTAATACAGTAGCTTGCTCAAAGGCACCGTTTCGTAATGGAACATATAGCCTTTGAGCTAGAAGTAAAGTTCTTACAGCCATTATACTACAGATGGTAGGGAGTGTTCTATGCGAGAGAGGGAGAGGGGGAGAGAGAGGGAGAGAAAGAGAGAGAAAGAGAGAGAATACACACACACATATATACAACACACACACAAACAGTATATCGACAAAAGCATGTGTGCAACCAGTTGTCTTGTGCAGCCTCACCTGTGGTTGCACATGCGTGTATGAGCAGGTCTGTGAGTGCATCCATAAGACCTGCCTTAACCATGTTTCCTGACCCATTAAAAAGGCTCGCTGGGACCGCATTTGTCTCTCCGGGACCAGAGTCCTGACCTCTCTCATTAAAGATCAGCTCGAGTACGCGCAAGGTGCAGGGAGGCATCCCTTTGGTTTCTGCTGACCAAAGAGGAGTCTCCAATTAAAAGCAGACACATTTCTCTAAAAGACAGAGGTCTCTCGGGACCCTCGTGCGCGTTTTGCGTCTCATCTGTTTCGCTGAGTGACGGGAAACTCGCGAGAGGGCAGAGTGAAGGAGAGAGCCTCGGCAGAATCACATTTAATCTCCCCTAATGGCAGGTACAGAGCCGGGGAGCACATTAAAACGTCTGCGAGATGTAATATCCCGCCAGGCGCAGGAATCGCCGGGAAGAAGAACAAACTCCAGCAGCTTCAGGACTGACAGAAGAATCTCCATCTTGTAAAATGTGTGGAACCTGTGTAATACATGCATCTGTGTCGTGTATTTGTTGTGAATGTGTGTGTGTGTGTGTGTGTGTGTGTGTGAGACTGTGAATCATGTTCCAAATTACACTGCCGTATACCCTTATTCCTACAGTGAGATACGGGACCATATCTACTGTTTCGACAGCACGTGTATTGGTCTAAATCACCCATCTGCTTTCCCCCGGAGCCATTGAATAACTGCTTCTTGTGCATAAGAGACATGTCACATTTCTCCTTTACATTGTGTTCCCTTACATCACAGGACCTTTCTTACTCGATAGAAGTGCTTGTGATCTCTCTTGGAGGTAAGTAATTTAGGAGTGCCAGTCTGTATAGCTGACCCCCGCCTCCCCCCTCCAAGTACCCTCTCTTTTCTGCCCTCTTCCAAAGAAGCCTCGCTCCACTCCATTTTGATGAAGGAAGAACATCAGTGGTCCGAGGATCAAACGGGAACCAGTCCCCTCTGCCTCCCGGGCCTCCATAATCCAGGATTTGTTCCATTATTCCCTCTTCCATGCTGTCTGGGATCCGGCACATCCACACTCAGATCAAAGAGCCAGCTTCCTGTGAGTGACTGGGTGTGTGTGTGTGTGCGTGTGTGCGTGGGTGTGTGTGTGCGTGGGTGTGCGTGTGTGTGTGCGTGTGTGTGGGTGTGTGTGTGTGTGTGAGTTACTGTGTGTGTGTGCGTGTGTGTACAGGTGTGTGTGTGAGTGTGTACGTGTGTATATGTGTGCATATGTGAGTGTGTGTGTGTGCAGACGTACATGCATGCCTGTGTATGTGTGTACTTGTGTCTGTGCGTGTCTGTCTGTTTTGGCTGCAGTAGCAATTTGTCCAACTGAAACACAGCTTGTGCTAAAACCCTGTTCATTTAATTTCTGAATAGCATAAAGAGTAAACTAAGCAGACTACCAAAAATAAATAAAATATTTAGAACAAATGGGTAAAGATTTACTGTCGTGGCTCTCAATTCACACGAGACCTCATTCCCTAAGCACTGAGGCCTATATAGCTTCCAACGGGCTTTATTAAAATAAAAGCCACGCTATTCTTCTTTTGTCACCCTCCCCCTTCTTTTATTTAGTTGCTCTCCTCAACAACATCCCAACCGTACATAATCTCAATGTTTGACATGCCAGAGACACCCATATGGCCTGGAGGACCGTGTGTGTGCGTGTGTACAGTATTTGTGTGTGTGTGTCATGGGGGAGTGGGTTCCAGAGTGATATCCAGCTATGCCTGTTCTTCCCTCCCAGCATCGTAACTCCTGAGAGACTCAGGGAAGCTTCACAATGTTGACGAGCCATTCCCTGATGAGAAGTCCGCTTCCTCAGAATGCAAACAAACAATCGTGTGTGTGTGTGCGCACGCGTGTGTGTGTGTGTGTGTGTATGTATGTATGTGGGGGGGCCATGGAAATGCTGTAATTGCAATGTCACACGTTATCATTCACTTAATGTACATCAGGAGAAAGAAATGTTGTTCAAAATTTTGTTTTCATTCTGATATATTTTTATGAGTTCACTTTCTGATTCATGTCCAAAATACACATTTATAACTGGATTAAATAAAGATGCTGCAGTTTATGTTAATTACTTAATCAGCCAAATCACATGAAATGTAAAATACTGTATGGCAGAAAACTACACCAGGCTCTAAACCGGAGTTTTCAGAAAACAAAATATATTCAACATTTTATTTGGATCTGATCCAAAAGGCAAATATAATTGGAGTTTCCTGAATAGACCTTACATATAATGGATACACAGTACAAATGGGTTGCATATACATACAGTATCTGCTGAGATTGTTTCTGAAACTGTCAGAGAGCTCTCCATGTCCTGAGCTCAGCAAGGCAAAGGTCATCTCAGCCGAAGTACTTCCTGATTGAAAACACTGCACATTCCCCTCTCTCTCTGAGGGAACTTCTCAGAACTCAGGAACTGATAAATCGGGCCCTGCCGGTCTGTCAGGGGTCCACCTAACCAGAATGCTATGAGCCCTTGAACAAAAACAAAAAAAAACAGTTTTTCTCTCTCAAGTTTCTGTTCCGGTGATGACCTGGTAAAACTAATGAGTGTTTCTCAAGCTCTCGCTCAGACAGTGTAAGAATAGACCCTCCTACGGTCTGTTTCCTGTGCTCTCAGTGTGGGAGAGGTCCAGCCGACCAAATGTCTCTTTCAGTCTGTCTCAGGAACAACTGCCTTCATGCAAGAAGATTTTCATATTCTTATCATACATTTCTCATACTTTTTTCGTATGAAGGGCTCATATGAATGTGCCCTGTCGGATTAAAAAACTCTTCTGACTTCAGAAAACTGTCCTCAATGAAGATGTATTATAATACAGTATATATGGTACTGTAGGGGGTTTCTGTCGGATAGAAGGTCAATGGAATTAACAACAACAGGGGCCAATTCATGTAGCTGGTACCTGATTGGGTAGACACCAGTTCTTTGTTTTTTTGGCAAAACATAATAAAATGGCAACCATTGATCTTGTTCGTCCTAAACAGTTCACTAAAATATGTTACTGAAAACATTGGAGGTGTGAAATAAGCAATGCGGTTGGTGAATCTTGATTTGATCTGCAATGCATAGTTTGAAAATTTGATCCGGAATGCCTAGTTTGAGAGTTTGATCCGAGGTTCTGCATTGCAAGGCTCTGAATGAATGGAATGCGTGCTAACGTAATTGATAGGACAGGTCGAAGCCACTCGTAGATGTTGTTCCTACATAAGAGAAAACTTCTGAATACAAGAAAATTGGTGAATGTGCTAAGTTCTCTTATATAAGCAATTTAAGAAGACATCTGTTTGCACGAGTGGTTTGTGCATGCTCTTTAGAATCTGTGGAAATGTTAGCACATCAGATGACATCCACAGCATTACTGCATTATTCATTATCACAGAGTTCTTGCACAGTCCAGCTTAATTACTGAGATGACTGTTGTATCTGACTATTGGTATTTTGAGATTGCATGGTGGGTACATCTGCATTTACATTTGAGTTATTTAGTGGACGCGTTTAATCAAAAGCGACTTACAAGTGCATCAGTTCTTTAACAAGTGAAGCGCATCAAATCCAAAAATAGCAGAACATGCGTGTAGAACAGTTGTAACTAAAAACAGGAGGGAGGACTAAGGTACAGTCTGAAAAGGTGAGCTTTCAGTCTGCACCGGATTCTACTATACTGACAGTGGTAGGCAGGTCATTCTACCACTGAGGAACCTGAAGACTTAATGTACTTATTTATTCAGATGTATTCTACATTATTGGCATTTTGGCAGACGCTCTTATCCAGAGCGACATACAGTTGATTAGACTAAGCAGGAGACAATCCTCCCCTGGAGCAACGCAGGGTTAAGGGCCTTGCTCCAGGACCCAGCGGCTGTGCAGATCTTATTGTGGCTACACCGGGATTAGAACCACCGTCCTTGCGTGTCCCAGTCATTTACCTTAACCACTACGCTACAGGCCGCCCTACATACCCGACATACTTCATGTACTGTGAATGCTATACTGTATTTTCCTGCGATTGTACAACCACCAACACTAAATAATAATAATAGCATCACCTTTTGCTTTTAATAAGACCACAGCCAATTCATTGTGGTAAGATTGAGATTACTATTAATAAAATAGGAATTACATTATAGGATCATATCACAATGATGTCTAATAATGGGAAGCAGCTTTTACTGAGGAGTCCCTGGGGCAGTGTGGCCAGAACAGAGCAATTCATCATGATTTGACGAGAATGCAGATATGCATGATCTGGAATCAATTCAGATAAATAAAGGCTAATTGGGTCATTCCCAGTGTCAGTTCATTTCATATCCAGTGATGCTCAGTTGGCCTAATATTGGTCCCAAAGTCAGACAGAAACCCAGTTCCCTTCTGAAATCCATATGCAGCTTTAATTGACTTGAATCCATGCTACTCTATGTTACACATGTTTAAACAATGCATATTATGCTTGGATTATGTGCTCACAGTTGAACTGGAGTGGTGATTAAACTTTTATTTTCCCATAAAATTGTATGTTTGTCATTCTTAATGCATTCTAAATTGTGCAGAATGTGCTCAAAGTCCAAAGTCCCTTGTGATAGCTACATTCAAACAGCACTACCTTTAATTAAATAATAAAATGAACAGAAACATTGAGTAACCTGTGGCAATTCAATAATGAATTGTTCACAAAATAAATATATAAATATATGAAAAATATATGCAGCAGAAACTTACAGTGCTGCTTTTGATTGTGTAGTTTACACTGAAGCACTAAAGGCTGGTAGAATCAGTCGCGGAAATGTAGAATTACTTTTGCTGGTAATTAGTTGCATCTTGCCATTTGCTCACATTGGAAGAATTCTCAGTGTAATTGTATAAATAATTCAGACAGTTTGACAACATTGAAGCTGCGTTTGTTAGTGAAAGGGGAACAGGCAAGCTACTGAAGTGAGACGCAGCTGGAAGATTTGTTAATTTTGCGAGGAGCCCCTAGATCAACCCCAAAGAGCCCAAGGGCTTGTAAGGCCCTTGGCTCCAAAGAGTATGTCTGAAATCGCAGCTATAACCTGAAGAGCTGAGATTAATTAAAAGTGCGATGTTTTGTGATGTGAGACATCTATTCTCTCGCGTACGCGAGGAGTTGGGAACTGCAGGCTCGGAGATGACAGTCGCGGATATGTTGTGGAAATAAATAGATGTTAAGGGTCAATTTGGTGGTGTCTGCCCAATCATGATTTCCACCTTCACGCCACACTGAGTCTCTGCTCTGACGGCGTTAATGAGAATGCCTGCTCTGTGCTGAAGACGTAAGCAAAACTTTCCCAGGCTTTCAGGCTTCTTCAATAGAGTTTCGCAGTTTGTAGTCCTAAAACCCGGAAATAAGTCACCATTTTTGAGCCGTGGGTTGCCTTTTGCAAATTTCCAGTAATTTGTTTTCCCATCTGATGAAATTAAGGTAAGGTGTATATAATCCATCCATCCATCATCCATCCATCCATTATCTTAACCTGCTTATCCTGTACAGCCTCGCGGGGGGGCTGGAGCCTATCCCAGCATACATTGGGCGAAAGGCAGGAATACACCCAGGACAGGTCGCCAGTCCAATTTAGACTCTCGAATCAGCCTAACCTGCATGTCTTTGGACTGTGCGAAGAAACCGGAGTCCCCGGAGGAAACCCACGCAGACACGGGCAGAACATGCAAACCCCACACAGACAGGCCCCGGCCGACTGGGATTCGAACCCAGGACCTCCTTGCTGTGAGGCGGCAGTGCTACCCACTGCACCATCCGTGTTGCCCCTCTGTGTAATGTAAGCATACAATAGTTTTGTTGTACACGGTTAAGTTACACTCGTCGTGTATTTCTGAGCTGTTTTGGGCATTGAAACTACACCGACGTTTACATTTTGGAAGCCACTACTTAAGTTTCATGCTAGCTCGGCTGCATGCGACATTATCATTACTGTTGATGTTGAAACATCTGGGTTGGCCAACAAATAGACATCATCACTGTATTACAGCGGTCCTGCAGCCCAGAAGCAGAAGATGCTTGTGATCCTTGATTCTGCATTGGGAGTAGTAATGGGATGGAGCATTAACATGATTTCCATCATCATCATCATCATCATCATTATCATCTTCTTCAACCTTAACATCATGTCCAAGTACTGTCGCCCTATAAGCATCTTTTGGGATCCATTAGATTACAATGTTGTCCTTTTCCCTCAGTCCAATATGGAGGGGCAATGAGATCCTAGGGTTTGGTGCCTAACTTGGAAAGAGTGGTGACAAACCAAATATGGGGTCAGTACAGGGATCAGACCAGGGTCAAATACGTAATTGTTTTGGATTCAAATACTTTTCTGTGCTAACAGTACTTGACAAAGCGACAACCAACTCCAATTATGAAGCGACCTAATTGAAACAATAGGTTTACTTGTAGTTTGGTATTCAACGAGGTATCAGCTTTTGTACAAAAGATGTAGACATTCCATAATGTGGGCTAACGTGAGCTAATAGCATTCATCAATTCATAAATGTAACATGACATATAGCATATTTAAAAAAAATTCATTATAGCATATTTTTCATGAGACCTGGCCAAGATAGCAGCTATAAAATATGGCACTAAATATGGCACTTTTAAGCATCTGTTAGGAACTGAAAAGCGAAAAAGATTGTCAACACTAAATAATTCCTCACTACTTCTGCAGCATGCCCACGGAGGTTTAGCCCCACAAACCCCACCTAGCCTGCGTCTACCTCATCGCTTCTTGTTTTAGCGGCCACTGTGATCCCGGTTTTTCTCCTGTTACCCCGGTGGATACAGCTGAGAGAAGTGTAACCAAGGCCGGCAGCATGGCTGACTCTTTTCACTCTCTAATTGAACCGCTGCGCTTTCAAAAGAAAAAGTTTTGAAAATGTTCATTAAAACAGAAGCCTCTTTTCTACTCGGCAGTCTTTTTTTTTTTAATTAGTCCTTTAAAGTGTCACAATGGAATGATGCAAATGGGTATTGAATACCTTGAATTTAATTTGGCGTCTGCGCTGCGTGGTGATGGCAGTCTTCTGAAGGCAGCTGAATACTGAACAGGAATGACAGGAACTTTTATTTTCACCTGAGGGCCTCCAAGGTTAAACCTTCTGCTAATGCATGCAGAGAGGGTGAGGATCAGGAACATTCTCTCCGTGCTGTCGATGCGTCGTACATTAAAGGCGATCATCATTATTATCAGGCTTTCCACTATGCATGCACACATACCCACGCACGCACGCGTGCATGCACACACACATGCACGCGTGCACACGAATTTGCATGCGCACACACACACGAAAGCTTTCAAAAAGAAAGCTTGCCATTTTTAGTCCTAGTGAAATACAGAATAGTATTTCTAATAAGCAAAATATATGATCATGTTCACACACTGGTATTTCCGAGTGACACTCGAGATTTAAGTTGTTTTCTCAACTAGTATGTTCACAGCTGCATCTTGCTCAATGGGCAATGTTTGCATTTGCACGCGACCTCAGGACCTCATTTCAACGTCTCATCCCAAAGACGGCATCTCCTACAGCACGGTGTCCCCGTCACTGCACGTGCAGATCGCTCCCTACTGGACTTGAGACCGGCAGGGAGCGGGTTCAAATCCCATTGGAGACACAGCAGGTATGCCCTTGAACGATGTGTAAAAATGTTATCTGTGTAAGCCGCAGATGAGAATATGTTAAAAGCAAATAAATAATGATGTGTGCTGAGTGCACACCAGCTTGCACTCCCTGCGGCCCATTAATGGGGACCTGTATAAAAGCGTCTTGGCTTCGCTGTAACATTTGATCTGCTTTTTTCATGGAATGTGCTGCTGGGCTCATAAATATGCATAGAGGAAAAGACCGTTGTGGTGTCGTCCGACGCGCCCACCCACTCGATAACGTTCCCCTCTCCGGGGTGGCTCGGACAACTTTACACTGTCTATTTTTAAATGTCAATCCGGCGGAAAATATGCTTCTAAGAGAACACAGCCAATTTAAGTGATGTGGAGGGTCTTGTGCATTCACAATAAAGCAATCAGCCAGTGGAGACGGGGTCTTCTGCTACAAGATGGTTTCTTGAGGCCGGGTGGTCCCCTATGTTGCTTATTAATGAGGGATACTAACTTGCCTTTACACCTTTATTTTATTCATACATTTACATCACTCCTTTCCATTACATATCTATAGACCTATTGCATATTGCATGCATATACTGTATATGGAGGTATGGAGTATGGGGGCACATTTTGACCCATGCCTCAGTTGGATTTTCAGCAGAAAGTCAACTTTAAAAGGCGCATTATCTTTTCAAATAGATAAGCTGTATTTTTTGCTGGCTGACTAATCCAGTTAAATGTGTAGACTGTTCAGTTGTTTAATTCAATTGTAAACTTAACTTGGGTATTGGGGGCATTGCACTGTCCTGTTAACTCTCGAATAATCAAAGGGACTTCCAACGCTTTAGTCAAAGGTGTGCACACAGCTTAAATCAAACCCAAAAGAAAATATATGACCTGAATTTTGTTCAAAGAAAAGTCAAAGCAAAGGCGGGGTTTTTCCTCTCTATCGTTTTTGTTTTAATTAAAATGAGTAATTTCGCGTGAGGATCTTGTGCCATCCTTCTCAGCAGCATCGGTCTGGGCCCCGGTTCCCATGAGGCAGTGGGCTTATTAAAACAGCAGTCACTCTCACCTCCGAGCCCATCCTGCTCCTGACCGGCCCTACCATCCATTATTTACTGTCTCCTCCCCTGGACAAACAATCAATTATTTCAGCGGGAATTATTCACGGGAGCGTCTGAATGGAGACGATGAGGGGAAGCAGAGGAGGACGCTGAAGCGCGGACACCGCGTGCGCGTGGAGAGGAAGCTCCGGCTCCTATGGCGAATGCGAGAGAGAGAGAGAGAGAGAGAGACGTGCTAAATATTTATTATTCATATTTGGGTGATAAATAATTAGATTGTGGATGATGAACGGTGAATAATGCATGAGGTTGTGATTGAACCGTGGGTCGTGCCTGTGTGTGTGTGTGTGTGTGTGTGTGTGTGGGGTTGGGGGGGGGGGGTTAGTGAGATGTGTGCGGAGATGGGCGGGGTGACGTGGACAGCGTTACGGCCTGATGGTTGGCGGGTTGGCAGATGCCCACGCCCCCGCGCGACTGACCCCCCTCCTCACCCGCCGACAGCTCCCCTCCGCCAGGCTCAGTCGGTACGCGCGCGGGAGAGAAGTGACGCGCATCAGAAAAAGGCAGCGCGCCGGAATTCGCGGGAAATTGACAGGAGTGCGAGGACCTTCCTTGTTACCATGAAAAAGGCGAAAGGGAAAAAAAAGCGCAACGTAATGAATAATTGAAGGCATTATTTGGACCTTGACTGTGCATTGGCAGTCGTGTGGCGGTCAAACACTTTCGTATTCACGTTGCTACCGGCATCTGATTAGGATTGAGTGTTGCTTTATATGTATGGAGCAGTGGACTGGCTCACTGTTTCCAGATAAAGCCGTGTCTTTGAAAAAACCTTGCAGATATAATGAAAAACATACTGTTTAAGAGCAACGCACACAAACACTCCCACACACGCGCACACACACTTTCTCTATATCTCTTTCTGTATTTATCTCTCTCTCTCCCCCTCTCTCTATTTATCTCTCCCTCTCTCTCATACGCACACTTTCTCTGACACACACGGTTATTTAATTATTTAGATGGCAGTGTGTCCTAATTGATCTGTATTCTGCGTAGGGCCTGACAGGATGACAGCGGAGCGGAGGACTGTTAATGTTGCAGAGCCGTGATTAAAAATCTGAAAGAAAAACAATCACTTAGCAGCGGATTAAAATGAAGGAAACTGCCACTTGGTATAATGGAGCGCAAAGTGGAAAACTCGGCCAGGTGGAGGCCTCCGATGTCAGCCCAGACGGATTTGTTACTCCAGCACATATAGGTCCGGCCAAGGGAAAGGCTCAAGATGAAATCTTATCAGAGTAATGCAGTCGTCACAAAACTAGATTAGCCGGGTTTTGTCTAACCCGTCCCCAGCTTCCACTGGTTTAATGGCGCCCATCTAATGAGGGATTGGCGCATGCTGGCCCCTGGCCTAAGACGCTGTTGGACAGATAAGTTTGAGGGGAGGAATCAGCCAATGATTTGTCAAAGCCGCAATCCCCAACCTAGCACACACACGCCCACACACATGCACACAGACACACACATGCACACACATGCACACACACATGTGTACATGCACACACACACACGCACACACACACACGTGCACATGCACACACACACACAGAAGAAAATGTTGGAAACCATAGCTATGTTTGTAATTACTCACCATTAATTTACTGGTTATTGGCTATCCTATGTTTCCCATATACCATTGAATAAGCCAGTATAAGCTGCATTTTTTTATTACTGTCAGTACATATGTTGACATTAAATGTGTTTTGTGTCCATTCAAACTAATAGAATGAAGATGCAAATGAAGGTGTGATAGAGAGCCTGGGGAGGATGGAGATGGAGTATGCATGCCACTTTCTCTGGAACTCTGCCTCCCAAACCTAACGCTCACTCTGCGGCCCGCCAAACATCAAACATAGAATATTTCCTTTGACCCCGAGGTAAATCGTGCTTTGAATGTATCAAATTGGTTCTTTTGCTCCATAGTAGGTTCTTGTAAATGTATTTCTTGGGCAATGTTTTTTTTTTTTTTCTCACTTCTTTTATTATGATGGAAAAGTTTGATTTTTGACAAAATGAAATAGGTTCTGTAGTGTGCTTTTGAAAGAATATGCATATGGAAAGTTCAATATGTCTAGGGATATACGGTATGGAATCAAAATCAATTAAAATGTTCCCCAAATAAAATACTTGCATGGCCTAGGGGTTGCTGTGGCTCATGATGGTAAATGGTTGGCATTTATATAGTGCCTTTATCAAAAGCGCTGTACAATTGATGCTTCTCATTCACCCATTCATACACACACTCACAAACCAACGGCAATTGGCTGCCACGCAAGGCACCGACCAGCTCATCAGGAGCATTAGGGGGTTAGGTGTCTTGCTCAGGGACACTTCGACACAGCCCGGGCGGGGGATCGAACCGGCAACCCTCCGACTGCCAGACGACTGCTCTTGCTGCCTGAGCCATGTCGCCCCAATGGCGACTGCCTGAGCCATGATAACACCAGGGTATTTGTGTGATGTATTGTGTACTATACAATACGATGGCATACCTCCCATTCACAGATTGAAGCTTTCTACGTATGGTTCTCTCAAAATCACTTCAACACCACATTAGTGTTATTAGTCATAAGAGAACTGATGTTCAATGAATCAATGAATGGCCGGATTGAATTCTGGAGATACTGTAGACATTCCTGTCCTTAAATCTCTGCCCCTTCAGTATGAAGTACTACGCCCCGCAGAACAGCATGGTTGTGACCTTGCCTGGCATCCATTTTGTGGGCAAGCGGGCTGACACAGGTAATCATTTGGCAGACACTTTTTGATTAAGCAACTTACAAAAGTGCATTCAACACGGTCCCGGAAAAAGGCATTGAAACGATGTAAAGATATTTTACAGTGCTCGGAAGGTTTTTTCATTGTCAGAAACTGTCAGTTCTGCCTTATCAGACATGAAGGTTTTGTGATGTTATGATGGGTGCGTTGAGGGAGGGCGCTGTTCGGTAACCCCTTTGCTTTTCGCTCCCATATTTGACCAGTTAGTCCTGTTGGTGATGGAGAAGAGCCAGCGTTGAGGATTTTAGTTCAGATGAATGGCTCTGCAGAGCGTTTAATCGGTGTGTTATCATGTTTGGTTAGCATTGTAGGTAAAGGTGTGTGGAGAAATCTGACGGAGCGATTCAGTGGATCACTTCAGTGGATCACTTCAGTGCTCACTCCAGTAAATCCACTTGGGTCTGGCCTCCAGAAATGATTATGCAAATTAAAAGAAATACAATCAGTGTTGTGTGTGTGGATGTGTGTGTGTGCGGGTGTGCATGTGTGATAAACAGCTAAAATTATCTTTAAAGGCAACATAAAAGTCAGCACTAAGAGGCCCATTTGAAGAGGTTTTATACTGCCTGGGACTGTGCATAAATGCCTTTTTGCATAGCCTACATGCATAGCAATATTTATAAAAGGAATCTATTTTATATTCTTCCAATTTCTCAGTAGATTTTGGGTTGTACCTACTTTACCAAATGAGCTGTTGCTTGAAATACAAATAATATAGAGCATTTCTAAGGTACAACATGAAAATTTTAGAAACAGCAGTAGATACATTTTAAATGTATGCATGTTTTTTAATCTACATCAAAATATATCACTTTTATTGACAGCACATTTTATGAGGTCGCATTTTATTAAAGGCAGGGCCAATGCTCAAGAATTCCAAGATCATCACATCTCTGTGCATGTTTCTCATTTATAGTGTCTTTTATGTATTTATTTATTCAAAAATGCAGAATATACAATCCTAACCTTAACTTAATGAGTCTTATATTTGGTGTACTTTTTTGATCAAGCAAAGTGAATCGGTGGACAAGCAATGGTGTCCTCAAACGAGGAAAGAATGAGGAATAGTTTTATTCCACGTCTTTCTTCTCGAATGCCACACTAATGAGGTATGGTTCGTGTATTATCAATATGTACATGATATATTGTGTTTTGTGCTATCATTTTTCCCCTTCTTCTCCTGTCTTATATATTCAACTTTGGGCTGCAGAGTTTGGCATTAATGGAGTATCCTTGTGTATTGTAATCATGGCTCATGATTCATTTATTGTTGAATATTGCAGACTACTTCTAAGCTGCTTTTGCTGTTAACAGAAGCTGAAGGTCAAACTGAAAATGATTTGGTCTAGATCCAAAAATGGTCCTGTGTGATGGAGAGCTGCAAACGCCCAAGAAATTCAAAAGCACTGAGAAACACTTTAAAGTTGTCTGGTCTTTCATAACTTAGATATTAAAATATGCAATACAACACTACATATTGTAGTCATTGTTATGTACACACACACAAAAGGCAAAGGATAAGCCCAGATGAGCTGAAAGGCCTATTCTTGTCCTGTTCTTATCAGTAAAATTATCTTATATCATACAAAATACAGCCTCTTGAGCACACTATAAATTCAGCACACCAAGCTAGCTGTAAATTCAAAGTTCATTGGAGTTGTATGGATAGTGGGAATGACTCATTAAAAAAAGTCCTGAAAATCCCAAAATGAAGTCCGCAATACATTGCTCCACAAATGAAATGGTCAAGCTGTTTAAAGAAATACGCATACCTCCTCAGCTGGGCATAAGTTCATACAGGAATACAATCTGTGAACACAGGGTATTCCAAAGAACGCAACATGCATTGAGAATATAATTGGTATAACGATATATCAAGTCCTGTGTATATCACTCAACATGTTTTTTTTCTTCAAATTATATTTCTGGACAGCACAGAATTTTGAAGGGAAACTTCAGGTCAGCATTCAGTATGCATCAGAAATATGTACTAAATCAAATTAGGAAACCATTTCTGAGATGTTTACTGCATAGTGCCGGAGGAAGCCAAAAACATGACAATGCATATGAGATTCTTAATTATTTGTAATCTTTATTATTATATTTCAGGACAGATGTTAGATGTGCAAGTCAACGGAGAGGACGTGTCATTTTGTGATCCGTAATTCATTGTGTGCGAATAAATAAAGTTGATGGTATTTTAATTGTGTGGTGAAATTCCCCAGACTCTCTTGTTAGCATTAGCGCGGTATTAATCAGCACTGTGTGGTATTACTGATCCGCCAGGTCGACTGCCATGCGAGCTGCTCGTTCATTATGGGGAGAGTGCACAACCGATGGCTTGTCAGACAATACAGGAAGAATCATTTCTCTGTGGGATGAGAATACGGCTGTCCTTGTTTGACTGCCGCTGATGGCACTGTTCGGGAGGAGCATTAGCGCGCTCCTTACTGCAGTTTCGAAAGTACCAGGCCGTAGCTTCAAGGCAAAATAAAATATATCTGTGGCCAACCTTCAAAAACCTGCTAAATATAACTTTTACTTGTGTATGTGTGTGTGGGTGTGTGTGTGTGCATACCCATTTGTGTGTGTGTGCTTCCCTGATGTCATATTCCTTTGCATGCTTAGGCAGCGGTGTGAGACTTCGGGAGATTGTACTGTATGAGACCCATCATTTGGCTGCACCGTAGCCTGGATATGTCTGCGATTGAAGGTCTGTGAAAGGCGCAGTAGCATTTATACGCTAATCACCCAAAGCTCTTTGTTTTCCAGCTGCAGAGAACAGTGAGTTTATATCCGAACTCCGTGCGCAGTAGGCCCGCTCTAATGGAAACGCTGAACTAGGTCAGCCATGCTGCTGTAGGACTCCATTTTCCCTCAAACACCAATCAGGATTTGAGAAGTGCTGGCTCAGTTCACATGCCCCGAAGGCCCAAATCTCTCCTTCTCCCAACCCCACCATAGACAAATAACCAGAGGCAGGCTTTACAGGAGAGCAGTTCAGTCTGATTAATCAAGCCATTTTTCAAATGCTGCGTATACACATACGCTGGGGCCAGAATAACACAATGTTGTTGTTTTTTTCTCCTTTCCTCCAGTTAGTTTTCGTAATTTACATAAATTACATTGTGCTCCTATCATTGTTCTCTGACTATATTGAGCCCCTTCCCCTCCCCTATAGAGCTTCATAAGGTCGACTGTAGGCAGCTTGGTTCGAGCAACATATATCATTTCAACCTATGGGAAACATTGAACAGTAAATATAGCATTCAGTTCTTCCACCCTTCCTTAGCAATGTTGGTGTCATATAACATAGTGCCTGCCTCGGACCAAAAGTAATGTTGACTGTCTCACCTGGTGTTGGTAGAAGGAGTCGGAACTACAGGTTGGGTAATTGCTTCTCTGTGGATAACATAAGATTACAGTGATTAAAATGGCTCTGGTTCAGTTCCCAGCAGAAGGCTTATTGCATTGGATTATTTAATTATTTCAGCAGTGGGGGGAAAGAGGATTCAGTGAAGTTTGGACAATATCAATACATGTGTAAAATCGGACAGATCTTTACATCAAAGCAGCGCGCTCCATTACCTCTCTCTACAACAGTGCTGTGTGATCGTGTTCAGAAAGATACATTTTTTTTCCCCCTTTCTCAGGAAATTGAATCCCTTTAGGGAACAATAAATTGAAATCTCTTTTTTATAAGTAAAAAGCTGATTAGTAATGACACCCTAGGGATGCCATAATTAAATTACGCGTTACGACTGCTGCAGCTTGACAGTGATTTGAGGAATATCTAATAATTGGCATGCATGAGGCGGAAGATTAAAGCCACAAGCCAGAGACACTGATGGGTCTCAGATGAGAACACAGCGTCCATCGCCACGGACTTTCCCTGCTCGGCAGTTTCCATCGCAATTGTTTTTTTTTTTTTTTCCTGCCTTCCCAAGTAGCTGACTCCCAGCATTTGTTCTCAGCGCCCATTTTCCACAAGTCTTGCTTCTGGGTCTTCGGAGAACCATGACACATGATGGAAATGTTGCATTTGGCTGCTCACCGTGTGCATTTCCTATGTGTAGTGTTCAGTACTGTAGTGCCGTTTCATTTTCTTAACGCCATTTAGCAGGTCTACTACAATGGCAATGAGCTCGGCAGATACTGATTTTGGTATCGCTATGTTGCACCATTTCTGTGTTATGGAAACCGTTAACAAATTCGCATAAAACATGAAGACCTTTTTTGCAACAAAAAAAAACTCAATTTAAATCCAACGGATCCCTGCACAACATGATTCATTATGTCTGTTATTCAGAAGCATGACTGTACTTTATTTTATTACATTTGAATTAGACCTTAGCATTACATTTTGATGATGAATTGTCCATAGACATAACATGGGGGAAAAACATGCTAACACAAATTAGGCTAATTGAATGTTCTATTATTAAACGGACATGAGAATCACGAGAGACCGTTATGTTCAGCAACTGTATCGCGGGCATGCAGCAGATGACATTTAGCACACTGACAGCAGCAGCCAGCCAGACGGACTGTCTAAAGTGGCAAGCAAGCACTCAATTTCTGAAAATGGAGTACATTAAATAATCGGATACCATAAAGCGAGGGCGGCCAAAAAGAGGCCAGCTACGTTGGTGTACATAAACGGAAACTGACAGCACTCATGGATGGAGTTTTCTGAGCTGCACTCCATCAGCATCTACCTTAGCAAATGTAGCGAGTAAAACTAAAGTAGGGGCTATCAATTTTCCCAACCTGTTCTGTATGAAATTAAAAACAGCTTATAACGTATTTGTCTGAAGAACAATAAATGTAGCTTGCTAACTGAACTTAAGTTAACAAGCTACTGTAGCTCCAGCTCAATTTAACCGCTAGCTCTGACGTTAGCTAACTGTTACTGGGTATGACTATGATCTGGGGTGACTACCGTTATCTTTTCAGGAGTACTTTCGTGGCTAACTCATATCTAGCCAGATTAGATAACTAGCTATACCATATGACCAGCACCTATGGAGAAGCTCAACAGTCTCATGAATGTTCTCTCATAATTAGTTTGCATTATGCAAATTGTGCTAGCCAGATAGCAAGCACTATGATACATTTAACTGTCTTGTTCAACTAGCCAAACTAGCCAATACCATTGTGTTTCATTAATTTCTGTGAGTTGCGTACAGCATAGCTAGTTAGTATCTGCTAGACTAACAACACCTATTCTACCTATATTAGCTAGGTTAGTTATATGTATGGTGTTTAACTTAGCTCTAACATTACATACTCTATACAGACTATAAGTTTACATGCTAACACATTATGCTGCCACATTCTGTTTCATGCTCATGATCTAACTTTAGCCTTAGGTTAGACATTTCTAGCTCTAGCCACATGCGTGTGGGCTGTTATGGTGAGCACGGCTAAATCATACATTGTTTTACATATTGGCTATGAAAATAAAACATTTGGTTGAGAACAGTCTGTAGAAGGCTGAGGACCAAGAATCTATCATCAATGAACAGCAAAATATCACTTTTTGCCAGTAGCTGTGATCAGTGTATAATAAATGGGGAGAATGGGATTTTCTTTTTCTTAGGGTTTTATTTTATAATGCATATTAATGACAATTACAATGACTATTAATTGAACCTCCCAGTGTAAAATCTAAGAGAATATACAAATTCTTAGTCACAGTGTGGCAGTTCTGTGAAGGTGACAACTCCTGCTCAGTTCAGATGAAGAAAAATGGCCGCTGATCCATCCAGAGGTCAAAGTTCAAATACAATATTCAAACTTCTTTTCTGTTTGCCAGGAACGTTAGCTAACGTTAGCTAACTATTTGAAAACGTAGTGCACAGCAAACTAAAATTGTAAAACGCAAAGGGGACAAAAGGTGACAATCATTTGGCTGTTATAATACACTTAAGTCAATGTCATATTTGTTATTGGCATTGTTAGATGTAAGTCATTTGTATTAAAAAGGTGTTGGTGGCATTCAACAGTAACTGTTTGCTGCAAGCATAGTTTTTTTGTCTTAAACACACATCTGGACTTCATTATTCTAGCATTATCTTGGAATTGTGAGCTGTAATGGGACCTTTAGTGATCGCAATAAGTCAGGACCTGAGTTTATCACACTGTGTTGTCTCCTGCTACACAGTGTCCCTATCACTGCACTTGTTCATTCTCAGTTTTCCTTCTTGACCTGCAGCCACCTATTCCATCAGTGGCCTGGTCGCATGAGAGAACCAATTCACATATTGAAACAAAAAATCAATGTATATTAAACTTTGTAATACATACCATAAAAAAATCAATCGAATTATTGAGATATAAAATAAGGACATCTTATCCCATACTGCACGCTCATGTCCACATTGGTAGTGTAACAAGATAATTTACCTTTTTTTATTATTTCAATAGTTGATAAGAAAATAAATTCTATACCGAGGCATGTTTGGAGAACATGTATAAATCATAATTGTAATCATAATTTGTCTTATCAAACAGTATCATTTAATTACACTTGTACTCGTTGTTGGGTAGGGTATCATAAATTACAATCGTAAAAAGGGGATTTAGGTAGCATGTATCATATTTCAGGACATAAGATAACACTGAACCTTATCATCCTGAGCTTCCACCTGGAAAGTGAGAAATACATATCATGGATAATGCCTCAGGTTTATTACTTGTTATTACAAGTCTCTTGTCTGCAACCATTTTACAACAATCGTTATCAAAGCATCAAACCGCTCGCTGACCTGCTTTCTACACCAGCACTTCAAAAAAGATTGCACTCTTATTGGGTGTATCGGGTTGGGTTTGTTACCGTGAAAAATAAATTATGACACTAGGCGATATTCCACGATCGTGTGATCAATCAAAAATGGATCCACCAAATTCAATGTGACAAAAAGAGTACTGTAACTGTCAACATTGTGAAATGGCTGAGAAAATCCACAGTGAAAAAATGTGCCAGGAAATGACAATGTATACAGAGTTAAAACAATCAAACCCACGCACGCTCGGGGTTGTTTAAGGAAAGGCATCTCTATCAGCAGGAAATATAATTTAACAGTTGGGCTTCTGTCCTGTCAATATTCATCTCTCTCTCGCTCTCTGTCTCCCTCCTCTCTCTCTTTCTCTCTCCCTCCCCCCCCTCTCTCTCTCTCTCTCTCTCCCTCTGAGGGGCAGTGTTCATTATTTTTATGTGTACAGAGGGTTCCCTAACTGTGACAAATAAAGGGCTTCAGTCTTAGACCAAGCTCCATCTCCTTAATGAGAGGTCATTATGAGGTCATTCTATTATGTTGCAAGCCGACCTCTGGTAGTATAATTCCCCTGTAATGCCGGAGATAGTACCCTGGCTGGCATTCTCATTTTTACAGGAATGACACAATACTATTGATCAGGGAAGATAAATATATACGCACTGCCATCTTTATGGAGTGTGCCGCACACCGTACGATTCTTTAATAACGACTACTCAAAGGCTTCATAATGCTTTGTAGAGATTTGCGGTTGCCGTGACACCGCAGCTTTTGTACCCGCTGGAAGGGGCATTGGCGGGAAGCGTTGCGGAGTGAACTTAAACCGATTTCTCCAGGGAGTCAGCGCCACTTTGAACTGCAGTTGTAAATCCTGGCGTGTTTGAAAACCATCCTCATTACACGTTTCTGATAGAAAGGCTCTGGATCCAGAAAAGAGGCAGTCGCAGCCAGGCGGGATGCAGAAAACTTGCTTTCTTAGTGTGAAGACGAGAAGTCGGTGCTCTCTCAAGCAATAACAGGGAGAATGTAGGCTATTCTCTTGAAAGAATAAATCAATCCATTTAATTTTCATGTACTGTCTTTCACACCAAGGTGTCAAAGATTCAAAAACTTTCAACACTGTACCTAAAGCCTATGTGAAGTGCTGATCTTTGTATATGAAATGTGGCTTTCCTCATCTTACAAATCATAGCTCAGTCAGTGATATATAGTAGTATCATGCAAAACGCATGATCAAACATGTTTTTAATTGCTAAGAGAAAGACAATGCTATGGAAAAAAAACAAAAAGCGCAGACAGTCCACCCACTTTGCTGTAGGTATTTATTTTTCGCTTCATTCAGACGGGAAGAGCAGAGAGTAACAGATAGAGATGAAAAGACGGTACAGAAGGTGTCGTAGCAGGGAAGCGATATATGGGTGAAGAATCCGCCAGGCTCCACACTGTGCCTTACTGTCTCCAAGTTTCCAAGCAGAAATGAGGCGATATATGTGCGCCCGAAGTAGTTCCTTGATGAAAGCAGGGACCTAATTGGCAAATAAGGTACTAAAAATGGAAATATATGAGCGTTTTTTTTTCTCTTCCCTCGTTTAAGGCTTTACGTGTTCTGATTGCTGTGTTGTATTAACGTGATGTTTTAACCGAAGTCAGAGAAACACGGTAAAAGGAAGAGAGGTATGGTGTTTTATTCACCAGAATGAGGATGAGAGATTTGCTGTTCTCTTCAACAGGGTAAAATAATGAGACATATTCTATTTTAAGAGAGGGTGAAGATTGAACTATTACGTAAAGAACATTAATCAATTTCAACATTTTAAACAATTAATTTTATACAAATCAGATATCATGAATAACTTAACGTTTGCCACATCAGAAAAGAGGATTGTGATGCATGATAACACAATCTACCGATATTTTATTCATCCACAAAAGGCAGTCATCAGAGCAGACAGACTTCCTCATTAAGCTGAAGATATCCTTTCTGAGGTACTTCTTTCAGGTTGACTTCATATTAAAAACTGCGAGAGGAATGTATTCACCGACCAAGGGAAAATTAGAATTTAACAAGCACCTATTCCTTTAGTAGCTTTAAGGCTTAATGCTAATTGGAACTGTGGAGGTGACAGATGTGGTGTACTTTAATTAAAGACTGTGCCCACCACTCTCTGAGACCTCTCCATACTTTGATATGTTTCATGTCCGTGATTCATCACTGGGAAGAAAAGAGCTATAGTCTTAGCTATAGTATAGTATAGCTTATAGTGTTTCTGCTGGAGTGTGTAGTATGTGTGCGTGTATATGTAATGTACTACTACAGTAAGTACTGTTGTGTGTTCTGAATTGCCTAATTTGCGAGATACATTGTTAGCGTAGCAGAGTAAATGCATGTGAGGCTTTGGGAAACTTTCTTGAGGTGGAACCGAAATGAACACCATCAGGGTCATCTCACAGCATCAGGAATACGCCAGTACAATTTCCTTCCCGAGACTGGATACAATTAGTTGGGTTATTTTGAAAGAAATTACTTCATAGTGTACATATTTTGCCTCATATTGGAGTTTCTGGCCATTCAAGAGTAGTTCATTTGTATTGTATAGAGAACAAGGTGTGGAAGTTAAATAAAAAATAATCACATATTTGACGCAGGTCTGATTTACGCACAGACACAGGAACTAGAGGTGTTGCAAATATCAGGAAAATTAACCATTACCAGAGTTAATTTGGAACTCCAGTGTTTCTTCTCAGTAAACCTGCACTTCAAGTTAAATGTTAGCTACAATCAGCAAAACACTAATCCACACTGTGATATTAGAGCTACAGTACCTACAAAAGATGAAAAAATTGTCCGGGCAGTTTTGGAATTGTTAATCAGATAAATTTTCAATCAGATAAAATTTTGTGTTTGTAAAAGATTTCCTCTGAGAGACCCCTGGCTAGTAAATTGTCTCTGCCATACAGATGACTGATACAGTATCGTTCGATATCCTACTATTCAAAACAAGATAGTCTAAATCTTTGCCCAAGCAGTTCAGCAGGACATATACACATTAGTATATTATTTGTTGAATGTGTTTATTGAACGACAGATGTGAGAAGATGCAAATAATTTTCCGCAGGTAGCAGTGTGTGGATCCAAGCTAGAAGATACAAAAAAATCGTTATTAGGCCTTAGGTGTCTCTATCATGCAGTAAGGATGGGTTTCTGCTTCATAAATGCCTTTGGAACATCTATAAGCTTATTGTCTTGATGGTGTGAGTAATGTTTCCGGATGTTTCTGAGATGTGCAAACTAAAAGTGGAGGCATTAACAATACATAAAAAGCTAATTTTTTTCCTGTATTTAAATCAAATGGTCAAATATGTGAACCGATTATGCTACTTTGACAATGGTGCACTACCAGTGACATCGGCAGGAAATGAGCCAAGCTGCATTAACTACAGTATATGTGTATACCACAAATGCCGCAGAGGAGCTTCACGTGTGTGTGAGAGAGAGAAAAGTGGCAACAGCTAGCAGCCATACCATCGTACGCCCAGCTCCTGCCAAACGGCTGAAGCTAAGCAGGGGTGGGCTTGGTTGGCACATGGATGGGAGACCTCCTGAGACAACTGAGTTGCTGCTGGAAGTGGTATCGGTAGCCCAGCAGGTCTTCATTCTGGTCAAATTATCCCCAATGCCCCAGTGCAATGCAGTGATGGGGACAACAACATATGGAAATATTATATTCTGAAACACATTGTATAAAATGTACTGTCATGTTGCAATACTTCACATTAGATGCATAGGTATTTGTATACTAATTATTTCCACAGTCAGATATTGCAACTAGTGGCTATCCCTGGCAACACAAATAACCAATGTTATGACAGTGGTATGCAGAAGAGCATCTCTGAACACATCAAACCTTGAAGTGGATGGGCTACAGTAGCAGAAGACCAATAAGTCTAATAAATACCTAACAAAGTGGTTCCTGCGTGTATATGTGTGATATTATAGTATTTTCAAAATATTACATGTTATTTCAATATAGCACACAGCATCCAATTTCCTGATGGCTTCCCACCATGTCAAAGAATTGCCTCTTCACGTGCGTCGTGTTGAAGACGATTCGCACATGTACCGTGTCAGCGAAGTGAAGTCCTCCCAGATAAAGCCGCACTTCTGCCCCGCTCCATGTTCCCAAGTGACAGGCCCTGTGTTCCTGTCTGCGCTGTCAGCCGGGGGAGTCTACCCACTGAACCCGACCTGACTGGAGTGAGAAGTCGTGACAATAACCGTCGTGCTATTATATTTTAAAAGACTGTTGTGCGATGTGAGAGTTCTCTTTGCCGTGCGATGCATCAGGTGTCGGCCTGTTTAAAGGCCCTTAAACAGACAGGGGAAACAGCGTAATGATCCAGAAAAAAAAAAGAAACGCCAATCCAGGGGGTCCGTTCTGGTGCCATTACTAAAGGCGGTCATTCAAACCGATGGTCCGTGGCCGGCTGTTTATTCAGCTGCATGTGGATCTTAATGAATTCCGAATCACACTCTCTCTAAAAGACTGCGGAGCACAAATTGCAAGTAATTTATTCAAATAGCTCCTAATAGTTCAATGCAGCAGCCGGCTGAGGAATACAGGCCCATTAAAATCCACAGCATATTAAACTGATTGTTTGTTAGTTCACTACAGTCATTTTAAGCTTTGACACATCGTACGGCCGACTTATAAAAACATTCATAATGTGTTTCTGTTTACTCTTTTTTAATAAGGATGCACAGACTGAGAAGCACATAATAAAGTACGCATGGATTATGTGTCTGAGATAATTCTCTCTATCCCGAGTTTGCGCATTACCTTGATAGTCTGTTGTGTGAGTGCCCCCCTCCCTCCTCCCCCCTCCCCTCCGGTGCAACACATTCCAAACACAATCATTTCTGCCTCTCGCTCTGGACAGTATACAGGCTAATTCTGTGAGAGGAAGAAGATAAGCAGTGCTTTGGCGTCTTTGCTGCTTAATTTATCCCATCTTTTTTTTTTTTTTTTCCAGCCTGAAGACGTTCAACTTTGTACATTATCTGCTCTGCAATAAAAATGTTTTTGAAAGTGTAACAAATTGGTTCTTTTCTAATCGGATTATTGGGGAAAGTCTCACACAATGAAGTCTTTAGCGATGCTTTTATTTTACTCTCTCATCCAGTCTAATTTGATGTGATTAAAAAGTGTGTTTCAGGACAAAAGATCTATTTTTTTATGGATTCATTTATTTGTACTTATTATCAGGAATGTATAGCAAATGGATGAAAAGTGCATTAGTATACTCAATGTGGCTACACTCATAGATATATAACTGGTAATCTGTTCTATTATTAGTTAAAATATATTTGTAAGAATTTTCATTCACAACATTTACCCACATTTAGTGTACAGTCTACAGCAGGGATCATCAACTATGGCCCTCAAATCCAAATCCAGCCCTGGTTTTCTTTAGTGCTACCGATTGTCCAGAATGTCTTCACACCTGACTCCCAGGAAAAGGGTGGGGGGGCAGCCATCGAGGACCCTGAGTTACTAATCCTTTGGTTAAGGCAGCCCACTGTGATGCATGGATGAGGTCGCCAGGTAGCGCCATAGAGTGAGACACACTTGCCAACTGCATCGCCCATGTTATGGGAGTGCTCAGGTGGTTAGGGTTCTTCCTGTAATTGACCTCTAATGGCCCCTACTGGTCAATTAGGGTGCCTGTAGACTTCATGTTAAAGTAGCATATACCAGGTCTTCCCCCGACCCTACTCACATACTCAAAGCTTGGCTATAGCCTGCAGAGTGATGAGAAATAGCAGAGAAATAGCAGTGAAATAGCAGTGAAATCACATGTTTTGGAGAAGAACCTCACGTGAGTTGGCTCTGTGGGGATTGTGCATGATCGCGGCAGTGGTTGCAGATAATTAGACAATTAATGTGGGAATTGATATAGTATGCAGCAAAATGTTGGACATGATGCTATGGTCAGTTATAACTGACCACCCCCTAATCACAGGAATGCCTGGCTCAGTCAGCATTCGCGTAGTCAAGATACAATTCTCTACAATACCACGTGTCATTGATCAGAGACTAGAGCCTGTATTTATGCAACAATTGACCTTCACTTTGGCTTATGATTATTTGTAATTTATTTTTTGGCCAGCAAGTAAATGCTCAAATTAACCAAACTGCTTTTGTAAAGTATAAACTTGAAGCTCATTTAATTCAGTGAGTCGAATTTAAGCACAAATGTTTGGCGTTCACTGCGTGTGCCACCAGGGACATACCACATACTAATCTGGAAAGAGATTCCTATATAAGGAATATTATCATTACCAAGGGAATAGAGACACTGTACTAGGAATGTGTTCATTAAAAGGAAACCGATTCTTTCAGTGCCTGTGAATTAACATGGGCTAGAACATTGCTGTGGCTATAGTAGTGATAGAAAAACAGCAGCCTTATAACAGAAAGCACAAGGTTAAAAAAGAAGAAAAAGAAGTAAAAAAAGAACTGTAAGAACTGTAAGTGTTCAGAGCACAGAATGGAGTGGGCCGAACAACTTAATTCCCCAGTGTCCACAGAATCAGGGCTGACAACCCGATGCAGTCACCAGGTGCAGTCCTGGTATTTTCCAGCAATCAGCAAACAATTATTGGCTGAGTTGGAATGACATCAAACATAATTTGTAATTTGTGATCGGAATGATGAGAGTTGGTGACCTTTGATCTCTAAGGAGAAGGTTAATTATGGTTAATTGCGGTGAAGGGGGGGGGGGGGGGGGTGGGTTCTTGTAACTCACAGTGTGTTTCTGTGTTGACATTTGATTTACACTATGTAGTACTTGAGTGTCTCTCATGCCAGTTCTGGCTCCTTCTGATTAAACTAGTGGGCAGTGCCTGGGAGATTGAAATGCAGAGGTGGCCATCGTTCAACTGATGGGCTGTTTCCCAGACAGCTTTTAACAATCAAGTCCAAGCACCTAACTGTTCAATATTAATGGTATGAGTGGAGAGTGTCACCCATTTGACTTTGCCTTTTAAAAGCCCTTTACTGTATGAGCAACTGTAGCTAAAGAAGAGGATTATTTACATATCTGATACTGTTAGTCTTCGCTGTGAATATATCAGCTCCAACTTGAAGTGAACAAAACAAGTAAAGTAAACGTGAACTTATGAAAAAGAGGGAAAGAAAGTATTAATGAACCAAAACAAAGCAGGAATAAAAGTAATTACTGTACGCACGCACAGACACATTTGCATTTATAAAAGAACTGGAACACTAAATATATCTGAATAACATTCAGGCAACAGTATTTACCTCAGCTATCTCAAATTCAACGCATCTTCCCCTACGTCTTTTTAACCCTCAATGGTATGTTGTGACAACACATCATTGACCCTTAATTTCCTCTCTATTCAGAAAAAAACTTAAAAAATTGCATTGTTGGAATTAAAAGGTCATGCCTTTAGGTAGCCAATAATATGCTGTTCACCATCACATGGAAGATGTAAGTGAAAGTGCACCACAAAGTTTACTGCGAAAAAGATTTTGGTGCATTTATTCTCATTTTTGGTAAGTTAAATAGATGTTGTTGTTCACATATAAACTTTGTTGAACATTTCTTTGTCTGAGAAAATAAGAATATGCCATATGCCACGCTTCACCACAATGGAAAAAAAGGTATGTTGCCATATGGCAACTCTGTGGAATTGCAGTCATAAATTTCCTACTGGACTTTTTAAGATGTACTGCCATCGTTTATATGATTGCAGTTATTTATTAATTTGGAAGAGTTTATATAAATATACTTGTGTTTATGCATAAGTAACGCAAATACGATATATACTTTTTCTGTTAAAAAAAATGGACACATCCATGTTCTATGGATCCATGTTCAAGGGGGCAGCCTGTAGCATAGTGGCTAAGGTACAGGGCTGAGACCTGGTGTAGCCACAATAAAATCTGCACAGCTCTTGGGCCCTTAAGCAAGGCCCTGAAGCCCACTTCGCTCCAGGGAGGATTGTCCACTGCTTAGTCTAATCAACTGTAAGTCGCTTTGTGTAAAACATCAGCAAAATAACTAATGGAATGGAAGGTGCCCTGTATTCCATCTCAGAATGGCAGTCTTATTGAATTTGTTCACCATGTTGTTGGATGCATTGCAATCACAGACAGTCCTGAGGGTCTCTCCTAGCCACTTGAGAGGGGGGGGGGGGGTTTGTTTGTCTGCCCTGAGGATGGGGACGAAGCCTGAGGCGTTCAGAGATGTGCCCTCCACTACGTGTCCCAGAAGTCTTCCGGCACAATCGATAATTTCATTTTTTCAAAACCCCTCCATCTCAGAAGGCCTCCTGCCTCCTCACCCTTAGGGCTGGACTACCTCTCCTGCACCTGCCTGCTCTCCATCACCTCAGTAATGAGACAGTGTATCCACACACCACGGGAAACACAGTGAAAACTACAGCGGAAGAACAGGCTTGAGGAACAACGTTTCCTCTATCAGAAAACTCTCCAAATATATCTCCTCTCTATACCTCTGGAGAAATGGAGAAAATACAAAATCCCATAGGAAAGAGACAGAAAGAGAGAGAGAGAGAGAGAGAGAGAGAGAGAGAGAGAGAGAGAGAGGGAGGGAGTGAGAGAGGGGAAGAGAGAGGAAGAGAGAGTGAGTAAGGAGAGAGAGTGAGGGAGAGAGAGAGGGAGTGAGAGTGAGTGAGAGAGGGAGTGAGCGAGAGAGAGGGAGATACATGGAGTGAGAGATTGAGTGAGAGAAGGAGCGAGAGTGAGAGAGGGATAGAGAGAGAGAAGGAGAGGAAGAGAAATAATAAAACAAAATGGAGTTATAGATGCTCATAAATGCCCAACAATGTGTTTAAGTGAAAAGTTATGCGGGATAAATAATAAATACTAATAATAAATATTTAAATAATAAGCGTTATTTCACCCACAGGAGCCCAAGCCTGTAGCTCCTAAACAGACAACCGTGCATAAGCCATTTTAAAGCCCTAATCTCCTAATACGATTATAAAAAGTGGAAATGTGTTTATGCATTACTACAGATAATTACATGTCTTGTCATATACAAGGAGTCTATAAATATGCCTAAATCCACAATCTATAATATTAAGTTGAATTTATGAGAAACATGCATAATGAATTTCCGAGCGCATGTCAAATTGAAAACCACTGGAAAAAAAAACGCGTTATTGTATTTGTATTATTTTTATTAAAAAAATGTTTTATCAGTTGTTTTCTTTCACTCCAGAAGAGATAAAACTGGACACTGTTTATGGTGGATATTAAAATTATTGTGTCTTTCATATATTTAGATTTTCACAACGTCCCCAATATTGATATGCCTGTATATTACAATGTATTAATGAATCCAGATTTCTGCACGGCTCCCAGGTTTAATCTACTGTATAGTCCCCATGGTCCCCCACTTATCTTTCTCCACTGGCAACTCATATCAGCTTGCATCCCTCCACTGGCTAACTGCTAAGTGAAATAAGCTTCCCACTACGGTCAGAACAGCAGAAACCGTGCCCATCCTCATCTGACACAGGCTAAAGACACCCCTCTCTGGATTCTGCCACTGTATCATAATGGCTAGCAGGTTACCGACATAAACATATCAGCACGGCGAGAGGAGGTTCTCGGCTCTGTGTGTCAGTTGAGAGTTGAGGTTGTTTTAAGACCGCGTGCTAGTTTTTACATTCTGCAAGGCAGTCGGATACCCAGAGCAAATGTGTTATGGTGGACACATTCTCAATTCTTCTGTGGATTAACAGCTTCCTTTCCATTTAAGTTGTGTGAAGGAGCTTGCAAATTCATGTTATGCTAGCTTGATGTGCTAAGTACTGTCTTAATGAATAGGGATAGATTTGGGAACATTATATTATTATTTTATTGGTATTATTATTATTATTATTATTATTATTATTATTATTATTATTATTATTGCACTGAATTTTATGATTATCATAGAGTCAATCACGCATTGCGCTAATTTATTCACAAGCTAACTGAGTAGTCTAGTTCCTCCATTTCCTGTCGTCGTGCTCAGCCGTCAGCGGATTGTTCCAGAAGCGCCGTAGTCCTGTGTAATTTATAGTGTTCTCCTCCAGCCCTTACTCATCCCTCTCTTTCTTCCCCTTTACACATTTTTCAGAAAGTATGCTGACCTTTGCTGGAGACTGCAGTCTCTGCCGGCGACTCCTGTGAATGATTCCGTCTGAATTCTAATGCGCTTCCTGGTCTGCCGCTGCACCAGCCCATCTCCCTTTTCTTCCCCCAAGTTTTGAATATTTGTTGAACTGCAGCTGAACTGTTCTTCTGGCGCGCCCGATTGTATCTACACGCGGTGTTCATTGATGTGTCAACCCTTCTCAAAAGGATGGGGTTTCACCTGAACAAAATGGCTCCTATTCTTTTGCTGCTCCTCGACTGTTTTATACGGAGGCAATTATTGTGACATTGCTCTTACAATAGTTTTATTGTTCTTACCTCAGCGCAACGTAACACAGAAGACATGCACACAATATATCATTTTTCAGTTGATATGGTTAATATTTACAGTGAAAGCTACTCAAATTTTCTAATATATTAGGCAAACTGTTTTTTTTAAACGCACTGCTCTTTCTGACAGCCTTGTTAGATTTCTCTAAGGGTGGGATAGCTGTGCGGGGAGGGGGGCTGAATCCAGAAGCCCTCGGAAGGCTCCTGGAGATGGGGATTATCTGCGGAGAGGTGCGGAGTGAGGAAGGGTTCCGCCGGGGAGACGGAGCGCAACTTCGCAAGCCCCGCACGGCTCTATAATCTCACAGCGGAAAGCACCGGATCATCGGAATCCCCTTCGGCTGGATTAGGGAGTCAGGTAGCGCGCTCTACCTAAGTCCCTGACCGGCTGTCCTGGGCTCCGCTCCCGAGTTTGCCGTTTTGTTTGTTTTTATTCAGGCGACGGGGTAGGCAGCGATTTGGCGGACAGCTGCTGCGGAACGGGTCGGCGAGAGAGGACCGCGTCTTTCTGACAGGAGTCAGAGGGAGTGTGGACTCAATAGAGATCTGTGACCGAGGTTTACACCGCAGCAGGGAAGCACAGGGGAGGCTGGAGCAGGAAAACACCCTCTAACACACTTTATACACCTATACACACAGATACCCATGCTCTCTCACACACACAGATACCCATACACACATACGCACACAAATTCACATGCACAAACAGGCACACATACACACACACCCACATGCCCACGATCACCCACACATACGCACACACATATTCGAACACACACAAACACGCACACACACTCACACAAACAGGCACTCACATGCACACACACACATACACATACACACAAACATGCACACACACACACACACACATACACACACATACACAAACAAATGCACTCACACATATTTGCTTACACATATCAACACATTCCTTCACCCACATACAAGAACACACAAACATACACAAATACTTCCAGGTGGAAACCCCTCCTTCTGGTCATCTTGGTTGGCTCACTTGTGCCAGGCAAGATGAATCGAGCACAGACAATTATTTGAGTCCAAAACAATTACATATTTACTGAGGTCTATCATGAGCATGCACATTCATTCCTTCTCCCACACACACAACCAAGCACATTGTCCTGTATGAACATTCACATACACAGTATGTAAACAGTCACTTTCACATATGTGCTAGCATGCAAGTTCATGCACTCAAATTATGTGGAAATAGTTTATTAAAATAGACGTGTTCCTAGGTTAAACGTGAGTGCCAATCAATTTCCAGCTTTCATTGAAATGGTTAAAAAACAGCCCAATAATTACAAGGTAAATATAAATATCCGTAGCCTGGCTTGCTATATTACAAATGGCAGACATTTTATTCTATACTAATTCCCTACTCCTAAAAAATGTATTCCATAAATCTCTTGGAAATAACAGCTTGTATTATTAGTAACTTTGTTCCGGATCATTATTTTGTCCTCTCCTCCTTGATTAGCCGTCCTCTTGTGTGCTGGTCAGCTACCCACCAGGGAATGGTCTAGCTAATGCTACAAGTTAAACCGGCATTTAACAATGTCCCCCCCTGACACCCATTCAAATAAAAGCATCGGCCAACGGTTTCAGACAGACTAAATTAAAATTACTGCAATATAAAGCACTCCACTTACTAAACAGGTTCCAGCTAGTTTGTTGTTCCTGCTGTTAAACTGAACTTCACATCTCCCGCTCCCAATTAACAACCTTTGCCCAACTTGCTCCAAAAATACCCAGCATCCCACAGTGACTTCACTGTTCGCAAGGAACGTTTTGTGTCTCCGGATATCTCCACAGTGATGGAACATGCAGACTGAAACTTTTTTCTTCAGGTAAGCTTCCTTTATTGCTTCCAACTTGAGGAATTTTCATGATTTTTTTTGTCTTTGTATTGCAAGCTTTGTCTTTTTCCTGTTTTATTATTAATTCTACTCCAGTGAAAGTGAGCGAGTGGGTTGGAATGGGGTGTACTGTGTAATCATAAAATATGTCAGGATAAATACTCGGATTCATTTACATTGCAAAGGAAGAGTCTCTGCTAACATTTACTCTGCCGTGGTGACATTCCCAGACACTCATTTGTTTATAATGACTAAATAGGCCTGCCGTCCGGGCACAATATTGTGACCAGCAGGCCCTTTTGGTAAATAAAGCACCGCACTGCCGTCAGTTCCTTTAAAGAGAACATCATTCAGGGTGCACTAAAGACCTGCTTCATTTGGGGCTGATTTAACTGACAGCGATGTGCCTCCTCGCAGACGTATTGAGGTGCGGAAATGTTGAGTGTCGGTGAAGAGATTGCTGTCAGCTGCATAATGTTGTTTGGTGAATATTTCGAGCATATTGCAGAATGTTGGCTTACGTCGTCTGAGTGTTGCTTTCAGAGTGTTATTGTTCCTTTCGCAAAGGAAGCGGAAACTCGCAGATGGTGAGTACTGTAGATCGTATTTCAGTGCCATCTGCAGTTGTTGTCTATCGCCTTGTATACATAAATGAGCACACTCCACATGTACCGCAGTCTGCCATTATGTGCGGGTAAATTTGGCTGTTCAGGGACACATTACAAAACAAATAAATTATTAAATTAATTCCAGGCAAGAAACTATGACTGAAGTGTCAGTAAGAGATAATGCAAAAAAAAAGAAAAAAAAAGAAAATAAATCTAAATCAAAATTCACAATGTCACAGCACACTAACTTAACCTTTGCAACAACTGTGTTTTTGAAGAAACACTGCTTTTCAAAAGGTACTGCGTCATACATTCTTCCATCTCAGACAAAATGTGCCCACCGTTTTTCCGAGGATTCAAGCATTCTCTGAAACAGCACTAAATATTTCCTTAAGAGCTCCTTCACCTGTTATTACCATAATCCATCTGAGCAGGCCGCAGTCACATTTACACCCTTGAATACAGAAAACAGATCATACGTTTTCTTTATTTCCTTTTTTGAAAGAAGGCCTAAGTTGCTTAACTTTAATATGTTTTTTCAGTGAAGTAGACCTCACATCGTCCGAAAATTGAATCTACAGTATAATCCAACAGCATAGCTGAAATATAATATTGACATATCTATGTTAAAAAAATAAAATATGTAAACGAGATCAGAAATGTGTAATCGCATACCTACAGTATATGTTGGCAAGGTGGTGTACTGTGCCCCAGATAACTTTTTTCGGCCCTCCAAAGATGTTACTGTACCACAATGGTGGCAGGCCCTCAATAACAGAACCATGAACTGTTACCGATGATCACACGTTCCTAAAAGAAGTTCTGGATGTGGCATCACACAGCCAGTAATCCTGAAATGCGATTGTGTTTCTTCACTTACACTGCTCCTGCTTTTTCTTCTTAATTACCTTTCAAATTACATGCTCCAATCCCCCAGTTATTAATTCCCCATGTTCTTGCTTTTAAGACCATGTTCTTGGTTTTAGACTACAAAAGGTATTACAACCGGCGTTGCCAGTTAGGGATATATAATTTTGTGCAGTTTTCATTATAAGGGGACAGAGAGATTTCTGTTTTTAATTACACTTGCCCATTGAATTCAAATATATTATTTTATTTTTTAAACAGGCCAACAGCTGAGCTCAAGCAGACAACACCTAAGCTTCTTCTTCTTCTTTTTCCACTTCTTCTTCTGCTTCTTCTTCTATTGTTATCTGCTTACATGGATAGCTGACTAGCAACCTGTGGACAAGCCATCGCCTGACACTGACTCTGGCTCTGACTACTAGTCTGCACGTTAGCTGCCAGATACCAATAATTAGCTAACTATCAAGCTAATGCTAGGGTTTAGTCTCATATACTAATTTCTCACAGCATAGGACCAGCAGCATATCAGATGTCAATCAGCATTATTATACATAGAGCTGAAAATCACACGCTAGGAAAGCATACCTAGCTAACTAGCATTTTTAAGCCCATTTGACCCACACTCGTCAGATAAATCCTATACTTCAAAGTTACCTTTAACATATTGCCAACTGTCTGCACATCTTACTATAAGCACCCCGTAACCCATCCATCCATTCAAATTCCAACCCTCTTTATTCCTGGTCAGGATTATGCTGGAGCCTTTCCCAGCAAGCATTGGGTAAAAGGCGGGTACACACCCTGGACCGGCTGCCAATCTATTGCAGGGCGCATACACACACCATTCACTTACACCCAGGGACAATTTAGCCTCTCCGCACAAGCGGACCTGACTTTGGCCGTTGGACTGCGGGAGGAAACTGAGGTATCCAGAGTGCACCCACAGACAATGGCAGAGCATACAGAAAGGCCCAGGCTGGTGTTCGAACCCTAGACTTTTCTTGCTGTGAGGCGACAGTGCCACCCAGCACCCGACAATAGAAAACTGCAGGAGAGCAGAGATGATAAAATGTCGCCCCTTGCATTGTCTCAAATGCTTTAGCTCGATGCTTGAATTAACACGTCTAGGGGTTAAAAAGAGTCCTGTCAATGCCTCCTGTGCGGGTTGAGCGCTGCCAGTCCTGCTGTCCAGGCCCGCGATTAGTCTTCTGCGATTACACCGTTCGCACGGATGTCAGGACACCTTCCGGAATGGAATATGATGACAGAATTTATCGCCGGATTTAGAGAAAACCCACAATTTATTGGATATGCATATCACCCTCGCCCACACACATAAATAGCATTGAGACCGGAGACGCTGCAGTATCGAGGCGCATTCTCAGCTGCGCTCCGGGGCTCTCTCGCACATGCATATTTCACAGCTCCGGCTTTTGTCACCGGACCGCCATGGCGTCCCCGGAGTGCCTCCCGTCAGTTAGAGCCCTGTTCCTGCCCACCGTCGTTGCTGGACATAATCAGGCCCGTGTCTGCTTGTTTTCAATGAGCCTGAGGCTCCCAGCATGGCCAGAACTGTAAGTCACACCGTGAAATACTCAAGATGTCTAGTCCTGTACACATGCACATGTAAGGTGCAATATACAGTACAGCACTCGATACTCAGTGACCACCTTATTAGGTATTTATTACACATGTATTTTTTAGAGGTATCGGCCTTCTGCTGCTGCAGCCCATCCACTTGAAGGTTCGGCGTGTCGGGTGTTCAGACTTCAGAGATGCTCTTCTGCAAACCACTGTTGTAACGCGTGGTTATTTCTGTTACTGTCATCTTTCTGTCAACTTGAATCAGACTGGACATTCTCCTATAAACCTCTCACTATAAGACATTTTCATTTACTGAACTGCTGCTGACTGGATGTTTTTTGTTTATCGCACTATTATCTGTCGAGAGACTGTTGTGCATTAAAGATCCCAAGGATCCCAAGGGAAGTAGTTTCTGAGATCAAACCACCCAGTCTGACACCGACAATCATTCAACAGTCGAAGTCACTTAGATCACATTTCTTCTCCATTCAGATTTTTGGTCTCAACCTCTTGACCATGACTGAATGCTTTCATGTATTGAGTTGCTGCCACGCGATTGGCTGATTAGATACTTGCATTCACATGCTGGTGTCCAGGTCTACTTAATGAAATTGTCGCTGAGTGTATGTCTCCAATAATATTAACCCTGTTACTCTCATATTGCACAGCCTATGCCCACATCAGCTGACCCTATTTTCATCTCTGGGGGTTAGGGTCATGGCAGGGTGAGCTTAATGGATCCTGGATAATTATTTGAGTCATAAAGGACCAAGAGCAAAAATGATAAAAAAAAATGTATAATCAACATTTAATTAAAACAAAATATTTTTAACCATGTCTTAATTATTTATTTTGGAATAAACAATTATAATTTCTTGGCTTGCCTTACTGCTGTAATGTTTTCCATCAATTTAGTAGTGTGCAGAAAAGTGGGATAATTAGAGCAATCCAAAGAAAATTAATGCATTAATTTAATTATCAATGTATTTATTTATTCTCGTAATTGTGGTTTTAGCAGCCAATTGAATGTGTGAAGGAGACGCCTTTTCTTTGCTGTACAGGGCCTGTACTGAATTTCTGTACTGTTCTGGTCGTAGATTGGGTCAGACGTGGATTTAAAAAAAGGCAATGGAAGAAAAACTAAAACAATGCCTAATTTGAAGTTTCTTACTTCAGACTGGAGATGCACTAAGCAATTACCAAACAGGAACCTGGCAGCCAAAAGCTCAGACGCCATCCTGCCTGTTGAACGTGTGCGTATTTCCATCCGGGATGAGATCACAGATAATGCATGCAGTGTCACATTAAGTGGATGGCGGTGCTGGGTTGAGACACGAGTGCGCACAACAGAATTCCCACATCAAATCAAATCAAATCAGGGAAGCATCAGGTCCGCACTTGAGATTTGGACCCTGTCTTTGTGCGTGAATCTGTTCTCCTCTCCTTGTTGATACCGAATCAATCACGTCAGGCACACACAGTCCCCAGACGGCAGCGATGTATAATTGAGGGGTTCTTCTGGATACCTGCCTGTCCGTCTACGGGTCTTCTTATAACCGCCAGGAGAATAAGCTGGTCATACATATTTCAAGGAATGAGCCAGACAAATCAATCGCAGCGCTATCCAAATGTAAAACTCTGCCTGCATGTGATATGGAGAGAGATAACTTAAAAATAGACACGGCCCATCTGGCCGTCAACACAGAACACTTTGGAAGGGAGTTTTAAAAATCATTTAATCTACGTCTTAAGAACAGTTTTGCGTGTTTGCACTGCACCAAAACAGCTGCCGTTTGTTTGACTCTGCCAGCGTGAGTAGCCAAGAATGTGATGCCCATCCACCGACGTTTTTACACGAAGTACGCTGCCTTTGCTGCGAATATCCTCATGAAAATAAACGGCTCGCTACTTTCGTCTGTCTCTTCTTTCGGAGACACGAACATGCATTCACCACAGCCGACGTTGGGTAATACACAGATTTCTTCAAATGAAAGAAGGACACGAGCTCACAATGTTTCTACGTTTTGCGAGTGTGTTGTGCCACACATTGCTTATTGCAGATGCCGAGCTACCCCTGGGACTTGTCTGTGCTGTCAAATACAATAAAAGGTGTGAAGTGATCTCACAAAAACACAAATGTTTGTAACCAAGGAAACAGAACAACACCTCTTATTTTGTTCTCGAGTCGCACAGTATAATGTGAGCTTTTTTTTATTGCCTTCACATTTTCCCGACTTTTACAAAAATTTGTTTTGACGACATTGACGTAGAATAGACAGTGATGAAAGAACAGTGCATTGTTCTCAGTCGTAGCGCCATGGCTTTGTTGCAGTATGTGTCTGTTATACTTATATAGTTTGACAGTTTAATCAAGTTTTCTTAAGCTCTTGACTTTGTATTTATCGAAGGCAGGTGCAACACGACTACCACAGGGATGAATTTAGTGAAATTAGCAAACCACCATCAAGTGGCCACGGTCTTGCGTGCATATGTACGTACACTTGCTAATTCAGTACAGTATAGATGTGTAATGTACTTTGCTTTTGGTTAATGGTGCTCAGAGTGGAAAGAAAAGTTTAATTTTAGAGTAACTAAAATTAGACCGTTTTTGGCTCATTGCTCTGTGCGTTTTCATGGAGGTGACCAGCCCTGGCTCAGTGGGAAATGACTTTTTAAAACCTGTCTATGAGTGTTGTATGTGCAAAGAGGAAAATTCAAGCGAAAAGATTGATTCCGATTATGCTGGCCTGGTATGTTTTAAAAGGGCAGAAAGAAAAATATCCTAATTAAGAGTGTTTTTAATGCATGAAGAAATTATTTATTCATGAAAATTAATAATGATTCACTTCAGCCCAAAGTTCTCTCATAGTCATTGTATAGAACGTTATCTAGTGAATATTTTATTGGAATGAATCACTTGGCTGCCCCTGCAAACACCATTATGCATGCTCTGTTAATTAAAAGTGTTTTGATCACACTTGAAGTGTATATTTTAGCATGTATTTCCTGTTGATTGGCGCAGGTTGATGATGTTATTTTTGGCCGGGATGGGTCATGGTGCGTGCGCTCACGGTCCCCTGGACCCTTCCTCGTCGGGTGAGCGCTAGCAGATCTTCTTTTAAAGACCACGCTTCTCCCAGCGGGTTCTCCCAGCGCCCAGAGCAGACCTTTCCTATGCACCTTTCCATCCGTGAGCACTATGGATATTAGCACAGGGCATAGAGGCTTCAAAATAATTATTGTTATTCTTTTTTTATTGTTTTTTGAGTAATGACACTATTTGCATTTGTAAAAAAAAAAAAAAACATGGTTTGATTCAGTAGTTCATTAGCATTCTTGTTTTTAATTAATGCTTGATGCCCACACAGTATTACTTCGTTAAAGCGCTGGCGTTATTTACCGAGAGGTCTTTTTTTTTCGCCCAGAGTGCCACGGTCCTTGATTGCTTTGCTCCAGGATAAGAGACAGGGTCTGAGGACATAGTGGGAGGCTGTGCGTTTTATATCTTGTTCTCACGTGATTGATGAGGTCACCGAAGTCCTACATTCGGATCACGTGACTCAGGTCTTCGCTCAAACGGCAGAGGGGGTCGGCGGAGTGAGCAGGAGCCTACGAGGAAAGGCCGTGTTGTGGTTTATATTCGGTCTACAGTAAATCTGGGTATGCAGTGACAGGGTGTGATTTTGTCTTTGTGTTCGTTGACACAGAGAAGCAATGTGCCGGGGTCTGGTGAGGATTTACTGCGCAGGAATGTGCAGTCCATTTCCTCCCCTTCACAGGTACCGCTCGGCTCGCGAGATTCACTGGGGTATCGCAACAAATCACCCAGCCTGAATCAGCAGCTGTTTTATGTACACCTGATTTCTCGAGTTGTGAACTTGGCGAGCGTTTGACAGCGGAGTTTACACCTGTTATTTACACCTGTCTGTTCAGCATGCTGATCATTGGGCTGTTTTTTTATTTATTATTAATCAAAAATTAAGTCACAATTGCAGTTAGATATTGTGTATTTGCATGTATATGTGTGTGTGTGTGTGTGTGTGTGTGTGTGTGTGTGACAAATAAAAGTTCTTTCTGCAAAAACATGCTCTTGACTCAGTGGTGGTGCCATAAACTAGAAATACAGTATAATTTTTTCTTCACTTTTCACAAGATTCCCTACACAGCCTGATGAAAACATGTTTTAATAGTTTTAGGCTTCTTGCTCCAACTGCACGGTGATATATTGTCACAGTTCAATGTTGAAAAGATAAATGTATTAATGACTGAGTTTTTTGTGAAGTTTGAAACAGTACAGTAAGTGGGTGAAATATATCGTGTTTGTGAAATCTCACAGGATGTGTATAAACAGTTTCTCTGTTGGAAGGTGTTTTTTTGTCTTTAAGGCTCCCTCTCTCTCTCTCTCTCTCTCTCTCTCTCTCTCTATCTCTCTCTATCTTTCTCATGCGCACACACACACACACTGCGTGCCTAAATCTCTGAAGACCATGGGGAGATGGAAGAGGCAGGGGCGGGGCCACTGATTTCCGCAGAGATGCCCGTCGCACCACACTCAGGATTCTTCTCGTAAAACCGAGTTTGGAAATTAAGGCGTTTATCCGGGAAGACTGTTCTTATGTTGGAGAGCCATCTGTTTTTATACAGCACACACCTCTGATCAGGCTGCTCACCCCCCCCCCCCCCTCCCCAGCCAACCAGGCGGAACGCAGAGCCGCCCGCCATGTTTACAGTCACGTCATCCACCGGCAGCTGCTAACGTGATCCGCTAAAGGGGGGGGGGGGTTCAAATTAGGCAGAGAAAGGCTGCTTCTCAGCAGGGGTCCTCGCGTCTCCCGCGCTGACACGCCTCTTACCGCTGCTGAGGGGAAGATAGGCTCTCGCCTGTCCCCGAACGGAGACGCCGCGAAGGGTGATTATTTACCGAGGGAAACCGCCACATCAAACTCGCAAGCCGCTCGGTATATATAAATATACGCGCTGTCGCCTCAGTTGTCTCGGTTTTTAAGTCGAGGAAAACACACGACGCATAAAGAGAATATTCCGGTCCCGTTCGTACTGGGTGCCTTCACTGAATACGATGGGTAACTGACTGGTCAGATTAATAATATATAATAATTAATAATAGAATAAGAAGAGAAAGACAAAGGCGGGAACAGTGCACAGTATCCGTGTATTCCTCCAGTGGCCGGGTTTCATTTGATTTGGTTTTGGATGTTGACGTATAGCAGTGCCGCAGCTCCTTTTGAATTGTGGGATATTTCCGAGCGCACTGTAGAGAGAAATAAGAGTTGTTTTCTGGCCTTTGGGAAGGCTTGGGGGCAGGCAGGATAGTGACAACACAGACCTTCTAATATGTGTTGTAATGCGGGTCTCCAGTGGATAGGGAAATTAATTTGCCGTTTTGCATGCATTTCCACTCATGCAAATGGGGAGCTGTGTACACGCTGTCACCTCAAACACAGAAGAATATCAAAAAGCGATAATCACGATAATTCTGAAGAGAGAACATTATCAGACCGTGTGCTCTTTTGTCTGCGGAGAGGAGCAGGCATCTAGTTTAATTGCCACTCTAATTATTATTTTGTATAATTGGCTGAACATCCAGAATATTGTGTTTCTCGGGGGTATAATTGGCTAAATTGACAGACGTGGGGATGATCGCGAGGCCCGGTTTAGCGGACGAAGCGGCGCGATTAAACAAACGGCGTCTCCGCGCGCTCGGTGCCTGACCCCGTCGTGGTGTCTGCGGCGGAATCCACCTCCAGTTCAATTACCAGCCAGTCAACTGGAGAGAGGGGGGGTGTGAGGGGGGCTGGCGTGCGCGATAGCATCTTCTGGAGAGGCAGCTGTCCCCGGGGTCGCTCGGTGCCGTATGTTTTCACTTAGTCAATCATGTAGACGCTTCTAACAGCCTGCTTCAGACGACCTGCGACTGCCACTCGCCTCTTCGCTCCGCGTTCGCCGTCAAAGCCGCCTCGTCAACAACATTTCATTTCCCTTTCGTCGCTTCCAGGAGGCGGGCGCGCCCCGCCGCGCCGCGACCACTCCCTCCTCGTCGAGCGCGCTGGCAGGCCCTCCGTCTCCACGCCGTCCCGGTCGCAAACCGGGTCCGTGGCAACGGTCCATGGCGACGGTCCGCCTCGGTCGCTTGGCCTTCGCCCTCGTCTGGCGAACGAGGTTAAGCAGGACGGGTTGGGGGTGCGGCTTCTCCGAAGGCCGGTTGCGAACCCCTGTTCTCCTCCTTGTTGTCTTGGCCCCTGCTTGCACCCCCCGCCCCCCAACTCTTCATTTTAACCCTTCAAGAAGCTGTAATTGCAGGAATAGAAATGAGCTTTTTCAAACGGAAGTCTGTGTACTGGTCCCTGGGGCATGCTTGGTGTGCTGTCTCAGACTCTAATTAGTCAGGTGGTACTGAGCTGTCGATTCAATAATGACAGTTTACCCCAGCGATTGCTTTATGTTCTCATGCAGATACGGTGCGAGCTGTGTGTTTGCTAACATAAATATATAATTAAATGTGTTTATTGTGCCGCAGTGATGCTGGGTGGCTATTAAAATATCAAGCCTTATGAGTTATCTATCTCAGAGGTGAATCGAGGCTTTTCTCCAATAACGAGGCACCAGTTCACAAGCAACATTAACACTTAGCGGTGGTTCGGTGGGAAAGTACCAATACTATTTTTCGGAGCTATTTGCAATCCATAGAACCCACATGAATGCAATACAATAAAGGGACAATGCAATTTGTAACGCAATGCATTCATTTCAAATAATTTACGGATTAGAATTTATAATAATTTTTTCCAATCTTATCCAAAAAGACTTGTGTGGCTGCAGGCTTTTTGTTAATCACGATAACTCAGCCCTGATACACCTAATTCAATGTATCTTGGTCCTGATTGAAGACTAGGACTAGTTATTAATTAGTTAAAACAGCAAAAACCTGCACTCACATTGTCCATTATTAGATGTACACCCAAATCTTATGTCCTCAAGTGTGATAATGATCGATAATGAACTGAAGACTGGTTTAAGGGTCCAGCTGGTCTGCTCCTGGGGTGGCTTCCATTTTGTAGTGCAGAATATCTGTTTACTTGGCTGGGTTAGGTTTGGTTTGTATTGGCACTGAGGAACCATAGAGGGCGGTCCTTCTTCCTGGGCCTTTTTCCATGTAAAGGCCTGCTGGGCTGTTTTCCTCACCAAGTCTTGCACCTTGACCCGGGTCTCTGAATCTTTTACGATGACCAAAGGAGCGCAGGGGGCTTTGCCTTGGTACAAAGGCATATATCAGCCAAATATAAAATGGATGTAAAAGAATGAATATCAAGGACAAGGATGAGACCTGGCTTTTTCAGGGCATGGAAATATCCACACAACTTACCAAGGTTACTTGGTTACTACACACACTCAGTGACCACTTTATTAGGTAGACCTGTAGACCAGCACGTTATCAGCCGGTCATAATTCAGCCAATGATATGGCATATACTCAAACTCAGATCAGTTATTGTTCACACCAAGCATCAAAATTGGGAGGAAATGTGATTAGTGATCTGTAGGTGTAGGAGTATCGCAGAATCTCAAAGTCCTAGTATCTCAGAGGCAGTTGTGGTGGAACATTCTCTGGAGTTTACAGTGAAAGGTGCATAAAACTAAAAATATCCAGTGAGCAGCAGTTCTGTGGGTGAAAAATGCCTTTTTAATGAGGGAGGTCAGAGGAGAACAGCCAGACTGGTTCAAGCTGACAGGAAAGTGACCGTAACTCAAATAACCACACGTTACACCTGCGGGATGCAGAACAGCATCTCTGAATACCCAACACTTTAAACCTTGATGTGGATGTGCAACAGGAGCAAAGACCAATAAGTCCAAAAGTCTAATAGATAGTTAATAAAGTGATATTTTGGCAAGCTTTCCGTGGGAAGTTTCTCTTGAGCTCCTCTCCTTGAGCAACAACCCATGTCTGTTTGAAGTCAAGATTTAAATATGATCCAGACTGTGCTTGTCCACTAATTTTTATGACTCAACTATGTCTGGATTTAATATTACTTTTTGTCCTGAAATGTGATTTCAAAGTGTAAAACTGATATGTGATGTAAAACACAAAAACAATGTGTCACCAGGTCCACAGGTGGGATCAGTACATTGGCAAGCAGGTTGTGCACACACAGACATATAGCTTATTAACCTTCTCCACTTCCTATGATATTACAGCTAAATATGTCCTCGCCCACTCTTACATCGCATAGAGCTCAACAACATTGTCCATAATACCAGTGCGTCATAATAAATTGTCTTAAGATATAAATGTCTTTCAAGTATCTGTTGGAGCGATACAGTTATTAAAAGCATGGAGATTCACCTCTTAGATTTACCTGGGTTACAAAATATTTCCTTGCCTCTTATTACCTTATTAAATACAGGAGAATTAAAACTTTTTTTTTTTCCTATTTTTTCCCCACAGAAACATCGCTACATCCTGAAAACTTTTCTGCTGAAGCAGAGAGCTGGAAACAGAGCTTAGAATAAGACGTGCATTTTTACTAAGAGTGGCCGACGTTTTCAAATTTCACGCAACGGATTTTTAATTTGCGGGCATTCAAACGCAGAAAAGAATGTGTGACTAGGGGATAATGCATCAGGTCAAAAACTGTTTTGCGTTCAGCTTGAGAGAGGCATTTTTATTAACACATGCTTTATAATTATTCTGACAAATTTGGCATTCTCTCTCTTTCTATTAGCAAAAAGAGCAGCAATGTCCTCAAAGCAAAGGCTGTGACTGAGATTTGGAATGTGGCAGAAATAAATAAACAACAAAAAGTTTTGGTACATTTTGGTCTGGTGGTCTGGTAAGCTTCAAACAGCCTGCTTCTGTATCCTTCAGTGGCTAGTCTGAAAGCATATGCGTACAAAGCATGTCAACACTAGTTTCTATACTCGAATGCCACACTGTGCATTTTTAGAGAAATATCTATTTGGAGGGAGTACTTCAGGCAAGAGTGGTTTTATAAGCCTGATGACCCAGAGTTAATGTGCTGAGATGCTGATGCATCAGACCAAATTGAAGCCAATGTCTCTCTTTTCCATGGCAACTGAGGGGAAAAAAACCCATCAGACTGGACCATCAATAAGGCCAGAGCTTCACAGAAATGGGCGACTGATTGCCGTGATTAGCTGTAGATTATAATGGAGTGTCACTGGTCTTCCTCAAAATGGTGTCTGGGCTCATGGTCTTTATATAATTGCGTTTTTGAGGTGGGTATGGGAGGGGGTGGGTATAGCTTTTCTCCAAGCGAGCTCTGTCCTGTACCATTTAATTAGAAACAGCCTGCCCCAATTAAGTGGAATCCATTTGCCTCTGCTGTGGCCATAGAGCAATGGCTGAGTGATGGCTCCATCATCAGCAGAAATCACAGCCTCTGTCCCCAGCTTTTCCCCAGAGACCATGAAACCTCATTTTGGGAGTGCTTGGGCAGGAGGTACTTCTATTAGCACCACTGCTTTTGGCTCATTCCAGTGGATCATTGCCTTGCTTTCCGTTCCATGCTCCTTAGCTCCACCCAACGGAGGACACGAGGTAAGAACACAAGGGCGGAGGAGCCAAGGAAACATTGGGCAAATGGAAGGTCATTGTTCGATCAAGCATTAGTCTGAGGCTGCATCAGTTGTAGATCATCTGTACATCACACGTTCTGAAAAAAATACTTCCACAAAGGATGTACTCTTGTACCCTGGCTCAGGCACCCTCGGAGAGCCTCCTTGCTCCTCGTGCCTGCAAGGAGCATTTAGCGGAATGGAATGTCGGATGGCGGACCTCAATCGATTTCCAGGTCAGGCCAAGACTGAGGAGACGAGGATGGATAAAATAAGTGGTTTCAATGAGCCCTCTGTCCAGGGCAGTATGACAGAAATCATACTGTATCGCGTAACCGGCAAGAAACATAACATCCCTCTCGGGCTGTGCTACAGGTACAATCTATATACTTCATTAGCACGAGAAACACAAACTATGTCTGGAGCAGGACAACAGGAAACAGTCTCCTTGAAGAGTGTTGGTACAAGAAACACTGGCTCTCTCCAGAGTAATACCACAAAGAGCATGGTCTTTATCCCAAGAATTAGCACATGAAACACAGGCTCTGTTTAGAACAGTTTTACACAAACCGCGCACACACACACCCAGAGAGACGCACACACAGCCAGGCAAGTGAACCAAAGATCTCAATTGCATAGATGAAACCATTGTCACAATCAATCTCTCCTTCCTTCCGTGGATATCCCCGTAGCCCATGGATTTTAAATGTCACCCCTGGAAAAAGAGAAAAAAAGAAGAGGACAGCGTTTCGGACCATTTGCATTGCGAGATAACTACTGACAGGACGGCGGGAGATAATAGAAGATCTCAATCAATGGAGAGCGAATTGCTTTTATTAAGGGCTAGTTGGCTGGCTAATGAGTGTCAAATACATTGTCACTCAAAGGTCAATGTGGATAGTGCGGAGAGCGATTTGAGGTCCGTTTAGTCTCGCTCGGCCGACGGGGGCCGAACAGCCCGCGGGCCCTAATTGGGAGCACTGGCCTGAAGAACGCGACGCCCGAACCGGAGACCGTCCTCTCCCTCTGCTCCTGCCCTTCGGCCAGAGCGCGGTCCTCTCCATTAGGATTGTCACAGGACTTTAGCGGACAAACAACTCAATGTCGTTCCAGTTAAGAGAAGGATGGTTTTATTTGTTCGGCGGTCAATTATCTTTTCGGTAACGCGGAGCGCCCCGTGAGATCTTAGGAAAACATCGACTCGCCAAGTCAGCGAGTGTCACAGACGCGGAACAACATACATGTGAATATACACTCAGTGAGCGGTTTATTAGGTATTTATTAGACTAATTATTCTGCTGCTGTTGCCTATCCATTTAGAGGTTTGACGTGTTGTGTGTTCAGAGATGCTCTTCTCCATACTACTGTTGTAATGTGTTGCGTCAGTTTTGACCAGTCGGGCCCTTCTCCACTGACCTGCAGAGCTGCTTCGCCCTGGACTGTTTTTCGCAACATTCTCTGCAAACTCTAAAATCCCAGGAGATCAGCAGTTTCTGAGATATTCAAACCACCCTGTTTGGCACTAACAATCATCCCACAGTCAAAGTCACTTAGATCACACTTCTTCCCCATTCTGACATTTGATCTGAAAAACCGCTGAACCTCTTGAACATGACAATGACATTGACCTTGACCGACCAAATAAAGCGCTCAGTGAGTGTACGTACATGTGAATATAGAGTACGCTTTAGTAATTTGTGTCTTGTGTGTATTGCAGGCTTAAATGCATGATGTAGGATAATGTGAGGTCTTCTGAAGAATTTTGCTGAATCATTAGCTGATGACCATTTAATTGCTGAGGATAAGATAAAAGCAATTTGTAATTATGTAAGGGATAATACCCTATGAACGAGTCAGTTATGAGGAAATAATTGCCCGACAGGGCCGTTTACCACTCTGAAGGGCAGTTATTTCCTCGTAACTGATTAGTTCATAGGGTATTATCCCGCTTACACCACAGCTAACTTGCCAAAGTAATGTAGTTATGAACAATATATGCATATTTATTTGAGAAAAAAAAGCATTAATTGAAACGCAATGGGAACGGGAGAAGAAAATAGCCCTTGTTTCTGAAAAAGATAGCTCACCGTCACCGAAAGGATATGAAACGTTAACCTATTAGCTAATGTTAGTTTGTAAAATAATCATTTGCAATCTATAGGAATTTGATGCTGCATTCCAGACTTCAGTGCCATGCAACTGAATGGAGCCCTTCCCTCTTTGAACTGAAGCACCGAAAGTCCTCAATATTTCGTTGGGTTGCACAGCACAGCTGTCCAAATCAGATGGCACATCTCGTTCTCAAACTCGGCAGTCCCGCAAAACGACATTCAGTTACTACGGACTTCACGCTATATGTAGTTTACTGAGAATAAAAGCGTAATGAATATATTTCAGCATCTGGGTGCATGCCTTTACGCTTGCACCACTTTCTGTTGTGAATTACAGACAGGAAACGTTTGATCCATTCTCTCTCATTCGTGTGTTGTACTATCCTTACTAAGTTAAAACAGTTGGTTACATTATGTTTGAAACATCTCCCAAGGTTATCTTTCCGACAATGCAATGTGGAGCCAAACTCAATGCAATGTAGCCTACAGTAACTTATTTTTGTCACCAGGTCGACTATACCCAGACTAATTGCATTGGTATTTGTGGAATATTTTAACTGTGAAAAAATTCTGCACACCTGTTGGATCTGTTCTCGTTAGCAAGGTTATACGAAAATAATACACACCCACGTGACACGTCTGGGTCAATCAGAACGCCATATTTGCCCTAGGTGGCCAGTTATTTTTAGTGCCGTGGTATAAATAATAGTAGTAATAATAATAATAATAATGCACTGTCTACTCTGGATTTCATCTCTCTCTCTCTCTCCTCTCTCTCTCTCTCTCTCTCTCTCTCTATCTCCCTCCCTCTCTCTCTCTCACACACACACACACACACACACACACACAGCGACACACAGCAGCACACTCCATTGAGAAGGTTCCAGTCACTGAAGTGTGTATGATGAGCCATTAGTACAGTGAATACAGCATGTCTATCAGTCACTAATGTCCTTTATGCCGATTGGCCCTGCAGTGGAGGGGTAGAGTGAGGCAGGGGTGGAAGGGGGGTGGAAGCTAAATCTCAACACACTGTACACCAAGAGGCCCCCCAGGGTATTACCACATCCCCCTTCATGAAGAACTGCAGGATTTATACAAGAGAGCTGAAAAATGAAAGGACGGTCAAGACAGATGTTACATTTGGCCTCTGTGTGTGTTTTCAGGGGGTACAGACAGGTGTTGCCATATTGTTTGCATTTAGATATTTGTTTCTCTGTGTTTGTGTATCTACTTCTGTGTCACCCATGCAGTTTGTGTGTATTTGCCATATATTTTGTGTTTCTGTAGCTAGTGTGTTTTGAATGCTGGAGATGGAGACAGTTCTGAGGCAAATCAGGAAATGTATAAAGAAAATAGCCATAATGTTAATTGAATGACCTGAATCAAAATGGAATCAACCTCATCTATGTTGACCTGGTTAATGCATTACATGTATGGGGGTGTACATATTAATGCAATTAGGAGTGTATGTTTTTTCTATTGGTACAGCAATGGTTCCCAACCCTATTCCAGGAGATCAGTTCATTAATTTCAAAGCTACTTTGTCACACCTGATTCTACTACTGCTGTTAAAGGAGGTTTCTTAAGGTTGGATGAGAACCTCTAGGACGAAAGATATCAGGATATCATATTTGTGCCTGAATCTGTTCCTTCTTCCATCAGAGGTGCCTCCTGTACGAGGCTTCATCCTGTTTGAGAAAACAGAGCACACCCCCATCCTGCCAAACTCCATTACACCTCTCCTCAATTTCTGTTTGCGAGTGACAGCCCTGAGTCTGGACTGGGAGGGGGCGAAGCCAGCCCTGGCCTCAGCCAAGCACAGCAGGGCGTCAGGGCCTGTGTCGCTGTTGTTTTTTTTGGAAGTCACTGTGTTTGTGTCTGCGGGGCACATACAGCAACATGCCCGCGTTATCCACCCATGAGCTGAATACCGACAGCAGGAGAAAACACATTTGCCTTCAGGACCCAGTCCTGACACCCCCAGCCCCCGCCCCCGCCGCCCTCTCCCCAGAGAGCCCCGGTCCTGTCAGCCTCGCCCTCCTCCCTCTTCAAATATCACCCTCTCCAGACGTCACCGCGGTTTGTGCGAAAACACCCGGGGAAGCTCGCAACCCAGTGGAGAAGATGGATGAGAGGGCCGTGTCTCTGGGGGACCCATGCCTCCTGGGCCATTATTTCGGGCCGGGCCGAGGAGCGAGGCTCCCCTCAAAGATCACCCCCACTGTAATGCCCCTGCCCCGGCCGCCCCACCTGCCAAGCGGGCGGTGAGTCAGGGCCACGGCACGGCCGAACGCTCCGTCTTCGCGGCTTATCACGGCGGAGCAGCCCCGGTGCCTCGGTGCCCCGCCATGCCCTGAGTCAAACGACGCCGCGCTTCACATTTTAATAAGGCTAATTTCTATGGTCTCGGATGTCTGACTCCACCGGCAACATTACATGCCTGGAGTCCCAATTAAGGGTTATTTTTCAGAGGATGAACTGAGCAATGGCGCCCGGTAGGAGTGCAGCGAGAGGGTCTTTTGTTAAGAGCTTTCAAATGCCAAGGAGTGACATGAAAGGGCCTTCAAGACAGAGCAGGTCTTCCGGATTCCGTCCAGACATCAGAAACGCCTCGCAGCTCTGAGCTGCACGGGTGATGACAATGGACTGACGTGCGCCTGCTTACACGCCCACGCATATGCGCGTGTGTACACCGCGTGTGAGCGTGATTACTGAACTAGTCATTAGCCGCACCTGACGGTCGATTGTTCCGCGGCCGCTCTGTAGGGAAGTGCACCTTCTCTCTGTTCTCAGAGCTGTGGCCACAGCCGCTGTGCTGCCGGCCTCCTCAAGGGGGCAGCGCTGCTCATTACCGACCCCAGATCACAGGACCCACTTCTTTCCTCAAAGGGATGGTCTCATCCAGGCATACCAAGGGAGATATATGGATGTGTGGCAAGCAGAGATATTTGGTTAATTAGAGGAAATAGCTGCAAAAAAAGTAAAGAGAAGTTAAAAGTATCTTTGAACGAACATAACTACATAGGTACCTCTTACTCTTATCTCATAAAATCATGTACTATAGATGCATTACCACTGCGTACATGAACACGTACGGTACAACATAGTATAATATCTCTATTACGTGTACTACACATGGTACATGACACATTCCATGCAGTGCATGAGTATCTGTCCACTGACATAGTTTTTGTTGTCTTGTTTTTGTTTGTACTCCTGCACATTTGGATATGAAATGAAACAATGAATAAAGGGTTGTCTTTCAGCTTTAATTTAAGGGTCTTTACATCCATATTGAGTGGATATGTATGAATTGTTGCCCTTGTTATACACAGTCCCAATTTTTGGGAACCAAATTACAATGTGTGTGGACTCTTGAACCAATCAATGACTTAAAGTAATCCCTCACCATAGACACCAAAAAACTAAAAATGGAAGCATTAGTTGAACTGACTAATTACTGTAAAATCCACAAATGTGAACACGAGAAATTAATATTTAATTGCAAGCAAATATAATTGCCAGAATTTGACCTGGTATGATAACTAGGTAAATCATGCGTCTATAGATGTTGAAAATATTGAACTAAGAACAATTAGCAGCATGTTAAACTAATTGTTCTTAGTTCAATGCAGAAAGGTTTTTTATTTTTTTTATTTTATTTATGTCTGCTGTATGAAGTTGCAGTCTATTTAGAGGTGATTATATATACAGTATGTATGAATTATAAAAAATACAATGATGTATGGGAAATCTGAGCCAATCATGTCCCTGTGCAGCAAGCCTTTTATATCCCCCAAAGAAGTCTCATGAGCTGGAGGAACACCCATAAACTAGTTACCCATGATCCTCCAGCAAGCAATGAGGAAGAGGGCGCGGACAGCCAAAATATTTACGAAAACCTTCAAATGATCCCGACTAATTACGGCCAGATCAAGCATAAAGTCCGTTCATTCATTTGTATGGTTCAGAGACGCTTCTTTCGCAATGATTAACTAAAGTCCATTACGCGACTATGTTTTTATATTTTTTAAACCCAGCGTCGGTCGGACACTTCACTCACGTTCTAATTGGATAATTCCCGTGCTTCAGGAGGAGGCTGCCATCATTTCGTATTTTATGAAAAAAGTAATGAATCAGAGGGAATATTAGCGCATCGTCGCGTCTCTCCTCTGAAAAACCCTCTGCGTGTTATTAGAATCTCATTGAAATATTAAACGCAGCGTAAAGAAGCAATCCGGGGTTTTTGCATATTTGTTTTCCGGTGTTCATCAGGGAAATGCTTTGGTGCTTAATGAGCAGGGCCAGGATGGAATGCAGTTTAAAAAGTTTGTCTATGTGTGTGCAAAGCGTGTTTGCGCATAAATACTCTATGTGTGCTTTGGGGTATACAGCTGCACTTTTACAACTGGTGCTTCAACATGGGAAGCGGATGGCCATTGAGTGTGATTTGGAAGCAGAGGATTAAGTGTCAATCAATCACGGTCGCTGTCTCTGATCCTGAACTGGCGTGTTAGCGTACGGAGCCTCTGTTGACATCCGTCTCTTCTGTCGCCCGCTAGTCGGGTGAAAGTATGCTTACGGGGTTACACTGTGTGGCGCTGATAAGGGTGGTTCAGCACAGAGACACTGGCGATTTTATTATTTGCTCAAACTTTTTGTGCTGCACTGGACAGCACAAAATGCATACAAAGTGATTCCCAATGAGGGGGGGGGGGGGGAGGAAATAAACACAAAAAGGGGTGGCAGAGTCACCGGGAGCTGGCCAGATGGAGGTCCCCTAGCCAGGCTGGTTCCTCCCTGACTCTGGGGGGGAAATGGAGCGCAAATGACCCGTTGGTACCCCGGCCACAGCGAGGTACATGTCCTCCTGCTCAGTGGGAGCAGGCTTCTCTTGTGCTGCTCTGCATGGGGAGCAGCTGGGAGACCTCTTCGTAGTGATCAGGTGTGCTGCTCCTAGCATCGTGGTCCAGGGTGCCGCAGCTGGTCCTGTGGTGTGGGTGCAGGCCACAGTGCTGATGGGGGAGAGGTGGTGATGGACATGCCTGGTGTGGGAGAGGGTGGTGGGGAGCAGTCGGAACAGGAAGGAAGATTGAGTTACTAGTCAACGAGACTGATCACTACAGTTCTGCCAATCACCTCCTTATCATGCATATTGACAGAGATCAGGCGCAGAAACGGAACAATTCCCTCGCTGTGCTGTGTGAATGCTGCAACAAGCACAGGTGTAAATGCAATTCGCTTTTTGGTATTCTTCAGTACATTTCGCAAAAATGGGTTACTTGTTGCTTGGTTGGTGTAATTGTGCATTTGTGTTTTGTGTGTATGTGTGTGTGCGTGTGTGTTTGTCGGAGAGAGAGATAAGTAGAGAGAGAGAGAGATAAGGAGAGAGAGTGAGAAGTAGTGCTGCTATGTGTGTGTGTGTGTGTGTGTGTGTGTGTGTGTGTGCACACTGCACAGTTTGAAAGGGCCCTCTAGAGCAGTTGATTGAATATTTGTAGAGAAGAGAGAGTGGGAGCAGGACCCATGTGCCAGCGACACATTACCATTTTTATTACTGCAGCTGTGCAAAAAGAAACATTCAATTGAATTTCATAACAGTGTATGAAACTATCATAATGTTCTCTAAACGCAGAGACTCTAAAAAGTATCTCTCTGCACAGGCGCACGCACACACACACTCGCGCGCACACAGGCAAACACACGCAAATACACCCACACACCATGGAGACAGTCTCAAATACATATACCCATACTGTAGTCTCACGTACAAACACATGAACACCATTTCATACAGACGTGCACATGCTCACATGCTCACACACTGCCAAAGCATTCTTCCACACACGTTGTCATTCACAATAGTCTCACACCAATGCCTCAATGCGCACACACACACAGACATACACATACACACACATGACAGAAATATAGAAACACATGAGGCTGTAAAAGACATGGTAATATGGTAATCTATCTTTCCCAGGAAGAAGCACCTTCTCTTTCATCATATTGACTGACACCCAAGTCCTACTTCCATTACATATCATTTCAGCTCTGATAGATTTTCACCCTGATTTAACACTGAGTAGGGGTATGCTTGCCCTGAAGGAGAGGGGATAACGTTTCAGGTGTCAAATCTCTTTCTTTATTTTAGGGTATCGTTTTTCTTCATGGATCTTTCTGAACCACTGCAGAACATAAGGGTTGGAGGTGGTATGTTTATGGATAATAAATGCTGTAATTTCTACATGGTGAAACCAAAATGGATAGAATATTCCCTTAAATATAAGCTGAGAATGTGCTATTTTTCCACATGGGAATTGTTTGATTACAGATCTAAAATGGTGGAGTGGAACCAAATCAAGAAGAAAAAGTCTTTGCCCCAAACGTTATGGAGATCACTGTGTAATTACACCATGCATAATTTCCTCAAGGAACAACAGCTGAAATCAGAACACAGAATTCTGATGTACAACAGAAATGCTGGCACTTTGTAGGGTTTGGCTACATACATGTGCACGTTTGCCATAAATCAAACAGCAAGATATCACAATTATCCCTATCACAGTAATGGGTTATTTGAACTTGCTTTCAAGAAACCCACATTCAGTTGACTGCATCTGCTATTGCTTGAAAATGAGAAAATGTTGGAAATTACTTTTTCTCAGAGAACTCCCATTTGCCTGTAAGTACGTAGAGTATGCTTCTTGCTCTAAGGCTGTGATTTGCGACTTTAATATGCACTCCTACACCGAAATTGCAGGTTGCTAACCCCATTCTATCAGCCATCCTATATTTTTGTTTGTTATTTTTAACCAATTGTATTTGTATAGGACTCGCTTTCAGCTTCTTGCAATCATGTGATCAAAAGCTTGGATTGTCTGCTTTATATCCATGGCTAGCATTGTTGATCAATCCTATCACAGAGTGCCATTCCATTTGATGTTCCAAGTGAAAGCTACTACTACTGTATATGAGAGGATTGATCGTCAGTCATAGCCGTGGACATAACCCCAGACTAAACAAAGCTAAGTGTGTGAATCAGAACAGTGCCAAAATAAAAATGCATTTACTATAAAAGTGTGTGTGTGTGTGTGCGTGCTTGTGTGTGTGGAGCATAGGGTTTGTGCGTGTGCCTGGCATGCGTGTGTGTGTGTGTGTGTGCAGGCGTGTGCATGCGTACATGCGGGCATGTGTGAATGTTTGTACATGTGTGTGTGTGCCTGTGGACCTGTATGTGCATACACATGTGTGTTTGTGTGTGCATGCATGCTTGCTCATGTGTGTGTGTGTGTGTGTGTGTGTGTGTGGTACACATGTTTGGGTGTATTCTTGCACATGTGTGTCTGTGCATGCTTGTGTGTGTGTGCCTGTGTGTAACTGTGTGTGTGTGTGTGTGTGTGTGTGGATGTGTGTATATTTGCTTGCGCATGCGTGTGTGTATGAGAGAGACTTGCAGTGACAGGTCTCTCTTTAAGAGCACATGGCAGGCCTGTCACAGAAAGGTCTCTCTGCATTGAAGAACATGATCTGTGCACTATGTGTGTGAGAGTGTGTGTGTGTGTGCGTGCGTGTGTGTTGGTGTGTGTACGGGTGTGCGTGCGTGCGTGTGTGCTGGTGTGTGTACGGGTGTGCGTGCGTGCGTGTGTGTGTGTGTGTGAGTGTACGAGAGAGACTCGCAGTGACAGGTCTCTCTTTAAGAGCACATGGCAGGCCTGTCACAGAAAGGTCTCTCTGCAGTGAAGAACATGATCTGTGCACTCCCTCTGACGGCCCACAGGAAGCGGCCCTTCTCCGGCGCTTTAATTGGCTGGCCCGTGCGCTCCCCTGTTTTAGCGGGTGTCAGATCACACCTCTCATCCCTGCCCTCGCCTGTCACTCCTCTGTACTGTTATTACCAGCCCCATTTTAATAATTCTGTTCCAGGGCAAGCGGATGACTGTGAACCTGAATCGGTAATGCGCTGCGTCTCAGCTTTAGACGAGTCTCTAACGAAAGACTCCTTTCATGCTTGTGTTGCGATCGGAAATGATCCACGGTGTCTGAAGAGCTGTGTAAATTCATGTGCGGCGGGTTTCGTTCTATCCTAATGGGGAATGAGAAGAATTAAACCACTTGACTGCGATGAGTAGTTTTTCATCACAAACAAGCACTGGCAGAATCCTGTCTACCATCTACCATTCTATCTTAATAATAATAATAATAATAATTCTAATAATTGTTATAATGCTATGCTGACATGATATTTGATGTATGCTTCTCTTTATTGTCCTTTTGTCCACGCCTCGGACAGAAAGACAGCAGTCAGAAGGGTTTTCCCTCAACCTCCTTGCTGAATAACAGTCCTGCTAATTACTCAGGTACCCATAATGCACCTGTCCAACTGCAGTGTCCGCAGATCTCAGGCGCAAAGAATGAGTGAAAATAACTCATATGTGGCTGCTGGTGGATACATGGCAAACCCGTGCATGCTTGCACCTCCCAAGGACAATAGGACGCCTGAGAGAAAGAGAGAGCGGGAGAGAGAGATAGAAAGACAGAGAGAGGGAGATAGAGAGAAGGACAGAGAGAGAGATAGAGAGGGGAGATATATATATATATATAGAGAGAGAGATATAGAGAGGGAGATATATATAGAGAGATGGAGAGGGTGAGAGAGAGACAGAGGGAGATAGAGAGAAGGAGAGAGAGGGAGAGAGATTGAGAGAGGGAGATATATATAGAGAGAGAGGGAGAGATAGAGAGAGATTGAGAAAGGGAGTTTTATAACGAGAGAGATAGAGAGAGGGAGAGATATATAGAGAAAGAGGGAGAGAGATAGAGAGTGTGTTTTGTAGAGTGTGGGGATTGTGTTTCTTTATAATAGCATGTTTGCATGTGAGGTGAGAAAGAAAGACCATGTGAAATAAGGGTAACGTGGCTTCAGTGGGGGAGAGGGGGGGGGGGTTCAGGAGAGATGCAGTGCTATCTCTCTGCTCATTAATCACATCTCTGCATTCGGACTGGAAGTGTGTTCTTAGATGCTGGCTAAGCAGAAAGCAGCTGCCACGATGACAAAAAAGGAAATTAAAAACATTTATTTATAGTTGCTATATCTGTCCTGGGGAAAATCTGACTAAATAATGACCTACCTCACTCTTTGGTGTGTAAATATAATTCTTTATTTTATATTTTCAGTTCACTGCACACATTGCTGTCTATTGGTTCCTCATGCCATACTGTAGTTCTATTTATATTCTATCAGATGCCTGTGTCCCATATGGACTGTTTATTTTTATACCATACTCTACCATAGAGCCTGAAGAAAAATGGAAACTGTCTAAAGGGCCGCATGCTGATGCAGTAGGTCAAGTGGTGAAGGGATCACATGATAGACTATTGCTGGTGCATTATGCCTTTTAAAATATCATTCCAAGATGGCTGTGTGCCTTGCAGTATTGGCAGTTATGGCCTTCTCTGTATCGCACTTTAACTCTTCGCTGTGGAGAATTATGGGGAATTAATGTTCTGTCATGTTTCGTTTTTTACGCAGTTAAACGAACGAGACTCCGGCGCCGGTCTTCGGACGGACGTCAGCGGGATTTTCGGCGAGCCTAGCGCTTGTTTTCCTGTCGCCGTTCCCTGCCTTTACGCTCCCTTTGAAGCCTCTTCGGTTTGAAAGTTCTCTGGGGGAGGGGGGGAGAAGGGTCCGCCCGCGGAGAAAACGCACGCCCGTGAGGCGGCGTGCTAATGAGAGCGCGCGTCGATAAGGCGCCGTTCCGCAGAGCTCTCCCTGACACGGGCGGGTTTAAGAGAGTCTGAGTCACGTCTCCGTCACCTCAACGGGACTCCTGAGGTTATATCAACAGGACGACACAGGCCGCCTGAGTCTGCCAGTGCAGCGGGTCCACTTCACTTCAACAACACCGAGGCTAATCTCAGAGCTGGACTCAGCACCGCCTGACAGCCCAAACCCCATTTCCCTCTCTCTGTCTGATATATTCTCTCTGCCTCTCTGTTTCTCTGCCTCTCAATCACTCTCTCGCTCACACTCTTTTGTTCTCCGTCCGACCCCCTCTCTCTGAGACTCAAGACCATGAAACACCAGAAAACAAACAAATTATAATAACAGAATAATATGAATGTGTATGCAGGATAGCATACATAGACACATACACATGCGCCTCAAGTGTTATACAGTGGCGACATTCTCAGTTCTTTTGGTAGCCAGGCTTTTTTATGTTTGCCTTTTTCAATGGCAAGGTTGTGGTAACTGAGCCGGTATGGACTTCATATCCCGTAGATTTCACATGCCAACACACAAATACTCTCTCTCTCCTCTTTCTCTGTCTGTCTCTCTGTCACAAACACATGCACAGGCACACTCACACACACACTCACACACACACACACGCACACACACATACACATACACACACACTCACACTCACACATACACACACACACACACACACACACACTCTATAGCCCTTGTATCTCTCCTTCTCTTCCCGCTCCCAGTCTTCTCTCTGCTGGCCCCCTCTCTCTGTGACCAGTGGCACTCAGAGGGTGTGATTCCCTGGTAGAGAGTGAGGAGAGGAGGGGAGAACAGAGGAGAGGTGGAGAGGAGTAGAGTACATGTCCTCATGCAGCTCCAGCGTTCCCAGCATGCCGTCAGCCCCAGGCGGAAACGCACCTGACTGTTGGGCACGTAACCTTCAGCGAGGGGATCCGATTGGAGCAGAACCTCCAGAGTGCAAACATGCCAATCAATTTGTCATTACAAGCTCAGATAATTAGTCCGTATATTTCGGGCCGTTTTTCCTCTGCTTTGTTATACCGGTGTTGCCTCGTAAACTGACGATGTTATGACAACTAGACAATTACAACCGCGGAGCTGACAACCGAAAATAAAGCCCCGCTTCAAATTCGGTCAGCTTTCCGGTGTGAAGGCTCTGTCTTACGGGCCGAGCTAACAAACCGTAATGAGTCCGCGGGAGTGACTCGGCAGCAAAATGGCGTCTTTGGAAATCGGCGGTAAAACTAATTAGCCGATTCCCGTCGTCCCTATTTGTCACACGCAGCCACAGCAGACCGTCTCAGTCATTCCCGTCACGGCACGGCGAGTCGTTCTGTCTCCGGCGCCGAGACGGCCGCTCCTGTCGGAAGCGAGCGGATCGGTTTTTCTCGCCTCCCGTGGAAGCAGGTTTTCGGGGGCCTCAGCCGTGCGTTTCAGATTGATGCCCGCGCTCTCTAGTGCCACCTGCTTGCTGTCACGCCGGGCATTAATCAAAGCCGCCCGAAGCTACGCCTAATCCAGCTCCGCGCCGAGCTCTACGCCCTTCCCTGCGCTCCCCGCTGGAAGCCGGGCCACTTAAAAGATTGTTAGCTGTTTAAAAGATTGCCACTCGTTACGATGATTCTCCTGAAATCAAAACGAGGGCCACTCGGGACGGAGTATTGAGCAGAAGGGTCTGATGAACGAACGTCATCAGCGCGGACGAGCCGAGTCCTTTAGACTGCACCCTCTCCAGATTTTCCGTGGCCAGAAGCGCGCGTAGACGCACTGAACGAAGAAAAGGATCTTGGGATATCGCAGGTTATTCAAGGTTATGACTCGGGTTCAAATTTGACAGTGCCACGCATGATTGCACAAATCTAAATAGCCGGATTCGGGGCGAATGGCTTACAGGCCAGGCCAGAGCTCATCAGCTGCGCGTTGTGATAGCTTATTCCAGCACCCCCTCCTCCTCCACACACAGCCTCTGTGCCTGACCCTCCCCCCCGTGCCCCCCACCCCCCGCCCTCACTAGCTGCCCTGTACACAGAGTTATTTCAGGAGCAAGGACAGTTCAGCTTGCTCAGCTCAAGCTGCTCTTGCTACGAGTATTTTCGACTTCGATGTTTTCAAATTACCACGTTTTTCACGTTATGTTTTATACCTGCCAATGTACTTCAAAGCCAAACCTGCTGTACATTACTTAGCCCCAATAAAGTCTCTTGAAACGCAAACGTCATTATCGTCAGGTGCAGGAGGAAGCTACTGTATGAGTCATAATTAAACCGGGCTTTTTTGACACGAAGCAGTGAAATAATTGTGTCTTTTGTTTGTGTTGAAAATGAAAGTCTTGTTAATTATACTTAATTATTCTTGATTTGAGAGCCTTTGAAACATATGTTTTCTTTTTCTTGTTTCATTTCTTGTGAGGCTCATCGTTTTGCTACGTCTCCTTCTATCTGAGTGGAGCCCAGAACAATAGAAATAGCTGTTGTGTTCATTTTTCAGCCCACTCTGCATTGATTTCATCTTTATTTTTTCATTTTGTCCTTTTCAAATAATTTTTTTTTGTTCCACCATTTTGAAGTGGCTTTTGTTCACTCAAACATCTTCTTTCTGGAAACTTCCAGAAAGGGATTTCTGCATGGTTATCATGCTTATCAATGAAACTATTGTGTACTGTCGGTACATCTCCAAGCAAACTGCTTGCAGGAAAAGGCTACAAAACCGATAATTATCCATGCGCACAAGGCAACAGGCTTCTTTTACTGTCGTACATAATGGATTTGCTGTAGAGGCCATTATCAGAGTCAGGGTTAAAGTCAACGTATGACTGGGAAGGTATTTCAAATGCATGGCTCATTATACAGGGAACAGATGTCACATTTAATCTGTTTCATTTAGCCAACATGAATTGGTGTCCATGTGTTTGGCAGACATATTTAGCTTTCCTTTTTGAAAATATTTAGGTTTGTTTTTTAAACATTGATTTGTACATTTTATTTTTTCCATCCTGAGCTTTTTATATTTTTCAGTGGAAGATAATCTGCAAATTATGTGGAGGTTGCCGACCTACCTTCTGTACTACCTGTTTTTATTGTCCTCTAGCAATACCAGCTTGTTCCTGGAAATCTACAAAGACTCGTTCATTAAACTATACTGCCAGGTTAGGTTACTGTCGGGTATTTTTTGTTTGTTTGTTTGTTTGTTTGTTTTTACTGATGCAGTTCAGAGTCATAGTGCTGTAAAATATTCAGTTTACAGTAGAGTCACAGAGTCACAGTCAACTTCAGGGTTCATAGTCACTTCAGGTTCAGATGCACAGTGCTGAAAAAGCTTCAGAGTTTAGATCCACAGTGCTGTAAAAGCTTCAGGTTCAGATCCACAGTGCTGAAAAAGCTTCAGGTTCAGATCCACAGTGCTGAAAAAGCTTCAACGCTCAGATCCACAGTGCTGAAAAAGCTTCAGAGTTTAGAGCCACAGTGCTGTAAAAGCTTCAGGGCTCAGATCCACAGTGCTGTAAAAGCTTTAGAGTTTAGATGCACAGTGCTGTAAAAGCTTCAGGGCTCAGATCCACCGTGCTGTAAAAGCTTCAGAGTTTAGATCCACAGTGCTGTAAAAGCTTCAGGTTCAGATCCACAGTGCTGAAAAAGCTTCAGAGTTTAGATCCACAGTGCTGTAAAAGCTTCAGGTTCAGATCCACAGTGCTGAAAAAGCTTCAACGCTCAGATCCACAGTGCTGTAAAAGCTTTAGAGTTTAGATGCACAGTGCTGTAAAAGCTTCAGGGCTCAGATCCACCGTGCTGTAAAAGCTTTAGAGTTTAGATCCACAGTGCTGTAAAAGCTTTAGAGTTTAGATGCACAGTGCTGTAAAAGCTTCAGGATTGAGTTTCTCAGAGCTGTAAAAGCTTCAGGATTGAGCTTCTCAGAGCTGAAAAAGCTTCAGGGTTGAGCTTCTCAGAGCTGAAAAAGCTTCAGGATTGAGCTTCTCAGAGCTGTAAAAGCTTCAGGATTGAGCTTCTCAGAGCTGTAAAAGCTTCAGAATTGAGCTTCTCAGAGCTGTAAAAGCTTCAGGATTGAGCTTCTCAGAGCTGTAAAAGCTTCAGGATTGAGCTTATCAGAGCTGAAAAAGCTTCAGGATTGAGCTTCTCAGAGCTGAAAAAGCTTCAGGATTGAGCTTCTCAGAGCTGTAAAAGCTTCAGGGTTGAGCTTCTCAGAGCTGTAAAAGCTTCAGGGTTGAGCTTCTCAGAGCTGTAAAAGCTTCAGGATTGAGCTTCTCAGAGCTGAAAAAGCTTCAGGATTGAGCTTATCAGAGCTGAAAAAGCTTCAGGATTGAGCTTCTCAGAGCTGTAAAAGCTTCAGGATTGAGCTTCTCAGAGCTGTAAAAGCTTCAGGATTGAGCTTCTCAGAGCTGTAAAAGCTTCAGGGTGGAGCTTCTCAGAGCTGTGGCAGCAGGTGTTAAGCCACTCAGGGGTCCACTTATCTCATTCCAGGGCATATGAGGACTCAATAATGAGACGCAGTTCAAGATAAAATAAAATCCAAAAAATATCATTATTAAACATTTTAATTTAAATGAACTTCAATTTAAACTCCAATTGTTATTTAAATAATATTGAGCATGACTGAAGGTGCCACTACAGGTCAAAAGGTTGTCATGAAGATGAATGAAGTTCATATTAAATGAAGTTTCAACTGCCGGTGAAAAATGTCCTGGAGTGAGGTGAGCCTTAAGCAGGTTTGTTTTATTTGAAAGTCCGTTTTGAGCAGGATTCCCAGTTACTGGCAGACTGAGAGGCAAATGAGCTATGGGCTTTGTGTCTGCATTCTGCAACCTCACACGTCACCATGCTAAAACCTGAATTGTGTACCTGCTTAAGATGTCTTTGGATAGCCTTTTTACTGCATGTCTGTAACTTCAGTTGTAAACATGGGCTTTAGATTAATAATTTCATATTTCAATTAGCCTGTGTTTGTGTCTCCTATTGTCGTAAGGCTTTTGTATATGCATTTTTTTTATTTTTTCCCCCTCTTATCTAGTTCCACACATTCCCCTGTGTGTCTAATCCTTTGTAATAGCATTTGTGCATTGTTTTAGCGGTTTGTAGGGCTGTCTGTGTCATTTGCGTGCATATTGCTGGAAGACTCGAAGCGGGGTTCGCGTTCGGCTTCTCCGAGCCCGGATACAGAACCTTTTACCTCTGTGTAAAGGTTGCAGTTCCCTTCCAGTGTTTCTGATCCCCCCCCCCCCCATTCCGCTTACATCTCTGTCTCCCGCACGCATGTCAACATGCGCTGCTTTAATTCCGCCGATATTAAATATAAAGCCCTTTTTTTCCCGCCGCCGTGTTCCGCGGGTGTTTGATTATTCTAAGCGTACCAACGAGGGCTCAAGTTGTCACACGCATGAATGAGCAGATCCCACCTTTATTTCCACTGCACCATGATATTTGCATGAAACTTTGCCCAATTATTTTTTTCTGGCAACTCAAAACGGCATGAGCTTTACACTTGGCTAGTTAGGAGGTGTCAGATTTCCCTCTCGTCAGCGGGGACCGCGGCTTCGGCGGGCTGTCTGTTAACGGCGAGGGTGGGGCGGTGGCGAGGGGGGCGGTGGGGACTCCAAGTACAGGGTCACCTTTTGGGACAACTTTTTAATTCTTTTTTTTTAATTTTTTAATCCAACACCGGAGCCTTAACCTACCGCCTCTCTTCCAGAGAGGGGGAAAAAATGACTCTCATGAAACAGTTTTCTACCGGTAAAGGTAATTAGGCTCATTAGGAGAGAAATGAGATGAATTTTAATATTCTCTCTGTGCAGTTAGTGTCTGTCAGATTTATTGATGGTGAATAATGTGAAGCTGGCAACGCGCAATTATGTGGGAACGTGCGTCGCTGAGATGGGCCTTTTACATCCGTTTATGACGCGGTTACAGAAAACATATTTTACACCTCATTTGAATGCAAAGACATCATGACTCATAAAAACACCGCAATTACATAAAAACGTGCCCCCTTTGCCGTTTCCTGGTGAGCTGTCTAAAGTGTGCTTCCTGGCTTCACACCTGTGTGGATGAGGCTCTAAACTTCACAAAGTCCAGTGTCTTTTCCACAACCGGGTGACACATGTATTATGCAATACAGTGCAATATTACAGACCTGGGAATTAGCACCTGCACAGTCCAGTAAATGCCTTACAGTTGCAGTTTACCTTCAGCCTTGCATTCATTTGCTGGTCTCAGACACCGGTCTTGAGTTATTGCTGAAAGAAAATGGCATTTTTTAACGATGCTCCCTCTGTGACACCCCCCCCAGGCCTCATAAGCAGCAGTGATTGGCCAGTGACAGGTGTATGAAAATGACTGGCAGAGGAGAGAGCATCTAAACAGATAAAAATTCAGCGTGAGAAGGAACGCCGTGTCAGAATTATCACCTGACAGAGAGCAGTAATTCAGTCCTGTTGTACTGCTTATGTTCACTCTGTCTAAAAGAATCATTATTTTTAGCTTGTTTCACACACACCCATTCACACACACACACACACATTCTCGCGCACACACACACACACTGTATATCAATGTGTGACTACCTACTAGCTGATAAATAGAAAATGGCACAATACAACATAAATACTAACTGACTAATCAATTGACTGGTACATTCATTCATTGTATTCCTGTTTACGAAGCTTTTACAGAACATGATAAATATTTTGTTTAATGATATTGCTAGCTAATGAGCTGGGATCTGGTAAGACACAGCAGCCAAGATACAATTCACAATTTGTGTACCAGGAAAACTTGTTGAAGTGGCTGAGAATATGCTGCGTGAAAATAGAACTGACTGTCTTGTTCACTTCTGTGCATCACATAATAACAAGGTAATGCACACTCCTGCACAGACTTCATTTTCCATGCCTTAATAACAGTACGTACCTGAAAAGGTCAGCTATACGTGAGGTCACGCATCAGTTCCTTTGTACAGAACATTGCTGTACATTGACAATCAGGTTTGGATGCATGCTTTCTCCCTGCATGCATCCAAACATCCAACAGCTCAAGCTAGGTTTTGAAACAGCTGGTGGCTGGTTGAACAGTTAGACCATCTCCATACGCAGCATGGTTTGGCCAGCTCAAGCTAGGTTTTGAAACAGCTGGTAGCTGGCATTTCCAACTGCTCACAGCTGGATTTTACACCAGGGCTTTTTATTGCTTAACAGACTATGAGTGAATGTTTGAGCTTCAGCAGAGACTTCATAGTATAGTTGTGCTACAACTGAGATGGAGGCAGTCGGTAGCCTAGTGGCTAAGGTGCATGACTGGAACCCGATAGAACCCTTCACTGCATTTTGTATGAAAAAATGGGCTGGCCTTCTCTTTCTGTGAGAAGGGAGAAGCACTGACTCATGTTCATCTACAAGGCCATGTGCCACACACTCCCATCATATCCTCACAGCCTTATTCATTGGAGCGTTGAGCTTTATCAAACTTTCACAGGACCTGTTGTTGCTCCTGCCTGTGCCTGCAGTTCATACTGAATTAGGGAAAACCGCCTTTAGATACTGCGCTCCATACACATGGAATCAACTGCAACAGTCCCTCAAACTCAGTACTTTGGTACTTACTGGTCATTTTACAAATATAATAAAAGGGCTCTGGCCATCATTGTGTCCCCAAGTACTAAATTAATTAATTAAATTATAGGTTGGTGGTTCAAGCCCCGGTGTAGCCACAATACGATCTGCACAGCTGTTGCGCCGTTGAGCAAGGCCCTTAACCCCACATTGATCCAGGCAGGATTGTCCCCTGCTAAGTCTAATCAACTGTAAGTCACAATGGACAAAAGCATCAGCTAAATAACTACAATGTGATCTGATGAAGGCAGTGGTTGAGATGTGATAACGCTTGCCAGATGTAACAAAGACTGCAGAAATCCCTCGTCTTCGTCTTACCGTGAGCTACTAGCGACATAGGCCAAAATGTGTACTGTAAAAACTGAACACTGACACCCACACACACACACACACAATCCCCCGAAGCTGTCCGCGCAGCGAGACGGGGCGAGGCGCGTCACCCTCGGTGTGACCCGGTTACCGGCGCGCCTCGGGGACCAGGACGCGCCCCTCCGATCTCCGCCGGGCCGCCGCGAAACACGGCGGAGAGGGCCGGCGCGGTGAGGCGCTCGCACCGTTTACCGTGATTAGTGTGTTTACTCGCGCTAATGGAGGCATCCGGCCTATTTGCATACAGAATGTGTGCAGCGGGGCTCGTTTCGCAGAGGGGCCCGTAGGCTTTTCGGGCTCCACAGCGGTCGGGCCCCGGTGAGACTCGCTCGGGAGCACACTTGCTGTAAGAGATATGGGTCCCGCAGCCGAGAGAGCTGGCGCTGTTATCTTTAATGACTCCTACCTGGAGGCAGCGCTTCCTTCAGCGCGGGAAGCTGTTGGATCACCTTCCAAAAAAGTTACTTTTGTGTAAAGAGGAGCGGAGTCGCTGGGGGTTTTCCGTTGCGCATTTTCTTTGTCTCTCCTTGATTTTTCCGGGGCACTTTTCTGTTAAACGTGTCAGCTAAGCTGCGCTTTTATTTTATTTATTTTTTTTCTTCCTCGTTCTCGCTAGACATGTTCATTGCTGCCAAATGTGAAATGTTCTCAATTTGAGTGCCACTTTGTTCCATCAACATGTCTCTATATATCCATCAATACTGCCTGGAGCTATTCTGCAGTGTTTCACTCAGTGCTCTGGGGATCAGTTGGAACGGGGGGGGGAAGGAGGGGTCACAATGGGTACTCCTCTTCAAAATAAGAGAAGTGCTTAAAGGAAGAAAATCCTGGTAGGAGGGTCAGTGTTTACAGGTCCTGTCGGTGATGTAGCAGTAAACAGAAACACGACGAGGGAGTGAGGAGGGTTTTTTTGGGGGGGGGTGGAGGGGGCGTCAAAATGGAGGGGCAGGAAGATATATAAGAGGGGCTTAGGGAGAAGAATTTAAAAAAGACACAGTATTTATGCTTCATTTATCATTGAACATTGAACGTCCCAGACTCCAGTTATCTCATGTTGCATAAAAACCTACCAAACTGTGAAGCACCTTCGGTCAAGACGAATGACATCTTTCAGGCTCCCGTGAGCACACAATTATAAAAAGTTATTATACAAGCGACTCCTATTATTCATTAAACATTTTTCAGTTGTTTTCAATGGGTCGCAGTGCAGTGAATTTCCTCTACAGTACAAAAAAAAAAAAAAAAAAAGTTAATGAAAAAATGACTTTTGTCTGAGAGACCTTTCTAATCTGCTGGAACGGGTCGATGCTTCCGGAAAGAAAAGAAAAGTCGGTTACAGTAGCGGTGTTGAAAACTACGCCTCAGAGCTGCGGCTTCCGTCGTCTGCTGAAATTTCTGCTTTTTTTGGGGGGATTTCTGTATTTTTTTTTTTTAGCTTTGTCAAGCATTCCACAATGAGTTCTGGTGGGAAGCCAGAGGTGGCAGGGCTTAGAAAGCTATAGATTTTCCCCTGTAGTTTGGAACAAAAAGGACCTTCTTTTTTTTCTTCTTCTTTTTTTTTTTGCGAGGGCCTCACAGAAGCGGTACCAATTTGTGTTCTCTGTTCCTACTGATGTCAGTTCGGCCCCGGCTGGCTGCCAGAGCTCACAGTATCTCACCATCTGGCAAGCAACTGTGGGATTCTGATGCTAAATGGAACTAATGGCTGGGCCCACTAATAGGGCTGCTGAGTCCTCCGACGTGTCGATGCCGGATACGCAAAGAGTGAACCTGTTCGCCCCCTTCGCTAGTTTGCAAATAGCCGACGCTTCAAACGTCTTTCTCTGCCTCGGTAACGGCTCTATTAGCCGCCGCGGAAAACGTACTAGTCAGCCGGCGGCTGAATGTTTAGCATTCTGGCGGTAGGGCTAATTCCTGTGTCTCGCCACGCCGCCGGTTAGCGCTCGGCTGATGTTGGAGTGCCTGCCGCAATGTCAGGACATCGTAATTACGCTGAAGGTGGTTCAAGGATGCAGCCGTTTTTTATCAGATGCATCCGAAAATTAATGCGTGAGAATATCGACCTTCAACCCCAGGACGCTGTCGCTTCCTAATTTTCTAAAAAGCGCGACGCTATGGCCGTGATTGTGGGCATTCGGAAATCAACCAGTCGAATGTGTCTCAGTGAGGCCAGGTTCCTGTAGAAAAACGGTAACATTTTATTTGAACGCCTCATCATAAGGCTGACATAACACTGTCATACACATGACTTAACAGCTGTCACAAGACAACATAACAGATTATATGTTATGTAAATGTTACGACAAATGTTACTGTCAGAAAATTTACCAATAAAAGTATTTTATGTCAGCCTGATGGCGAGACATTCAAGTAAAGTGTTGCCAGAAATACTGAGGGCTGTCCAGGCTGAGAGGTAGATACTCAGATACTGAGAGGCCCCCACCTCTCAAATCTACTGCCCCTTCACCTCCCACCCCAACAGCCCCCCCCCCGGCCCTCCGTCAGGCTGCATAGGCACCGTCTGGCTGTCCACCAGCAGAAATATCTTTGACCACGTAGTCTGTCCTTCACAGAGCTAACGCTACATGAGCAAGAATGCTTGTCAATGCATGGGAAATCTCCGTGTGATGAAATGCTCTGTAATGCTAAAACGTTCAGACTGTAGCTTTTGTATACAAGGACATCTTTTTGGCTCTCCCTGTCTCTTCTATTGTTCCTATCTTTAGTCTTATCGTTCTATTTTCTCTGTGATGATAATAATAATAATAATAATAATAATAATAATAATAATAATAATAATAATAATAACATGAATTAACCAACCTTTTTAATACAGTAGCATTTTGTTTTTTTTATATGATTTATTGCAGTTTTTACTATTATTGTTGTCATTACTATTATTATTATTATTAGTTAGTGTGTTTTATTTTATCTTGATTTTATGCCTGTTGCCTTGATTATAGTTATATAGTTATATTATAGTTATATTAATAAGAAGAAGAAGAAGAAGAAGAAGAAGAAGAAGAAGAAGCCCTCTCAGCAATACCCAATGATTGGCTCTTTCTTGAGGACAGAGTCAACAGAAGTGTTAGACTGTTACCCACTGCAGTTTATCTCCCATTTAGCAGAAAATATGTATCACAATCAGCAACAGTTCAGGAGAACCAAAAACTTATCTAAATTGGAAAAGCAAGGCATCCATATCTTTCACAGACTGGTACAACCCAGAGTATACAAATGATGATATGATGTCAGAATATTAAAATATGAGACACTCACTGGCAGGGGACTGGTAAGACATTTGTAAAATGATATTTATTTTCAAATTGTTTTCATCATCATCATCATCATCATCATCATCATCATCATGATGATCGTTGCATCAGCATCATTTCACAACATGGAGTAAAGTTCCTTTAAGGCCGTTCTTAAATCAGTAGTAAATCACTTTATTCTGATCTCTGACACTGTGCTGAGAATGGGACAGAGGTGTTAAAAGTGTGCTTGTAGGACAGATTGTGCTAATTAGAGCTTTTTTTCAGTAGCCGGGAGTGGAGGCCTAGGATCTTGACAGAACAGGGACTCTGTGACAGATGTTGAGAGGTGGGTGACATTGGAACTGCCACCTTCCACCATTTGCAAGCTAAGCACAAACCTGCCCTATTATCTCTGAATAGCTTACCTGCCTCGAATGCTACCTGCCTGGGCAGTTTTGTATGGTAATTGATACCATTTTGAAGTTGAACCACTGTGGCAGGTTAAACATTAATAAACACTCATATCTGTTAGCACTTAACAGATTGTCAACTGTTCTTAAATGTAAAATAAATGTATTTATGTATGCGTATATACATACACTTTAATCAGCCACTCATGTGGCAGCACCTCAATGCATAAAGGAAGACATGGGGTTGTTTTTTAGACCAAATAATCTTAATCACAAGAAATGTGATCTAAATGACTTTGACTGTGAAATTATACAATATATCACAATGCTGGATGCCTAAAATAATAATAATAATAATAATAATAATCATAATAATCATAATAATCATAATAATCATAATAATCTGTGGATTAGAGCATGTTATGATCCAGAGGCAAATTAAAGAAACATTGCAGTGCTGAATATAGCATTGAACAGACCCTGTTCCTTCTGCTCAACAATGCTGCACTGAATGAAATATTTGCATGGGGAAAAGGAGAGTTTGAATAATATTTAGCAAAAGATTAAATGCAATAATTTTCCTCGTATGGTGCTTACAGTGACCCTTTTGGATTTGTGTGCTAATGAGTTACTTATTTTCATGAAGCTGATTAGCCCGATGCCAAAACTGCTCCCAGATTGGTTTGCTTACTGTGCACTGTTCGCCTTCGATTCCACAGCGAACATCGCCACTGTCTCATTATCTTAAAAAAACACCTGAACTTGTTGTTAGAAGCTGACCAAAGTTAACAATTAAGCAGCTGCCGTATGAGTCAGATATATTTACAATATTTATCCATAGCAACTTATTGTCCATTAGACTGGTCAGGGTTAAAGCCTCCAAAAGCGAAGTGCTGAAGGGGCCAACAGCCACACCAAAAAAAAAAAAAAGAGAGAGAGACGTCACCTCATGAACACCATTCATCGTGGCCTTGGCTAACGCACCCCGGAATGAGACCTTCGTCAGAGAATCAATTCAAATCAAGATTCCATGCTGAAATGCATTAGCCAAGGCCACAGTAAATGGCGTTTGTGAGGTGACATCTCTCTTTTTTCCTATTTGGTGCGCCGCCGTCTCCATAGCTTTTTACTGCGGTTCTTTGTTTCGTTGAGTTGTGACGGTATCAGGAGAAACAGGAGCTTTTACGGTATATCCATCACAAGCATTGCGTTGAGCCGCCACGGCAACACACCCTGTCCCGACTCGCTCGTTTATCCCGCTCCGATTGGCCCCCGGAACACCCTGGAAACGCGCCTCCGGAGCCGGAGTGCGCGGAGGACCCTCTCCCAGCCGGGAACGCCGGCCGTTCGGAATTCACAGGCAGGATTTCCGACACGGGAGGGAGTTTATGAACGACAAGAGCGTGCCCGGGCACGGCGAGAGGAGATTTCCAAATGGCATCAACAAGAAATGCTGACACTGTGACATTACATTACATTATTGGCATTTGGCAGACGCTCTTATCCAGAGCAACATACAGTTGATTAAACTAAGCAGGAGACAGTCCTCTCCTGGAGCAATGCAGGGTTAAGGGCCTTGCTCAAGGTCCTAATGGCTGTGCAGATCTTATTGTGGTTACACCGGGATTTGAACCACTGACCTTGCGTATCCCAGTCCTTTACCTTAACCACTACGCTACAGGCTGCCCTGACAAGCACAGGACAGAGAAAGTGACACAGGCCAAAGGGACGTCAAGATAGCCGACTAAGCGACTGGTGAAGCGAAATAGCATTTTGTTTTACTCCAATAATTACTATGAAATGTTTCTGTCATTTATTCCAGTAAATAATAAATCAGACAAAAAAAATACAAATAAATTATTGGGCGTGGATCATTACTGCCTTAGTAATGCCATCGTTAAATAAGGATATATTCCACTATAACTGTCAGTGCGCTCTGAAGGGGAAAACAAGGTGTTTTGATACAACGCAAGGAACCATATCAATTAAAATAATTGCGGCTGTTTTGCTCACCGTCGGGGTCAGCAGCTAAACTCCTGACAGAAATCCTTTAGAATCTTCCGGACTCATTAGCGCAATCACTGCAAAGAACCAGGATCATGAAACGGTGACATTACTTCCAGTGTTTACCAGCTCTGGAAAACAATAATGAAATTAAACATGATTTCTCTCTCTTTAGTACTGTATATAGATGGCCAACTGGTTCAAGCTGTCAGGAAGGCAACAGTAACTGAAATAAACATGCATTGCGATGGTGGAATGCAGAAGTGCATCTTGCGTGGAAGTGACTGGGCTGCATCTGATAAGTCTATTAAATACCTAATAAAGGGGTTACTGAGTGTATATATATACACACACACACACACACACGCACTGCTAAGTGTTATTTAGTCACTACGCTGAATCCTTGCCGTGCGGCAGTTCAGTGCAAAAGTCCTCTCTCCCTGGTGACTGTGCATCCCTTTGTCCTTTAGTCAACTTGAAAAGTCCTCTCTTTATGATTAGTGTACCCTCCTCCGTCCTCCCCGACACTCTAAAACTTCTGTGCCCTTGGTCACTGTTCTGTACGTCTGTGTCGGCAGATCCACAGGGGGCTGGCGGGGTCCCCCCTTCAACTCTGTTGGCCCCCCATACGCCCCCCCACCTCAAGGTAGGTTTTGAAACAGCTAGTTGCTGGTTGACCAGTTCAGACCAGCTCCCTGATCAACATGGTTTGGGTGGTTGACCTGTTCTGACCTAGCTCCCAGTTTGACATGTTTTGACCATCTCAAACTATGTTTTGAAACAGGCTGGTAGCTGCTTGACCAGCCCATACCCAGCTAGACCAGCTTGTGACCAGCTTGACCAGCTCAATCTTCAAGCTGGTATAGCTGGATTTTTACACCAGACCATACATTGATTGAGTGTATTTGTGCTGGGATTTGGGTTTCTAACACGTTAGTCAGATTTCAAAGAGGAACGTACACTACGCATTTCTGACTGAACAAACTGTGCTGGTTCCCCTCGGCTCGACAGCCGTCGCTCCTGTGCTCGTGCTGTGTGTTGCTTTGGTCGCAGTGTCCTTGTTCCTGGAGCGGGAAGGGCCCCGCTGTCGCTGGCTCGGCGCCCGTCTGTCCCCCAGTGGCGTAGGGTCCTGATGAATGATACCGCGGAAAAACCTCCGTGTCACGTGACGCACTATCCGTCTCATCGGACACACGTCGAGTAGGCGAGGGCCATGGGCTTCCCATCTGGTACCAGGTGTCTACGGCCACACCACACCAATCCTAGTACTGTACTGAACCCTAACCCACTAATCCTGATGCTGTACTGAACCCTAACCCACTAATCCTGGTGCTGTACTGAACCCTAACCCACTAATCCTGGGGCTGTACTGAACCCTAACCCACTAATCCTGGTGCTGTACTGAACCCTAACCCACTAATCCTGGTGCTGTACTGAACACTAACCCACTAATCCTGGTGCTGTACTGAACCCTAACCCACTAATCCTGGTACTGTACTGAACCCGAACCCACTAATCCTGGTGCTGTACTGAACCCTAACCCACTAATCCTGGTGCTGTACTGAACCCTAACTCACTAATCCCGGTACTGTACTGAACACTAACCCAGGTACTGTACTAAACATTAAACAAGATACCATACTGAACATTAACTGAGGTACTTTACTGAACACTAACTAACAAAGCCAGATAATGTACTGAAAACTAACCCAGTTACCATGCTAAACCAGTGTAAATAATTGGCTAGTTTAATAACAGATATACAGAATCATAACTGTCACTCATATTGTGCAATATCTGATAAAATGTTGAGACTGCTCATAAAGGTTCCATCTGTAATTTTTTTTGCAAAAGGAGGCTTTTGCTCATATTGTGCTTGATATTATTTCAGTTTTAGGTTACGTTTTGATAGGTCCAGCTGGTTTTTGTGTTCAGTGAAGGATGTTATAGTTTCTGACACTCTGCTAGCCTTACTATGGCTGATTTTCTTCTTGTTTTAGACTACAAATCCCTGAGTGACCTATAGCAGCCGATGTAAAGCCGTCAGTTTGTCAGAAACTCCTGTAAATATCTAAGACACCCCTTCGTTGCACACAAAAAATGTCTGCGCCCATAAAAAATAAAAAAATCGAACGTAAAAGAAATCCCAGAAAGTGAACTCTCCCTTCAAAGCTTGTGAATAGCCCACAGATTGGTCAGCTGCAGACAATGCAGCTGCTATTTGCTGGAATGAATACAGGGGCACACTGAACTTGCAGTCGAAATTGAAAGTGAGTCAGAAAATATCAGCGCAGAGAATGAACTCCAAAAAAGCCATTACATGAAAGAGTTGTGTGGCCTGTAGTGTGGCTCCTGAGACAAAAGTGTGTGTGTGTGTGTGTCTGTGTGTGTGTGTGTGTGTGTGCATGTGGGTGTGGGGGGGGGGGGGGGGGGGACTAAAACCATTTCATCCATGAAGAAAATGTTCACCGCTTAAAGCGTATTTATAGTTTCATTAAATAGAGCCATTTTCCGAGTGCATTGCTGTCTCTGCCCCTCGGTGAGTGAGCCGAGACGTTCTCCCCCTGTGAGAGGGACCGGGAGAGCCGCCCGCACCGGGAAACACGGGCGGATTACAGCGGGAAAACGCTGCGTGCAGCGTCTCCCCAGCCGGAGAACACGGAAATCCAATCAAACGGCGGAAGTGCGCATCAGGAAGACAACGGCTGGAAATAGAGTGAGAAACGCTGGGGGACCGGGGCCTGGGGCCTGGGGCCTACTGCAGCGAGCTGGGGAGAGAATGCTGCAGCGGCCTGTGTTCAATCCTGCTGCTGACATATGATAATGCAGGCCTGCATGGACTCACACACTCACACACACACACACTGTACACACGCACACAAACACACACACACACACACACACACACACTGTACACATGCACACAAACACTCACACACACACACACTGTACACACACACACACACACACACACTGTACACTCACACACTCACACACACACACACACACTGTACACATGCACACACACACACACACACACACACACTGTACACACGCACACAAACACACACACACACACACGCACACACACACACACTGTACACACGCACACACACACACACACACACGCACACACACACACTGTACACACGCACACGCACACACACATAAACAAACAAACATACACGCACACTGTACACACAAACACACAGACACACACACACACAAACATGTCTACACACTCACACACCCACACACACACGTGCATGCACATACATGGATGCAAACACACAAACGCACGCACACACACACTTAATATGATAATAAACCCATGCATAAAATTCACAGCAGTGCACACATTTTCACGCGTGCACAGACACACACTTCCATAATAAACTGCAGTCGCTGGAAAAACCAGCAGAAATTGAGGGGCGGGAGGTGAATTGCAGTTTCAAGCAGTGCCTCGTGGGTAATTGCATACCCATGTCTTTTGGTCTCTACCACTGATGATTCTTTTATTGCTAGCTGTTCTACACTGGCCTCTTTTCAAAGGAAAAACAGACAGACAAACAAATATATAGATATAGATTTAGATATAGATACAGATATATAGATAGATACACAGACAGATAGATGACAGGTTTTAACTGCTTGGCAGAATTATCCAGAATTATCCTCGTAGCTGAAAGCGCAGAGATCAGGCACCCTTCGAGATCATCCCGGGACACTGTGGTGGCAGCTGCTGAAAAGCCGCATTTAGTTCCTCTTCTCAAAAAGTTTACTTCAGCTTTCACTGTTCATGTTCCTGCAAGAGGCTTGAGCCCGGCACACAGCCCCAGGGCGGGCCCGTTCCCCGCCCGATAACAACACCACCTCAGAAGAAGTAGAGGCTCATTTAACTCAAACACCGGTTTGTAAAATGGATGTTCAGTGATTGCCCCATCAATCCATCAATTCTGCTGATCTGTTCCTGCCTGTGATCACAGAGTGGAATCGGTTGAAATGATTCGACTTCACATTACAGTTATTTAGCGGACGCCAATCCCGCCAGGAGAATTGTGGGATTAAGGGCCTCACTCAAGGTCCCGACATGGAATCATCATGTCTACACTAGGGATTGAACCACCAACATTCTGGGCCCTAGTAATGTACCTTACAAACATGATGTATCCCAGCATTGCTCCAGTTAGATGTTGGACAAGCGTGTCCTGATCCTGGTTAGCAGCCATTACAGCTCTGTGTGAATGTGTTTCTATGACCAGGCGCAGCCCAGAGATGGGGTTTCTCTCTCTCTGAGCAGAATGAGGCCTGGTGCGGCCCTGTTTTTGCTGAAAATGCTAATTGGGCAGTGCGTGCGATCCCTTTCCAAACGCATTTAGGATAGGCAGATGGAGGGGCCCCCTGAGACAAAGTTGCGAATAACTGGCACCGCATCTTTTGAACATTTATTAAAACTGCAATTGCCAAAAGGCATCTGGACAGCCATGCCTGGAATGCATTTTCATAATTAATACAAAATATGCTACGACCGCCTTTTAAAAAATTTTTTATTGAACGGTTTGCAGGTAGGTACGGACTATTAAAATGAAGACACGTACATATGTGCAAAGTTAAGTTAAAAAAAGACCAAAATCAACGAGGGACACATATTAGCTCTAAGGCTAATGCTTATCCATATAAAATTGCGATCCGGCACGGTAATTGATGAACACAAGTCAGCTGCTTTCATCAACCCGGATGTTTCCGCGTGGAAAGGTCACAGGGCGTGTTTGTTGTCGACTTTGCGGTCAGGAGAGGGGCGCCCTCAGGAGCAGCGAGCATTCGGCCGCGGGTAACTGCGGAAAAGCGAACGTGTGGGCGTGAGCGTGCGCTTGTCGCCTGGCGGGGGGAACGTCCTCTCCTCCCCGTTTCCTACCTGCTCTGGACGGGAGAATATGCTGGACGGCGGGAACAGATGCACGCGCGTTTAGAGAGGCGGACGGTAACCAGGCAGGCCCGGCGGCGGCGGCGGCGGTTGGCACGGCGACACGGCCGCTCGCGGTGCGGGGAGGACTAATGGAGAGCAGATTTGTCCGCTCCGCGGCCGCCCGTTTATCCGCCATCTGGGGAAACGGTGCCGCTGGCAGCGTCACCTGTTGGACAGAAACAGACCTGAGGCGTCGCTGGACGCCGCACCGCCAAGCGCAGGCGGCGGGGGGAGAGAAAGCGCCGGAACTCATCCCGCCAAACCCCCCCCCCCCCCCCCCTCGGCTCGGGAAGAGAAAGCGCCGGAACCCCTTCCCCACCCTGCACCCGCCCTCAGCTAGAACCCGCCACAGCTCTGCTCAAACAGAAAAAGAAAAACAGAAAAATAAACTTTACTGTCGCGTGCCCTCGGAAAACACAGCGTACGCGTTGCCGTATACATCTGCGGAGAGCAGATTGGATTTATTGACAGGAAATTGTAGTGATTTCCATATAATCTCTCAATGCCATGTGTGTGCCTTATTCTCCCGTCGAATTGTTGCGCCCATAACTTTTCTTTTTCTTTCTTTTTTTTTTCTCAGACCGCCAAGTGTTTACAAAGTTTCAGTGAGTAGATGGCCATTTTCCTGTGTGCTTCCACCCATTAGTGGTGTGTGTGTGGGAGGGGAGGCGAGCGGTGCACTCTGAATGTGAGAAAAATGCTTCTTTATTTAGCACTATTCCAGTTTCAGTGTTCATGTGTATGTATACGTGTGTGTGCGCATGTGTGTGCATGTCTGCATGTGTGTATGTGTACATGTCTGTGTGAATGTGCATGCCTGTGTGTGGGTGAGTGTGTGCGCACGTGTGAGTATGTACATGTGTGTGAGTGTGTGCTTGTGTGAGTGTGTACATGTGTGGGTGTGTGTATGCGCATGCAGGTGTGTGTATGTGTGTGTATGTGTGTGTATGTGTGTGTGTGTGTGTGTGTGTGTGTGTGCGTGTGTGAGTGTGTATGTGTGCGTGTGCAGGTGTGAGTGTGTATGTGTGTGTATGTGTGTGTGTGTGTGTGTGCATGTGTGAGTGTGTATGTGTGTGTATGTGTGTGTGTGTGTGTGTGTGTGTGCATGTGTGAGTGTGTATGTGTGCGCGTGCAGGTGTGTGTATGTGTCTGTGTGTGTGTGTGTGTGTGCATGTGTGAGTGTGTATGTGTGCGCGTGCAGGCGTGTGTGTCTCTGAATGAAGCCGGGTTCACATGAGGAGCACCGCTCTCTCTTTGAGAATGTCATTCAGCAGCTAATTAAGGCTGGCGCACTACTGGCGAGGAATCAGGGATCAATACAGGCTTCAGTGACAGCCTTTCTGTCTCACCACCAGCAAGGGGGAGACTTCTCCTTTATCGGATTCCCGCCATCTTTACAGAGCGGTGCTTAGCACAGCCCCAGAGCCCGGTGTTACTGCAGGACACTCACAGCCAGGGACCCAAAGTAGGCTTCCAATTATGCACTGCCGGCAGGAGAGAGGGGCGCGCAGACATCTATCAGGGGTCCGCACCTGCCCGTACCCCCAGAATGGTGAGAGAGCCCTCTTCCGGCTACAGTTGACACCTGTCTCTGAGTGCGCTCTTAACCACTGTGTTTGTGGCACAGCGAGTACATTGAGTCCAGTAAATTGCTGCTACTCATCTGCAAGCTGAGCGCACAAGGACTACATCTCCCAGCATGCCCACACTCATCAGTCCGGCAATCCATATCCCTCCCCCTAACTTTGCTGCCTCTCTCCTTTCCCCTTTGTACAGAACACTAAGGGCAAAATATCATAAAGTATCATTAAACTAAATAATTACAAACTAAATAATAATAATAATAATAATAATAATAGTAATAATAATATGTGTCTAAACTCTACAACAGCCTACTGAGAAAAAGCCAGCATCTACATGTGAAAATCTACATACATGGGCTAGGTTAACCCCAATATACCTCTGGTTATACCTGGCTGGAAAACATTTACTTTTTAACCAAATGTAGCCAAGTTATCGATTCACCACAAAGACAGGGTGAGAGAGAGAGAGAGAGTATGATAGGGAGATGGAAGGAGGGAGAGAGAAAGAGAAAGGACAGGGAAGGAGATAACTTTGCATGCATTTCTACACTGGACCACAGCTATTCTCAGGCCTGGGAAAAAAAACATATTTGGAGACCCCACTACCACCCACCCCATCCCAAAATATTTAGTGAGAAATGAAAAATAGTTCCAGCCCTCAGGCCTTGGGCCCGGGACAATGTGTCCCTGCTCAGCCTCCCTGCAGCCCTGTTTCTGCAGCGTCCTCGAACATCCCATTTCTGGCACTTCCCCCTAGACACCCTCTCATTTTCCCAATCTGTAAATCTAGACACTCAGTTTTGAAAACCGTGTGCTCAGTTTGCTAATCTGTACTCTCAAAAGCAAATGCAGCGGTTGCAAAACTACGGAGCCCCTAAAGGGACATTGAAAAAAAAAAGAGTTAAGTATCTTGTCTTTTTTATGTCTGTTAAGGGGTTCCGTGTGAAACAGAGGGTACGGATTTGTTTTGATTTTGGGTTGTTCAGTACATTTCCAACAGCCATAGACTGAAAATACAAGTTCAGAGGAAAAAGTTTTATTGAACGTTCAAGAAAATGCGAACAGCCTATGCTTTTGAACCTTGCTGAGCCGTGAAGTCAACGTGCAAGTGTGCAAGTCGACGTGCAAGTGTGTGTCAAAAACATGCCCCTCGTATCGTACACTACCTGGACCTTCTCCCCACCACTGCACCGGTATCTGACACATTCTCCATCAATTTCTGTCTGCGGACAGAATTCCCACGCCAACCTGGCTGTCACACGTGGGCAAATCAGCCACACCATGTTTTATTTATGAATGTTTTATGAATAAACGTCCTCTGCACTCCTGACACTCATAAATCGCTGGCAGCGGAGTTATGGCACTCAAAGCCTCCATTTCCCTGGCCTCTAAATCACAAGAGGAAGGGCAGGGTCTCTACCGACAGCATCAACTCAGCTGCTCCAACTGCCACAGGAAGTGACATCATATAAGCTACTGTGCTGAACTACTGCAGGGGTTTCCCCATCCTTACTGGTGGCATTCAGCTGTAATCATTTTAGCCAGTTTAGTGTCTTGACCTCCCTTTTCTCTGGTTGCAATTTAGGACTTTCTTTTTTCCACTTAGACAAACATTGTTTCGTCTGAGTCGCAACTCGATATAGTTTGTGCTGAAAATGTCTGCGAACAGCCAATGCTGCAGGTCAAAGGTGAACGCAGTTTTCATTGCTTTTGAAAAGTCTCAGCGTCGCACATTACACACTGGAGGTTAAACCGCATCATTTTCCTGTTAGAGGGAAACGTTAAACGACAAAAAAATCTATTTTAAAGCATTCAGATTGATTGGTTAACTGCCCCCGACAATGCTAGGATAGCAGATGATTATGGTGAGAAAGAGCGCAGGTTGTACACAGAAACATTTCATTCTTGTAGCACTTTCTTACAATTATTTATTAATTTTTTAGCAGAGCTGTGTAGCACTGGCTTCTGAAATATTACACAAAAATATGGTTTATGTATTGATTTTCAACAGTCAATATAGCCCTCTCTGTCCACATTGGTAATGTTCATTCCATCAATGAAACTGAGTGAGAAGTGAAATAATGACTAATATTTACTCATATTTTCATGGTCGCTTTTTTTAAGGAAAAAGTTTTCCATTCCATTTTCATCTCTAACTTTATAGAGAGGGCTACTTTATCAATGTTTTGAATGTTTTGAATAACACTTCATCTATAATTTAGACCTGTCAACAAATAATGTGTTTAAAGAATTAATTCCACTAAGATGTGGACTCTGTCTGGTTGTGTTCACCTTCAGAAAGAGTCGGAGCTTTTCGCTTTAGGATCTTCATTTTTCTTGTATGTTATTGTTGTTTTCATCCTGGATTTCATATCTGTTCCAGCCAAAGGGCCTGTGTGCGGCAGATCAATCTCCGCTCTGCACCATGCAAACAAGGCCCAGTCTTCTCAGCGCGGCAATTCACAGCCCCGTCTTCCTCTTCTTTTGTTTCTCCGTGGCTTTGATTAAATTTAGTTTTCTTTTTCCTTTTTTTTCCATTCGGGGGAATGGCGGAAGCTCTCTTAATTGGCCGGGGACTCGGAATGTGAATGCGCGGATCCCGTTTCCGGTTCAGAGCCCGGGACAGGCAGCGGGAAAGGCACTGCAGGCCATAATCATCCTGTTTGTTCACAGGCCGACGCGTTTTATTATTTAAATCTCTTTAGGCAGGAAAGGCAGCGAGCGCCTCATTTTCCCATTTCCCTGTCATGTTAGGTTTGTCACCGTAAACACTCCGCTCTGTAATTTTATCTTTTTTCGAGAGACGGGGCGGGGGTGGGTGTGTGGGTGGGCGGTGGGGTGGCAGGGGATGCTGTGGGTGGCTGGTTGAAGGGGGTTCCTGCAAATGAAAGGAGGAGAAGTCGTATTCCGCCCACTGAGAGATTATCATTTCAAGGAGTTGCCCACCACCAGCATCGCATCTCGTTTATCGGCAAGACAGGAAATGTATCATGTGCAGTCTAAATATACACGCTATTAATTATGTATCAGGGGTTTAATTCAACAGCAAACTGACAGTGTCCAATGGAAAGACCTCTTCTCCAAAAAATAAATAAAATAAATACAATACGATTAGGCATTTATATATCAGCTCTGAGCACAGTGCCCGTGAGCCTCAGTGTGAGAAGCTGGAAAGCCTGGACCTCAGAGTTCAATGCGTTGAAACCTCATTATCTTAGAGCAATGACCGTGCTTATATGAGCACCCAGACCGCTGTATAGGAACCTGTGAAGGATCCACAGATCCCCCCTTCAGGGAACAGGCTCAAAAAGAGACAAACATCAGCGATGCCTTTTCCAAGCTTTAAAAGAAGAGTTGAATTACATATTTTCTCATATTTCTTTCCAATCCGGACATCGGCATAATATCACATCACTTTGACTCTCATTGTATTACACAGTGACAGTCCTTTGCTCTTCGGTGGAAAGGGCAAATTCTGAGTCATTAGCATCCTTGAATGTGATCGGAGACGGAGCAATCATACCTCTGTCCGTTCGGACAGTGTTTTGTGTGCATTTGGTCATGAGTGGATGTAGTTTAATGTCTCTAACACAGATCTGGTGGGGTATAGTATGTGTTCGCCCACAAGCGGATGAACTTTAATGTGCAGGTATTCATGAAAAGACAACTGCTCTGAGAAAAACCCAGACTGCGGCCAAATCTGGAACAGCGAACTGAAAAGAGGTTCCAGGTATTCGGCTGACTCAATAATCCTGCTTTGTGGAACAGGCCCCAGGTTTTGTGTGTGTTGATCAGGATTGGATTGGGTTTTGTGTGTATATTTGTTATGGATTGCATAGTCATCTGGAAGGGTTTATGATGACTGGTTTGTGCCCAGTACAAGTTTACCGTGCGTGTGAGCATCTTTTCCGAGGGCTAAGTGTGCGCTTTGATCGTAGTCGGATGGGGGATTGGAGAGTGTTTGGTTGGGATTTGATTGAGTTCTGCGTATATTTGCTCATGATTTTATATGGTTTAGAGTGTGAATAACAATGACTGTTTGTTGGTGTGAGTTCCTACTGTACCTGCACATAAACAGTCACCCTGTGCAAGCTCTGAAAGCCAGCCTTGGTTGAGGTGTGCTACAATAATGATTGCCATAGTTTGTCTGCTTCCTATCCTAGCAGTGATTCGGGGTAATTGTCCCACAGTGACATGCTATCCTGTCCTGGCATGTAGCTGTGCCTTGATTACCTTCTTAGCAAACAAACTTGCAATAGCACTATACTTTAAAACAAGCCCCTCACCACCATTTTATTTCACGTAAACTCTATCCTGACTTTTTTTCCTCCGCTTATCTTTCAAGGGTTTAATTAACCGGAATATTTACACAGATTTAAAAAGGTGCGCGTATCTGCACTGTTTGCTGCCTGTGTTCAGGCTGGTAGGATGGCAGGGTCTTACAAATACAGTTCTGAAAGGGCAGGCGACCAGGGGCTAGCACCAGAGAGCGTGCGGGGGCCGTCCATTATTAGATAAGCATTATTTGGCTTTTTCCACTGAAACAGCTGTCTGCGTGAGACCCGGGTTTCAGAGTGGCAGATGCCCCGCTTTCCCGCCGCTGTTAAGAGAGAGGCTCTTTTGTGGCTTCCTCCTGTGCCCTCACACCGTACACAAGTGCCCATTGTGGGAGAAGCAGGTGAGCATTCATACCGTCCTGCTCCGACGGCACTGACACAACCACAGTGGACGGGGAGTGTGTGTCACAGATACAAAAGGGGGGGGGGGGGGGGGGGGACTCAAAATGTGAAAGAAATAAATTCTTTCATCCCTTTAGGGTGCAGACGGAAGCGCTGATGAAACGCGCCCAGTGTGTGTGCGTATGTACTCCGCTCCAGACTGTTAAGTGTCAGACTCCCGGTGGCTGAAGTTAAAGAGGAAAAAACAGTCGCATATGGGGCGCCAGCGTGAGAGACATAACACGGGGTAGTGCCAGCGAGAGGTAAATGTCCCCAACATCTGTAGCGCGCGTGTAAATGAAAGAGGCCGCCGCGCGTGTGCGCGGACTCGCAAGCAGAGACGGAGCGCCGCCTCCTCGACTCGGCGGAGACTTCAGAGGCCGCCGGCGGGGCCTCATTACAAAGCCGGCGTCGCGGGCGCTAATTACCCCTCTCCTCGGCCTAGCCGTCCGTCCCGGGGCCCCCGAAACGCACACCTACTCAAACAGGCGGTTCCGCACGGCGGGGGGTCTCGGTTCTAGCCGCCCGCGCCCGTTTGATTATTAATTCCGTCTTTGCAGCGTGCGTCGCCCCCGGGCTCTCTGTGGAACGGCGGTGGACACTCGGAGTGGAATGAGGCCCCAAAAAATTCAATTTACAATTTACATAGAGAAGAGAAAACGAGCGAGGGGCCTCGCAATTTGTCACAAGTTGCACTGGAAAGGTGCCAATTAGAAAGTATAGGGCTTTGGTTCGCCTCGGTCCGATAGTGGGCTGATGGTACATCGCGGCCCGACAGCGGTCTGTTTGGCTGCGAACAGAATGACTTTCGGGAGCAGGATTAGGGTGCAAACAGGGCTGAAATTTGGGAACAGGGCAAGGCTGAAACAGGCCTGGGGTTTGGGCGCTGCGGGTTCAAGCAGAATCTTTAACCGCGCACCTTTGAAGAAACCCTCCGCTCCCAGGTGCTATACGCAGCCCCTAGCTCAAGATAAACAGATAAATATGTAATATTATTAAAAAAAAACTGTATATAAGCGTCGAATTTTACGGGAGTCAATAAGATGGAGGGCTTTCTACCACCCCTCCAATGCAGATGCTCGTCTCCACGCTGACCGCAGGGCTATTAGCGCGATATGGCCCTGCGATCGTTTTCTGCTCTGCTCTCCCGCCTGTTCCGCCGGCTCTCCTGCAACCATTACACGTGGAGAGAGGGATGGAGAGAGGGAGCGAGCGAGGGAAGCACACCCAGGGGAAATAAACAGGGGGATGGCTGAAGGATGGAAATAGAGGAGTGGGCTAATTTCCCGCTCTCCGTGCCAGACCCCGACGCGCCCGGCGCTCCTCAGACTTCACGCGTGGACGAGAGGGCCGCTTTGTGCTCTCCGCCGCAACGCGGCCGCCGTTCGGGGGCTGGGGGGGCGCGTGTTGGGGGAGAGGTCGAGCGTGGGAGTGTGTGGGTTCTGTGTGTACAGGGTTAGGGTGGAGCTTAAGGGTGTGTGTGTGTGTGTGTGCGTGTGTGAGCGTGTGCGTGTGAGTGTGCGCGTGTGTGCGTGTGTGTGCGTGTGTGAGCGTGTGTGCGTGTGTGAGCGTGTGTGAGTGTGTGCGTGTGAGTGTGCGTGCGCCTGTGTGTGAGGGGTCAGATGGAGGGTAGGTGGACAGCTTGGTGGTGGGTGTGCAGTTAGGGGGGTGGTCATATGTTATGTGTCAGCTGGAGGAAAGAAGGGGTACGGGCCAGTCTATGGGGTAGAGGTGCAGTGTGGGATTTGGGTGAGGACATGTCTACGGAGAGAGGCCAGGATATCAAAACGCTATCTCTCTAGTCCTATCTCTCTCTCTCCCTCTTTCTCTCTGTACTCCACTCTGAGGGGTTTTCATATGTACGACCAGCTGTGAATTTAGCACCTATCACACATCCCAGGGGTCAAGAGTATGAGAGCATTACTATTCCCAAAATGCACCAAACCAAACCACAGAGGGAGATCGAGTGGCATGGAGAGGAGAGGGAAAGGGAGGAAGAGGCATGGAGATAGGGAGGGAGAGATAGAGGGAGGAAAACAGAGATACAGAGCAGCAGAGAGGGAGAGAGAAGGAGAGGCAGGGAGAGGGGGGAATAGGCAGAGCTGGAGGGAGTCAGAAAGAAAGAAAAATAATGGAAAAGAGACGCACAAGCACACACAAGCATGCACACACACACACACACACACACACACACGCGCGCGCACACACACAGACACACAAACAGGAACGGACCGGGGAAGAGATGGAGAGAGAGGAATGGATGGTAATGGGGAGGTGCGGAGAGATACAGTCACAGACAGCTTGTGAGTGAGTCAGATGGAGAGCGCGATCAATAAAGACAAAAAAAGAGTGAGAGAGAGAAAGAAAGAGAATGAGAAAGAGAAAAGGCGAGGGTTTGGCTAACTCTGTCCGCACCCACGGGGCGTGCTCAGTCAGAAGTCTCAGTTATGCAGACAGGACTGATTTCAGGTCAAAGGAGGAACCCGCACCATTTCACCAGCGACGGTGCGGAAGGGTCTCTGAGCCACTGCAAACACCCGCGACACCGCGATCCCGGCTCGCTGATATTTGCAGGCCGTTCTCAGGATGAATGAAAAGATGAAGCGGAATGAAACGGGGGCCAGGGGGGGCAGCAGAAATGGTCGGGGTTTGTGTGCAGGAAGCTCATTTTTAACTGCAGGATGAGGCCAAACGGCGCCGGGGCCCGCAGATTTTAATAAGAGACTCATTCTTTCATTTATTCCGGTCGCCAGGCGCCCCAATAAGGCCCTGCTTCACCTGGAGCCATCAGCGAGACTGTAATGAGACATTAAACATTTTGAGCCGTCCTCCTCGGCGTTAATGTATTTCACTCATTAGGTGAATTACGGCCATATCCTCACCGGCCCCCTCCGTGCTCCCAGACCAGAATAACCAAGCACCCTCCTGTAGGCTTATCAAAGGCTGCCTTCCGATGGAAAACCTCCTCTTTTCCCCCCACAATTCCGCCATTTACCATCCCGGATCTTTTTTTGCTTTTTTGTGTGTTTGTGTGTGTGTGTGTGAGAAATTAATGATGATTTTTAAAAAAGAGAAAATTAATAGTTCATTACTGAAACTAATCCCCATTTATTCTAGCAAACAACAACCTGGAACAGAATCTACTTCTGGCTGTCACAATGCCTTTCAACAAAACAAGGAAAGTAATCCTTTCAGTGAAAGAACAACACAAGAGTTGAGATTAAAGGCTTATTTGTGTATCTGCTCGTCCTCAGGGTGGCTGGGATTAAACAGATAATTTACATTAGTTACAAATCACAGTACCACAGCTGGTTTATTTTATACTCTGCTCTCCCTGTATTGACGCTGTACGCTGTGAAATCAGAGTTTAGTGCTGATTGGTGCCGCATATCTGTGTGTGTGTGTCTGTGTGGTTAGTGTGCATTGGCGTGTGCGTGCATGTGTATGTGTATGTCTGCAAGTGTGAGTGTTTGTGTGTGTATGTGTCCGCTTGTGTTTATGTGTGTGTATGTGCATGCGTGCATGAATGTGTGCGTGTGCATGGCTGTTTTTGAGTGTGTGTTTGTGTATGCGGGCTTGGGTGTGCGTACTCTGTGTGTAGAAGCCCAAAGAGGCAGAGATCAGCCCATGCCCCAGGGTGTGTCCTGTGTGTGTGTGTGTGTGTGTGTGTGTGTATGCATGCTTGGGTGTGTGTACTCTGTGTGTTGAAGTCCAAAGAGGCAGAGATGAGCCCATGCCCCAGGGTGTGTCCTGTGTGTGTGTGTGTGTGTGTGTGCGTGTGTGTGTATGCGTGTGTGTGTGCGTGTGTGTGTATGCGTGTGTGTAGAAGCCCAAAGAGGCAGAGATCAGCCCATGCCTCAAGGTGTGTTCTGCGTGTGTGCGTGTGTGTATGTGTCGGTGGGTGTATGTGTGTGTGTGTGTGCAGAGATCAGCCCATGCCCCAGGGTGTGTTCTGCGTGTGTGCGTGTGTGTATGTGTCGGTGGGTGTATGTGTGTGTGTGTGCAGAGATCAGCCCATGCCCCAGGGTGTGTTATGCCCAGCGCTTGTGCCTGCGGTCAGGAGGACAGCGCTCACTGCGCAGTGAAAGCAGAACGTCCAGATCGCAGAGGAGCCGAGCGACCGGCGGATCTCCTCACGTGAGAGAAGAACAGACCCAACAGACACGTGAGCCCGTTGAGGGCCCCGCGCGGCGGAGGACCGCACGTGAGCTCGCTGGGGGCCCCGCGCGGCGGAGGGCCAGACGTGAGCCCGCTGGGGGCCCCGCGCGGAGGACCGCGGCGCTGTAATTGTTTTCCGAGGGACTCGGCGCCGGCGCTCCGGAGTCCCGCGTTCGTTACGCCGCACGCCCCGCTCCGGCACTTGTAGGAACGGGCAGACTGCATCCTGCCCGCCACAGTCCGCCAGCTTTACTGCGTCTGGCACAGATGGGTAGAGCCAGCAGATGTTTTCAGCGAAATAGATTAAAGCCCGGAGTTAATGAGGTGATTTGCATCTGTCTAAAGCTGTTTCCGTTAATTGTTTTGCGGGAAAGGACGAGTTAGAGAGAACTTCCACCGACCGATCCCCCCTTCCCCCAGTCCGAAAGGATTTGGTACAAACAAAGAAACAAGGGTATTGATCTGTCTGCCCGTCTATCGATGAAGACATCTGTCCATTGCCTTTGTCGACCTTTCTCCTTCCGTATCTCCGTCAGCATCTCTCTCACCTGTTCATGGACTGAATCCAGTGTTAAAGGCTAAGCACCACATAATGACACACCCCACAGATATGACTCCAATTATTTTTTATTCTGGAAGAATTAAGCTGAAATTGTTGCTAGCATGGCTAAAAATAACTGATGACAAAATTATCACTGGTGACGGAAACACCCGGAAACATGCCAGACAGTTACTTCTCTGGGAGGTATACATTCATAGCGGGGGCGGCCTGTAGCGTAGTGGTTAAGGTACCCAGCCTAGCCACAACAAGATCCGCACATCCGTTGGGCCCTTGAGCAAGGCCCTTAACCCTGCATTGCTCCAGGGGAGGATTGTCTCCTGCTTGATCTAATCAACTGTACGTCGCTCTGGATAAGAGTGTCTGCCAAATGACATTAATGTAATGTAATGCAATGTAATGCAATAGCGCTGATGTATAGGCTACGTCCATAGACTATGAGTAGCTGTAGGCTATCTGCTATATAGCGGCAGGTTTGAAGAAATACATATCTAGCTTCGTATTGGGCGTATATCACAAAGCAGGGTTATTGAGCTAGCTGAATAAGTTCACTGAGTGTCCGTGACTCACACAAAACCACATGTTTAGGCTGATTATGCAGTGGTGGGGCACTGTAACATGAGTGGCATCCAAATACAACACATCTTGTAGTAATTCTGACTCATGTTACCTTTGGTGATCACTGCAGATCAGCAAACAATGCTAATTTCACAATGCTACAAAGCTAATAATAGTATCATACTTCCTCAAGAAGGTGGCACGGATGGTGTAGTGGGTAGCACAGCCAGGAGGTCCTGGGTTCGAATCACGGGCGTCCGGGGCCTCTCTGTGTGGAGGTTGCACGTTCTCCCCGTGTTCATATGGGTTCCCTCCGGGTACTCCGGTTTCCTCCCACAGTCCAAAGACATGCAGGTTTGGCTGATTTGGCTAAATTCCCTGTGGGTGTGAGTGAATGGCGTGTGTGCCCTGTGATTGACTGGCGACCTGTCCAGGGTGTATTCCTGCCTTTCACCCAATGCTGGGATAGGCTCCAGCCCCCCGCGACCCTGTTCAGGATAAGCGGGTTAAGATAATGGATGGATGGATGGACTTCCTCACAAAACTTTGCCACAAAATATGATGTATGATCACAAAATAGGACTTTTGGTAGGGTATGTTCATTTTTGGAAATATTTCTGAATCCGTAATAAAAGCACCTACAACAGTAGATTAAAATAGCCTAATGTAATGATGAACAGCCCAGTAATGCCCACTTTTCCTACCACTAAAGTGTACCTACTGCTTAGATTTCCTAGAAGCTAAACCGTATCTAGCACCGTATCAAGCCTGGTCTTGAAAACCTGCCTCCACTACATGACCTGGCGGGCTATTCCACACAGTGACCACTCTCAGAGTGAAAAATACTGCCTAATATCGAATGTAATTACTACAGTATCTGCTTTTGTCCAACAGCGGCTCCTCTGACGTGATTTTATGGGAGTCCCCCATTTTCACTCCAGCTTGCCTATATCCATCCTGCTGGACAATGAGGAATGTTGCCTTTACGGGAAGCGCCATAGCACAGGGTACATGAGCAAGCAGGTCTTAGTTCTCCATCACTGACCATGGCGAGAGGATAAATCTACAGGTGGTGCAGCACCACTGATGCATCAATAAGTATGAGGAAAGGACAGATAGACAGATAGTGGTACAGTGTGGAGGTTCTGTCTGTATTGCAATGCAGAGGAAGTGTCTGTAATGCAGGGTGTCAATAATTTATTTAAGTGAGTAGTTTTAGATATTAGTCATGTGTCTAGCTTAATAATTACAACCAGTCAAGCATAATCTGTGCTGTCATTGACTCTGCAGAACAAGCAGATTGATATGGAGACAGAATGACAGAGCTCTACCGTCAGTGATATAGGAGAAACACACATGTGTCAGATGTTAGTAGTTAGATAGTAATTTTAGGAAGAAGACAGACAGACAGACAGAGTTCCGCCATCTGTTGTACTGTGTTTCTGGGGCACAGACAGACAGGTTTTAGTTGTCAATCAAATGGTAATTCAGTGATGCAGACAAACATACAGGTCTCTAAGCAGTATTGAGGTTAATGCTATCAGGCATTTGGGCTTTCAAATTAAAACAAGACCCACACTATTAATGAAATATTATCCTCCTTCCACAGCTTTTCCTAAATATTTAGCCTTAAAATAACTCAGTTTTGGTCATTCTAATAAATCAACTCAGTCACTATATACAGGCAGTTTGTTCAATTTTCATCACAAATATCTGTCATCCAGGCCATAAGTAACATGTTCTGGTACCCAGGTGAGAATGAGCCACTCTCCTGTTATTCCACAACAGAATGACCAAGGCTTTGATCCAAATCGCTCAATCGAGGCTATTAAAACAGATTTTGCACTGCATATGGTCAAACAAGACTAATTAATTGCAATTGTTTGATGGAGATGCTAAAGACTATAGGTGGGGATGCATTATTGTGGGTGTTGTAATTACAGAAATTATTTATGGTTTATAACTCCACAGAGATAACTCCTCCTCAATAAAACTGTGACTTCGAATATACTCTGAATAGAATGCACGATGGCAAAACATAAAGACAACTGTGTGAATGCAACAGATTTGTGTGTGGCCCAAGTGTCGGCATTCTCTGTCGAGCTGAGGAAAGAGGCAATGTGTGTCATAGCAGGAGCATGGGAAGAGAGTAGCGTGTTGAATCCGTTATTACTTTTTAAACATGTTGCACTTTGTGTTTCTTTAGCTACTTTTTCCATTTAGCATGTTGTCTTGTTTTGCACATTCTAGCACTTTTCTCGGTGTGCCTGAAATAGCCTATGCCTTGGCAACATCTGTTTTAATAATCTTTATGAAATTAGGTCACTGTGGTTGCAGAAAACAATGCAATAATGATGAACTAGCCTGACACCAACGGGCAGTAGAAAGGTTTGTACTTTCTAGTGTTAAGGGGTAAAAACAGACAGAGATGTACCTTCTGCATTATTGTGGCTAAAACTGAGCCAACACAGCTGGCTGTGCAGATGAAAGGGAGACAGACAGACAGAGAGGACTAGAGACTCAAAGCTCTCAGGAGAAAGGGTTCCACAGGTCTTCTCTATGTACCCAAGGGTTCAAAGGTTCACCGTCAGGCAAAAATGGTTGAATCAGCGAGCTTTCACACTTCTAGCACCTACCATAGCGGGTCCTGATTTGAAATAAAATACGGTTCTCCGATGAGAACAGGCCCAGGGAGTGGGTTTTCCTGAGAGTATAGACACCAGGAAAGCAGCGCGGTGTAATCTCCCAGTGCGCTGTCGGCCACTTCCTCCCCATCCAGAGCCCATATCCTCCTGGCTGGCCAGAGCACTGACAGGCCGCTCCAGTTGCAGAAAATGCAGCTCCTAACCAGGTTAAGCCGGAATGAGATTAGCAATTTTCCTGCTAAGTTGAAATCTACAGATTGCAGGGAAAAGCTAGTGTGACAGGCTAAGAACCCGCTGTCAGGATTGATTGATGGGGTTTCTTATTTGGAAAGACGAGGGCCACATTTATAATACAATAACTGCTCCCGTGATATTGACACTCTGCAAGCCCTTAACCTTGCCATTGGTTCTTAAGCTAAAAGCCTGAATTATGTGACATCTTCTGTACTTTAGTTGTAAGGATTTAAAGAGAATCAATTTTGAAAAAAAAAAAAAAAGAGAGAGAGAGAGAGAAAATGCTTTTCTGCTTTTTCCAAATGTGCGAGAAAAATGGCAGGACAAGCAGCGCGTGAGAGTTTCTCATTCACTAAGGTGTTGCAGAGATGTAGTGTGCATTACTGCCACATTACATGACTGCGAAGAGTTGAAAAAGCCCGGTAATAGCAAGAGGACATATATTTGAAAAACTGTATGGGAAAGTAACATTTGGTTTCACTAAAATAGAATGGTAGAAAAATGAGTTCAGATTGCCTTCCTGGAACAGGGGGTGGGTGGGTGGAGGATTGAGAGGGGCTTGAGACTGTGAGTGTAGACCCCAGGGGGTTGGCACTAGGGCAAACACTAGCTGCCTGGCAGTAGCTGCTCACTAGGCAGCTGTGGCTAACAGCTCTCTCTCCTCTCTGCTCATTTGAGGCACCAATAATCGTTAATGCAAATTGAAACTCTCAATGGTTACAATGTCTCTGCTGGCCAACAAAAGCAAGATTTGTCACTCTTTGCTTTCAAAAAAGAAAGTCATGCTGAAAAGTCTCTAAATCTAGTGAATAAGTTGGCAAGTTGGCAAGAATGATTCTGGCAAAGAATTAACATCGATCATTGTTTGAGCAGCCAGTATACACTCACTGAGCCCTTTATAAGGTAGATCTGAACACCAGCTTGTTAATAGAAATATTTAATCAGCCAATCATGTGGGAGCAACTAAATGCATACAACCATGCAGACATGGCCAAGAGGTTCCGATTTTTCAGACCAAATATCAGAATGGGGAAGAAATGTGATCTAAGAGACTTTGACCGAGGAATTCTTGCCAGACGGGGTGTTTTGAGTATCTCCTGGGATTTTCACACACAATAGTGTCCAGGGTTTGCAGAGAATGGTGTGAAAAAAAAAAAAAACATCCAGTGAGCAGCAGTTCTGCAGGGAAAAATGTCTTGTTAATGAGAGAGGTCAGAGGAGAATGGCCAGACTGATCGAAGCTGACAGGAAGGTGACAGCAACGCAAATAACAGCACATTTCAACAGTGGCGTGCAGAAGAGCATCTCTGAACACACAACGTGTCAAACCGCTAAGTGGATAGGCTACAGCAGCAGAAGAGCAACAAGTCTAAAAAACTAGTCATTTAATAAAGTGCTCACTGAGTGTTTTTGGACCGGATAAAGAGTCACTCCATTCACTCTCCTTCTTCTTTCTTTTTCCCTGTCTGAACTCAAATGCCGTTACGATTCCAACATTGGAATGGTGAGTATGATAGTCACACGCTCGCGTCACAAATATTAAAAAAATGATGAGGGCGTGTTTTGGTTCAAGGTGTCCAGCTCTCCATTCCACTGTCACGCTGCGAGACATCTATTCATTTTTAATTTGATTTCATCTGCCATGGGCTTCACAGATGATTCCCAAGCCACATTCATAACCCTGTCCTTCTACAGTACGCGTGCCCTGTCTGTCTGTCACCCGGTTAAGATCAATCACATCCTGCTGGAAATTGACATGGTGAAGCAGTGCAAAGCTTGGCAATAAGATACACACTCCACCAACAAACCGTGTTTTGTGCAATGAAGCTACCGTAGCCTGGCACGTGCACAGATAGACACCGGCGTAGGCCCGAGATGGAAATAGTGCCTCTGCAGCAATTTTTTTCTTAAACGACAGGTGCCCTTTGTGATGAAAGTAATATTTAGGCTGAATTATTGAAAATAAATCTCTTAATCATTACAACTGAACTGAGGTACCGCCTCGTCCCCTTCTCTGCATACACGTGAGCCAGAATGAAAGGTCACTACCTCGGGCCTATTTATTTTCTTTAAGCTAGCTGCGGAGACAAATTAGCCTGTTAACATTATCAGCGGACCCGCGTGTTTTGATCACCACTGCATGACGAGCTTCCGCACATTTAAAGAGTTTGGGCTCAGCCGTTTTCACCTCTTTCATACAGTATGTGGGCTAGCAAACACCTTGCGAGGGTAATGTGTATGGTACGTAGGGTCAGCACATACTATCTGCAGAACGTTGATTGAACACTGTAGCAATCCGTAGCAAATGATGAAGCCTGATTGATAGGTTTGCAGCAATTTTTACGTTCTAAAATTACACACGGTCTCTGTGCTGTCGCTAGTACTTTCACTGAAGTGTTTAGCTTGCGGTTGCTATTTCAAACGCTTCGTGCTTCTGACACGGGAACTCTCCTTGTCGTGAAGACTGAATTAGCTCATGCAGCTTAGGCCTTTGGTTGCGGTATGTAGGGCGGCCTGTAGCGTAGTGGTTAAGGTGCATGATTGGGAACACGCAAGGATGGTGGTTCGATCCCCAGCGTAGCCACAATAAGGATTGTCTCCTGTTTAGTCTAATCAACTGTACGTCGCTCTGGATAAGAGCGTCTGCCAAATGCCATTAATGTAATGTAATGTAATTCATGTAATGTAATGTAATGTCAGGGTGAAAACACGCATTCGCCAGTGAAAACGCAGGGCATTGCTCTCACCCCCCCCCACAATCAGTAGCTTGCGCACCCTTTCTATTTTTGAATCACTGTGTATATCGTATTGATCGTATACACTTATATAAGGTGTTAACCATGAAATGCTGTACATACAAGAATGTATGACATGACTGGGTGGTGATCGACCCCAGGGCTGTTAACCACCCTGAAATGTCACGCATTCTTGTATGTGGAGTGGTTTATCATGCGATAATACACTAGAAGGAGAGACTTACTGTGAGATAACGGCACTGCTGTGCCGCGTTCACCGTAGATCAGCAAAGCAGCAACATTATCGCACTGTAAGTCACAACTTTGAGTGTATTATTGCAATTACAGTACAGTTTTATCAACACATTTATAAATAATGGAATGGAGCTCTTCTCAAGTGTTGCTGTGTTACATATCTCTGATAACTCGCATCAACTGAACGGAAACATAGCGGTTTGGTTTTGCTCAGTTAGAATGTCTCTCAACCAATCACAATGCGAGATCGGAAATAAAAAGCAGAAAGGTCACATGTTTAACCCTGTACCATTTAGAGTTCAGTTCAAGATTAATTGCAACAGACATTTAAACCAGGGGTGCCCAAAATGTTGCTCCCCACTGTACGTACAGGAGGCTAATATAAATATGGATAGTCATTTGCATGGTGCAAATTGTATTTTTCACATGGTAGAAGATGTATTATGACAAGTAAGAAATTAACAATGATTTTGGAAAAAAAAAAAAAACTGAAATGTGTCTTTTGTTCAGTATAAATATAATTACAACATAATTTGTTTCTGTCTGCAGTTTGCAGTATGAGTACAGCATCAAGATCAGTGTCGGAGAATGAGACAGATTGCTTCCATTACCCAAAGAGATGGCATTTTACATAAGGGGATTCCACAGGTGTCCATCTTTGCATAGCTCTAGTAGTAAGCCTTTTGAATATTATTCTGACTGCAGTAAATGTGTCATATACCGTATGTCTTATTAGAATGCATGTAATGGCACAAAGATGAACATATGAACGTCTTCAGCAAAAATAAGATACCATATTCGACTTTGGAATTTCTATTAAATTCCTGGATTGTATAAACTGAAAGGGAATTCAATCCAATCACACACAGTCCTCCAACAGTGGGTAGTACACAACAGTTGAAATATTTTTACTACTTGAAAGTCAAGGAGAATAAGTAGTGAGATCAATACCCCCCCCCCCCCCCCCCACATCCAACAAAACGACAGGCCCCGGATGGCCCTAGTATTTGAGTCCCCACCCTCAATTTAACCCAACGTTATAAATAATATATGTATTATAGAATATAATTATGGGACCCCATGGCGGTCACAGGGCCATCAGCTGACACTTATTGGATGAGTCCTGCTACGATGACAGCCTCCACAACCATTCAGACACCCGCCATCCCTGCCTTTTTCCTAAGGAGAGTCTTCCAGGTGAAAGTAGCGTTTGGATCGGGGCACTCCGAGGAAGCGCACTTGGCATTCAGCTACCTCGCTGTTTTAAATCAAATGTGCTATCACACGTCCAGGCTCAGGAGATGGGATCTAAAATTAAACCCGCAGAGGAGGGGAGACGAGCGCCATTAGAAGCTAATCTAAAATAACAAGAGGAATTATTTTATGTAACTTGGGGGTTTTTCGCAATTTCGCTGGAAGTTGCGGCCCGGAATTAGCAAAACGATTCTCTTTTACGCCCAGTGAACTGTGCCGGCAGTTCTCGTGCTTTCTCATTATTCATTCCCATTATCCTTTCATTTCCGTTCAGTTACACTTTAGACACCTCTCTCGCAGAGGGCTGCTAATGGCAGCTGTTTCCACCGCGTCCAACGCCCAGGCTGCCACATTTGCATTCTCCCACTTCCAACGGGGGGTGGGGGGGGGGGGGTGAAAAACAGACAGCATTGTCACCATCCTCCCTGTTGCTTTTACAAGACAAGAAAGGATGTTCTTTTTTTGTGCAGTTCTGAGCAATGAATGATTAATTTGATTTCCACTGTTTACTTCTAATCTCTTTTTTTTTTCCTTCATATTCATCGTTTTTTTTTTTTTTTTTTTGCATCTGGGCTATGAAATTGGATGTAATCTCCCAGAATGATGGACTACCCTGAGATGAATTTGTGTAAAAGAGTTCTCTGTCATATTATGTGGATTAATTGCAATGCAAGAATTGTCTGCCTAGGTGTGTGTCAGAGAGAGAGTATTAGCATGCGCGCATGCTCTGTGTGCGCATGTGGTGAAATAGATAGGTGCACGACCACCTACGACCACCTACGACCACTTACGACCACTTACGACCACCTACGACCACCTGGGTAGGTGGTCGTGCAGTATGAAGGGTGAGAGAGTATCTATAGGCCACGAGAGAGAAGTCAGCAGGGACATCCGGAAGTGTCATTACTGAAATCAGGAAAAGTAGCTCAAATAGACCAATGTAGAGGACGTTTTGATGGGCCTGTCAGGCTTCAGAACAACAGAACCAGTGGTGACCTCAAAGTATTTCCAATAAACTGGCAAACAGGAATGTAGAGGCTTACACAGTTCATAGTCAACAGTCCAGGCAGAGGTTCATTAATGGGGCTAACAGACATAGCAAAGGAAATCCAAAATGTAGTTGTGGTCACAGGCAAAATTGATTCATAATCCAAACAAAGTCCAGGAACAGCGGGTCAAACATGAACAGAAGGAGAATCCAAAAGGCGGTGGTAGAGGTGCATGAAACATGTCAGAACACAGGTAAATCAGACAGAATAAACACTGAGGAGAATGGCAGAAGCACATTACAGTCTGACCATGAACAGACAGAACAGACAGGTTCTAAGTAGAACAGATAATGAGGGAAATGATAATCAGGTGTGCACGATAATCAGGAAGTAAAACACAGGTGAAACAAATGAATGAAATGGATGAACAGAAAACAGAACTGCGTTGGCCACAGAGGGAAAGAAAAGGTTAAACGCTGTGGACTTGGACAGGAAACAGAGATCATGACACAAAATGCAGTAAACTCTGCCATGTATTCCAATACATTCTCATCATTTATATTAGGAGCATGGTAGGCTTAATCGGAAGTGTTTCATGGCTAATAATGAATTACAATTTAAATATATTCAGAGAACAGTGGTTTGGGCTAATAAGGTGAAAGGTAAGCTACAGTAGTATGCAAGGTGGGCACTGTTTATGTTTATGGGAATTTGTTCATGTTTACTTACACTCCATATGGGAGGAGTCCTTTTTATGCTGCTGTATCAATTATATCCACCCGAGAGATTTCTTTCTCAAGCACAAGTCCAATGACTATAGACAGTTAATTATAAGTTAATGCAAAACTGGAACTGTAAATTAAAAAAGTAAATTCTTCATACAGTATCTATTATGTTGTTGTGCCACCCTAAGCTACAGTATGTCACAAGTGTTTTTACTGTGATATGAGAGGTGGTGCCTTACTCCAAACAATATTTGTTTTTTGAGAGTTTGCTGATGTCATATACAAATGTATTAACGCTAATCTTGTAATGGCACATTTACAATTAGAACTCACAAAGACGCCTGGAAAATGTAATCTTCCAAAAGTCCTATTTTTGCACAATTTTAAATTGTAATTACAGTCTACATAATTTTTTTTTTTCGCTGTAAATGTGTTTGTATATTTTATTTCATCCATTTTCAACATTTCCAGATTTCTGAAATATTATCATTGGCCAGAAAAAAAACTGGTAGCAAATCATCTTGGTATTGCCCTCTATAATATATATTTTTTATTTCTGCATTCCACTCTGGCCCTGCCCAAACCATGATGTCAGAGTACCTATTTGGAGATACTACTACATCATATAAATGTCACTCAAGATATCCATCGGGAAAATAGTTGCCGCCCACAAATTTGTCTGTTTACTTTTTCATATGATGTAACACTGCTGGCAGTAGATTGGCCGGCCCAGTGTTCTCAAACTGGAACAAAATGGCGGCCTGCTCATAAACTTTCTCATACTCCACTGAGACAGTCCACGAAAATATGTTTCTGAAAACATTCGAGGTGAGAAATAGGCCATGTCATTTCTGAATCTTGGTTCATATTTGATCTGCCATGCCTAGTTTGACAGTTTGATCTGGGTTTCGTGAGCCAGGCACAGCTGTGCTGTACGAACTGATTTGCACAGAGAATACTTTATGTCAATGAAATGGACACACCTACTCCACCCATCCAAGGAAGCATTTTTCAAAATTGTGTAGTAGGCGGAGCCAGGCTGAAACAGTGAATGTAATTCATTTTTTTTAATGCCTGACACAAGGTTAGCAAGCTAAAAACCTCCATGGATACAACACAAAAAATATACACTTTGTTTTTAATTCAACTCCAGAAACAGAAAGGCTTTATAGGCAGACTTAAGTTTCTTAAATGTCCTTAGGATGCTTACCTACTTACTTGCATAGATAAAGGTACAGGGATGTGGAGGCAACTCCACAATAACATTGCAACCGGTAGCAGAAGTATACATGATCCGTTATGATACAAGGACAGCAGTGTGCGAGTGTTCTCCATTATCAACCACAGCTAGCATGCCGTCAGCTGCTACAACGCAAGCCCGGGTGTCATTCACCATTTCTACGGACGAGCGGTTCATTGAAGCCATCATCACGCTTTCCCGCGGGTCTCCTACGGAGTGCAGTCTAGACCAGCCCGTGCTCCAGTTCATCCGGAGCGTCCCACGCACTGCGGAAGCACCGAGCCGTGGGCTCCCCCCGTTCGTTTGAAACCGCAGGCCCACTCGGAGCCGCCCACCCGCCCTCCTCTGTCACAGCCCCTTTCAAAGGGCCGCTCCACTCCGCCGCCCCTGCCCACCACCAGGCTCTATTGATTCGGGCTCGGTAATGTGCGGTTTTGATTGTGCGATTATCCCGTCTCGCTGCGGGAGATGACACCCGTTTCCTCTCCTCCCAAACTCGCGGGCTCCTTAATCACCCCCAGAAATGGAGTAATTGGCTTTTAATTACCGCTGTCGCCAACCGACGGACGACGGGAACAGCTGCAGCGGCAGAAAATAAAACCACCCAAAAAAGTGGAGATGAACCATTCTAATGTTCCGCATTGTGATCGCGGGGGGGGAACGGGAGAACGCGTGGGAGCACGGTACACTGGAGAAACACTGTAGGAGCAGGCCACTGTTTTGGAGGTGCTGTTCTGTGGCACATTGTGGTCCCCTATGCATTTCTACAGTACATGCTAAATACTGAAGACAGTTTCATGCTTTGGGTTGGGATTGCAGTTCTCCCTTGTGGACATTACAACAATAATCAATGAAGTAATTAAAATTAATTTAGAAATCATAATTTAATTAAGACATGAATAACCAATTATAATTAAAATATTTTTTAGGAAGGAAAGGAAATTGAATGATGTTAAATTTATGAATTTGTGCAATTGTCTTAAACATCACATTTTGTTCATTACTAGTCATAATAATATTATTGTTATTATCATTATTGCACATGATATGCATATTTCTCTTACAGTAAATAGACTTCTGAGTGAATTTATTAAGGAAAACTATTCTGTGTTACATAAACCTTCTAAACAGAATTCATGAGTCACAATGATAGCGTCATTCCTTCCTGCACATTCAGAATGTCAGCTAATCAGACAGAGCATTCTGTCACGAATGTTTGGGATTGATCACTGTGAACACGCACAGGAAGAGTGAAATATCTCTCCATCAATCAGAGGGTTCTGGGATAGAGACCCTCCTGAGCTCTACGAGATGAGATGGTCCCTCTGCACGGCCGACACAGTGAGCTTGGCTTTCAGGAAAACTATTTGCAAGCGCGTTTTAGCACTGTTATCTTTATAGATTTTTTAGAGACTTCTTGCATGTTTTAGGCTCAAGGGTTTGCGTTGTTTATTTGAAACCAAAGTGATTGCTGTCCTGTCCCTGCTCAGTACGTATGTATGACTTCCATTTTGTTTGGCATATCAATGTACAATATTCAGTGTGCCACTCTGCAGAATATTGAAAACAGCAAAAAAAAAAAAAAAAATTAAATATGGCAAATCTATTTTTTTCTCTCTCTCTTGCTCAGACATACAACAAATATTATATTTCTGCAGTACATGTGATTTTCATTTATGAAAAGCAAGAGTTTTAGGTTGTTTTTTCTTCTCTGAGGGATGCTGTGATTTGTATGGAGCCCCCAGAGGCACCCTAGCTAAAATAATATTGAAACACGTATGTACACTCAGTTCTGTAAAGCGAGTGCTCAGTTTGCCTCTGCAAAAGTCAGGGTATAGATGGCAAAACTGAGCACACGCTTTACACAGCTGAGGATACAGACAAACCGAACGCATGGATTGTGAAACCGATTTGACAGAAGGAAGGTTTTTTTGTGGGTTTTCTTGTGATGAGACGGGTCATTGGAGGCTCTCTGAAATGGCCATTTGCCTACGTACTGTTATAGATGCATTTCCATATTCTTAATCTTACAGTTGTTTCCGCACCATATGAACATAGCGGATTTACTTGCTTCTTGGTTTGATTGCAGTGGCTTGCGGTAACAAAGTATTGGTTGTACACTCTATCGAAAAACAACCAAATTGTTTTTAAATGCGCATTTAATCACTGCTCTTAGTAGTTCTCCTTAGACTTGGAAGGATTAACACTCCATCATTATTCTGTTTCTTTGTCAACTTGGAGCGCATTGTGGTCCAATATCATTATGCAACTTTGTCCTGTTCTCTGAAGTAATAAATAGACTCGCAGTGTTCCAGGACGAAAACAATTCCAGCAACAATGATGAATGCATTTAGGTATAGAGCTGAACCACCTAGTAAACAGGTCATTTGTTCCGGTGCTTTATCTCAATCTAACGCTCATTAAAGTAGACAAATTATCAATAGGAATATCCCCCCCCCCCCCCCCCGCCCTCAGACGTCCGTACGGGTCGAGTGAAATTCAACATGCTTCATTTAGCGCTGAGTGCTGCTGCCCATCAGTGGGTCAATACGGCGGCCATTTGCAGGGCTGAATGGGGATATTAATACTCCGCTCTGAAATCCTAGCTTGCAGGCTTATAGGGTTCCGGGCTGAGGCTTCCTGTGTGTTTCCAGTGGCATGAAATGAGTGATAATGACTCATAATAGACCAATAGACTAATAATATAATAATATAATCACCACTTTGAGATCTGTTCACGAGGTTCCACAAAGAGCTACCAGTGGCAGCTGCTCCAAGCCATGTGAACAACTCAGATGTCACTGGCGGGGGCGGGGGGGGGGAGATTTTTTTTAAAATAATTTCATCTTTATTGCACCACAGCGAACGAAATGAGATGTATATAGTTTGTTCGGAAAAAAGCATTTTTGTGCTTTGAAAAGTGAGGTGGAGACCACAGGTACAGAAATAAGAGCACCTGTTGTGAATCTCTCTTTATAGAGGAAATAACCTTCTGCCATACAGATTGTATGCTTCACGAAGCCAATTACCGATAGGCAGAAAGATGTTTTTTTTCTCGTCCATTATTAAAAAGACAGAGAGCAGATTACTGACAGGCGGGCTTGCGTCCGACCTTGGAGGAAATATGATTTTCTTCCCTTTTCATAATGACTTAGCAGCAGGTCACATTTAATGGAACTTCTTTTCACACAAGAAAAAAAGCTTTGAGTACATAAGATGCTTTTTTTTTTTTCTCCCTTCTATCAAAATTGCATGGCTTAATGCGTAGCCCTCCTGGACGATAAACAAGCAAATAAAGGAAGATGGGCTTATATAAGTTGGTACTCGCCGTCCCCCGGACTCGTAATGACTGTAATATTGTGGTTTTCATTCCTGCGCCGGTTGCTTTCTTGTGTCTGATGCATTGCGATGGTCAGTTGTTCCTTGTTAAAACCGCAGGGCCGGAATGACACCAGCAGTCCCCCTGCGCTAATCATTGTATTCCTATCAGCGGTGTTCAGTTGCTTTTCGACAGACACCGCGGGTCTCACGTCCACAGTTATGTGGTGCACTCGCCGGATATTTTACGCATTTATCTTTTAACTACAGCTCCGGAGAAAGCTTTGGGAAATGCGCAAATGTTTAATATTACAGGATCCGGAAAGGAAGATGGCCGGATTCTGGCTCGCTTGCAGTCAGCAGTCGGCTGATGTTCCAGCTCCCAGCGTTCCTCGGAAGAGTGACTGGGACAGTTCTTTTGTCTAATCCTGTCAATAACATTAGCATGCATGATACACCATCATCATTGTTTAAACTAATCCTCTCAGTGTTCAACCATAATAATGTCACTGCTTCATTTAATGCCACCCCCCCCACTCATTCCTTCCCCACTACAGCCCTCCCCTCCCTTCCTCTCCGTTTCCTTCTCTCTTCCTTTCTCCTCCTCCTGTGATGTGTTCTGCGTTTAAGCAATCCATCATTAATTCACTGGCTAAACTCAGCCATAATCCATAACAATTAAATCAGCTGTTTGGGAGATTTGACATCAATAACGCCTAAGTGTGATGAAAGTAGACTCAGATCACGTCGAGCCCTTTAAAGTTTCAAATCCCCCGCTTTCCCGTTTTCACACAATCCGCTAAATTCTGCCGGTCGTCAATGAAGCCCCCTATGATCGTTTGCATGCACAAAAACATGACATTTCACAAAAGACTGTCAGAATGCATTACCGCTTGACAACAAGGCATATTTTTCAGCTCTGGGGTGAATGTAACACATTCTATTTCACAGAGACAAGTACATTTTAGATATCTGAGAACAATAAGAAGATTAATGTAAAAAGACAATTGTATGGAAGTTGGATTTCTTTTTTCTTTTTTTTGCTGAAAAGTATGCCGTCTTTTCATCTTAGCAATAATTTAATGAACTTCTATGCCAAACGCCCTATTAGAAGGTGACTTTCACAGAATTAGAAGTATGTGCAATAAACTTTAGCACCCTTCTGAAACAGGAATACCGTGCCCCTGATCAGTCACGCACATGATATCTGATTAGGTGATTTTCGTTCAGATTGCAGGATCTCTGTGTGACGGACAGTGAAATTACAGTTAATCCATTAGATCTCTCGTCCTCTCCATTTTAGCGGAGTTAAATACTGTGAAATGTTCAGTTCCTCTGAGGCTGTCTGGGGCCCTTCCCAACGAGCTCCATTTTGCTGCACTTAGAAGAATTAAGGCCATTAGCACGATTTATATCAAACATCCACCACCGGGCAGGTCATAAGTCTTTTTTTTCTCCCGCGCCAAATAAAAGATCCCCGTATAATCTAATTGAGGGTATAGCTATCGGCCACAAATCGTTATAGATGGAATAAATTTGAATACTTGAGAATCATGGCTTCATTAACTAAGCTGGACGGACACGGGGTATAAAACATGGAGGGGTGGGGGGGGGGGAGAGGGGGGCTTCTGGTCGAGCTTGAAGGAAAGAGGGGTCAGTCGGGTGGGGGCGGGGGTGATTGCAGGAGTCAGTTACTGGCCTCACATGCCCAGAGGGGGAGAGGTATATCCCCACCCCTCCCCTCTGCCACCACCAGTCACACGAAGGCTGGCTGCAGCAAGAAGCATCGGAAGGCAAAGGGGTGGGGGGAGGGCGGCGGTGGTTCAGGACGGAGAGCAGCGACCATATCTTAAGACAAAAGCGCTCATTAAAATTAAACCACTCATTAAAACTAATTGCCAATTAAACAGCACAATCAATCTCGCCTAATTCATCTCCCTGCCACTCAACAGTGGCTCCTCCCATGAACGGCCGACCGGGCTGGGCACAATCTCCACACGCTGCAGACACGGGGCCGAGTACACATTACATTACATGACATTAATGGCATTTGGCAGACGCTCTTATCCAGAGCGACGTACAGTTGATTAGACTAAGCTGGAGACAATCCTCCCCAGGAGCACTGCAGGGTTAAGGGCCTTGCTCAAGGGCTCAACGGCTGTGCGGATCTTATTGTGGCTACACCGGGGATCGAACCGCCGACCTTGTGGGTCCCAGTCATGTACTTTAACCACTACGCTACAGGCCGCTCCCCTTCACCACTACGCTACAGGCAGACACAAGCAGGTCAACCGCACGCAGACCGGCTACACACAGACTCAGGTCCTAGGGAAGCCGCTGGCAGGCGTAACACATTTGTCGTATTTTATCGTATAGTTGATGTGACCACCGCCCTTCACTTTTAAAACTGCATCAGTTCTCTGAGGTACACTGTCCTGCAGTTTTATCAGAAAATCATTTGGTAGGTCGTCCAAGCATGATGGAGAACTTACCACAGTCTTTCTGCAGACTTTGGCCGTCTCGCGTGCTTTGTTTTGCAAGTTTTCTTTTATCTGAATCATATTTTATTGGGAACACCTACTTATTCATGTTATTAACTAATCAGCCAATCGTGTGGCAGCGGTGCAATGCATGACATCATGCAGATACACCTCTGGAGCTTCAGTTAATGTTCACAGCAGCTATCAGAACGTATAAAAAACTGGATCGTGGATAGGCTACAGCAACAGAAGACTTAATAAGTCTAAAAAATGAGTCTAATAAATACCTTACAAAGTGGTCGCTGAGTTTATATTATCTGAAAAATAATCGAGGGTGCCTGTACAGTACTGTAGACAGTCACTATGAATAGGTCATCAGTCCTCCACTGAGGTAACTTAACTTCATTCTCTAGTAACACTACCCTGGGTGCGTTTTAACACTGTGTCTCTGCGGCACGGAATGAGTCACAGGGTTAAGGCTGGGTTGTCACAACGCCTGCTAGCCAATGCCACCTGTGGCAACGTTTCCATATCGACTTGTGGCTTTAGAGCTCCCACTGCAGCTCAAAGAAAGGAGTAATACTGGTTAATGAGCTACAAGCTCTGCAAACATGTGTATTTTCATTCTTAATTACTTTATTCTGCATCAAAGTACAAAATTAATAACGAACACGACAGTCCCCTGCACGCACTTACCTTCAGCGGCTTTTTAAATTGGATAATTATTCACTTACACAGGCAAACATGACATGCACTAATTGGCGCTTGCAGATTTTACTTATTAGAATGATGTATTGATACCCAGAACCAGAACTGAAACACAGAACTGATTATCTGCTAGATGTCTTTGGGAAAAATGTATGATCCATCATATTTTTTTTTTTCTATTTCTTTTGCTGATGACTCGGTAAAACTCCACCTGGGCCTTCTGTCCAAAGGTCTCTCATCCAGTTTTAGCCCACCTGGCCCTTTCCTCAGGGGGGGTAAGCTCTATGCTTCCCTCTCAGCTCCCGGGTCCTTTACCTGCACCTGCAGAGCTGCATTTGGCCGCTCCAGACCTACATTACACAGCTGCACAGAAGCAAGCGGGGCTGAGTTTGCTAAGATTCCTGGTTGAATGGTAGACAGCTGCAGGAGGCAGGAAAGCAGACAGACATGCAGACAGTTAGACAGACAGGTGGATGTGTAGACCAACAGACAGATAAACAGTCAAACAGGTGGACGAATGGATAGACAGACAGACAGACAGATGAATGAGGTGGCAGACAGATAAACAGGCGTACGCAGGCTAGCGGAGGACAGACAGACAGACAGACAGATGAATGAGGTGGCAGACAGATAAACAGGCGTACGCAGGCTAAAGGACAGACAGACAGACAGACAGATGAATGAGGTGGCGGACAGATAAACAGGCGTACGCAGGCTAGCGGAGGACAGACAGACAGACAGACAGATGAATGAGGTAGCAGACAGATAAACAGGCGTACGCGGGCTAGTGGACAGACAGACAGACAAACAGATGAATGAGGTAGCAGACAGATAAACAGGCGTCCGCAGGCTAAAGGACAGACAGACAGACAGACAGACAGACAGACAGATGAATGAGGTAGCAGACAGATAAACAGGCGTCCGCAGGCTAAAGGACAGACAGACAGACAGACAGACAGACAGACAGATGAATGAGGTGGCAGACAGATAAACAGGCGTACACAGGCTAAAGGACAGACAGACAGACAGATGAATGAGGTGGCAGACAGATAAACAGGCGTACGCGGGCTAGCGGAGGACAGACAGACAGACGGTGTTGATGGAGACGGATCTCCTCATTGCTGTCGGGGCCAGTGGCGGGGTGCGTGGAGCGGCCGCGTGGCGTAAACGGGCCCGGCCCCGGAGGGGGACACACGGGGCGGACGGGCGCCGGGCTGGCAGTCTTTATTAGGCCCCGCTGATGTAGTGTCCAGGACAGTGTGGAAGATTCGGCCCACTAGTCATCCCTGACGTCCTGGAGCGGATCTGGCACCTGGGAGGCGAGGGCGACGTTGGCTCGGACACGCTGATTTATGGCCGCCCTGACAGTCTCCGCTCAGAACAGTTTAAGGATGAAATATCACACTATCTCAGCTTTGCTTAATGTATGACACTCCAAAAAAAAACGGCACGAAAAAGCCTGTCCTCGCAGGGTGTCTGAGTGCCGGACGCCATTGGCTGTTCACCGGGGGGTGTCACGGGTAAGGGGCCGGGGACGGGGGCTCGTGTTCCTGGGGAGGGGGAAAATTGGCAGGGGTAAATTGACATGTACTCGGTACGGCCACGTCTTTGATACAGCACACTGTCTCCAGGGGATACGGCTGCTTGTGAAAACTGAGGTAAGGCTTTTTGTAAACAAGGGCCTTCTTCTTCCCCAGTGAAAAATACAGTAACGATAAAGAGTTTGCTTCCTAAATGAGGTACAGTCTATCCATTTTGAGGGAAAACATTGTGTCTGAAGTTCCATACTCAGTGTCCAATCCAATCCAATCTTCAAAAATGTGATTATTTTGCACCTAAATGACTTTGGATACTTAATCTTTAAGTTCCGAAAAGAGTTTAGGTTTTATGTGAGCAATCATTTTTTGAAGAGTAGGTGTCACTTTTTTGAATAAAAGTATATCTCGTTTCAGAATCAAGCTCTTCATATACTTCATCAGGCAAGCTTTGACGTTCTCCGAGTCGTAGGTGCAATCAGAAGCAAGTAAATAGTCTTGCAGTGAACGATTTACTAAAAAATCATTATGGGTGGCTTTTTTTTTTGTGTGAAATTGTCTGGTGTTAACCATCGAATCGTTCCTCCATGAGTAGCATGCCAAATAATCAAAGTTCCAGTATTCTCCTGGCTTTCTAAAGAAGCTTTCAAAGTCTTAAAATTAATGTTGTGTGCAAGCTATTAATTACTCCGATTTTGGTTCCACTTCAGCTTACGCCTACGTTATCTCAATTATCCAGACAGAGTCGCATTAAAAATTAATGTTTTGACTGAATAACATCCATGTTTAGTGGGCTGTGTGAGAGTCTTATGGCCAGGTCAAAATCACAAATCCTTTCTCCCTTTAGTGAAAATGACAGTATGTAACTGTACACCAATGAATGCAGCATAAAAAACACAGAAACATACATTTGCACATACTGTACATATGTAAAGATGTACATATGTGTCATACCTTCAGACATGCTTGGAATGCAATGGCTTTTCTAACTGTCATAACTGATTCTGAATAAGAGATCTAATGTTCAATTGTCACAGCACATTTGAATAATAATTAAGATTTCCATTTGGTTTGAATACTATTTGTTTTTTATATACTGTATATTTATAGATTTCTTAACTGCCAGAGCATTCATGGAAAGGAATCTAGCCTAACAGTAACTTTTTTTATACATCCATCGCCAGGCCAATCAGATCGTTTAGTTTCGGAGTGTAAAGGAATGACTGGACAATAGGACAGTGATGTAGCTGCTGAGGCATTAGCCGCTGTTGCTATGCGGAAAATGACATGACTTTGAGGAACAGCATGAAACTACGGAGGGGGCAAAAATAGCGCTGCCTCATCACTGGAAGACCGCCCTCCGTTCCTCACGGCCCATAGTACACTACCACCGCGTGCGATAACGGCACAAAAACACCCGCAGAATGGGTGACACGGACGGGATGGTGAGTGACACGGCTCCGCGTAGAACTGCGATAATCCGCCCGTACTTTAGCAATTGTCCAGCGCACAGCAAGCCACAGCGGAGTGGCTTCACTTACACAGGTGAGTGTGCGAGTGCATCACTTACATTCTGCCACATAGAGAGTAGCACTTACCACAGCGCTCAGGGGCACTGTTTCACCGGCAGACACGTTTATTTGCATACATCCTGCCAATTATTTGCAGTCTCACTTCAGTTCTGATAAGATTACATATGCAGAAGGCTAAACTGCAGAACTCTGAAACTCCCCGCTCGTAGCACAGCTCGCGTGGCAGCGAGGTAGCAGCTGTGCTAGTTTAGCATTTCGCTACGCATTTAAACCCTGCAAATGCTGTCCAAACACAGCCAAATGTAGCGCTACACTTTTATTAACCCCAAATGTAAGAGTTATTAACATAACATTAATAAGAAAAATTGAGCAGTGCCATCAATTCATGCTGTTAAGCATGAAGACTATTGTTGGCAAACACAGCTGCTTCTGGGTGAGATCATGGCTTTCAGCCATATCTATTTTATGGATGTACCAGACCTGTGTCAAATAATAATTTTAATGACTTTAACCGTTTGTGCACTAGTAAAAGCATTGACATACATTATTTGACTACAACTTCCTACGCAAATAGAGCCGTTCACAAGTTCTAATGATCACTGAAAATATCAGTGTTACCATCACCTACATACAAGCACAGTCATAGAGTACAGAAAAAAGCACACACTGGTGGTGCACACACAGGTCGTAACCAGGAGCCGTGCAAAGCAGTTCATCAAAGCGATAAAAGCCATTTTCAAGTGTTTCCGCAAACAAAACAAAACATACAAAACAGGCAAATGCACAATGAAAGGAAATAAAAGGATAATAGTAATGTGACAGGGAAAAAAAGAAAATATGGAAAGAAAAAATAGCGCAATGCTAAAAGAGTTATTGCCTGGAAAGAAGCGTTAGGGTACGTACAGTATGTGTCTAGATTGCAGATATTTTTCTATTGGTCCCCAGTGCTGCTGATATTGTTCCAGATAGTTCTTCAGACTGGGCTATTTTTTCTACGTTATTGCTGATATGGCTTCAGTTACCCGCCCCCTATATGATTGTACCGACGGCTCGATCCAGTGCTTAAGAATGAGTTTTTTTCGCGGTGATAGATGTGGTCAGGAAAATGCTTTTTTGAGGTAGCGGGAGTGTTTGCATTGAATAGGTCACTGAGAACGCATGCAGAGGGGGAGAATGCTACCTGTTTATTCAAATGATCTGTCAAATGTCAGTCCGTCAAATGGCAAGAAGCCATTTTCATATATTTTGTCCTTTAAGTAGAACATTCCATGGTCCTTCCAAGTTGAATGGTTTTGTGATCATTATGAAGGTGGGATTACTCCATATTAGATTTATAATTGGCCTGCATGTGTTCCAGGAAGTGAGTGTTTTTTTAAATTATTAGTTTTTTATTATTTTATTATTTTAAATGAGGCTTCAAATGCAGTGCCGGCCAGGCCTTTTGGACAACAGTTTCTGTCCTGTAAGTGATTTAGGTTAGCGCCAGCATCTGTAATCTTTTTCTATTTGAGCCCATTCTTTTGTTAAATTTCAGTTGAACCAACAGGTTACAACCTAGGTTGTATTGTGCCAGTTTCCAGATAGAAGAAATGTAAGTTTGGGAGATTCAGGCCATCTTCATTTCATGTGCAAGTGGGTCTTTTGTGAGAATTCTGGGCCTTTTGGCTTCCTCAGATGAACCTGACTGTGGATTTTTTGATTTAAAAAAAAAAAAATTAAAAAAATGTATACGTACATATTGGGAACATTCTGATAACATACAGTAATCGACTCTTTCACCTTTACATGTAAATCAATCTTCAGAGATTACAACAGTAGCACCAGGACTGCACAGTCCACAGTCACTCCTTCAGCACATTACAGAGTTAAGCGCTGTTGACCGCCCGTGTCTTACTTTGCATGCATTTGCCTGATTAAAACACCAACAGATGATTCAGGTGCCGTGCTATTGTTCCACTCGCATTTTATGACTTTATTTCTGTACTTAAAAGGCCCCAAGGGGTTTAAGGACTTCTAAGATGTAATTAATTTCAATAATCCCTGATTAACGTTGGCAGCGTCCGGCCTGACTTTCGCACAGCGACCGGAGTGAGGCTCCGCAGAGGCAGCGCGGACTCGGGGGTCGACGGGTTCAGCCCCGCTGCCTAACGAACGAAGGCGGGGACGCCGCGCCCGGCCGACACGAGCGGAGTTAATTCAGGTCGCGCGCGGAGTGCAGGCGGGTCGCGGGAGGAGGCAGAGTGACCCCGGCAGTGTATAATCGTGTTCATGAAAGAGGGTGTCGTTGCTCTCGGGGCTGTCACGGGTCACTCCGTGGACGGACGCGTTGCCGCGGCGCTGGGTCTCCCCGCTGTACGCGGCGTAATCGGCCTGTCCTCCGACACTCTGGTTTTGTCAGTGGTCTGAGAGCCGCAGGGGTGCTGCGGTGGGGAACCGGCCCGTGACATAACTCCCTTTTTTGGAGACAGGCTCTCTGTTTGGTGAGACCCTTTTACCATGTGACACACAAGGGGCCTGTCTGTCATTGCCGTCCTGAGAGTGACCGAACAAATATCCATCCATTTTGACAGCTCAGTCTTTTGTACGTCCTTCCTGCTTTTCCTGACAATCCATCCATCACTGAGGGAGAAGTCTGTCCTTCCAGCCGCCAAGCACAGCGGGCTTGTGTAAGCATTTATGAGTGTGTGTGTGTGTGTGTGTGGGAGTGTGTGTGTGTGTGTGTGTGTGTGCGTGCGCCTATGTGTGGATGTGTGTGTGCATGTGTGTGTGTCTGTGTGTGTGTGCGTGAACATGCGTGTGTGTGTGTTTGTATGACAGAGTGAGAATGAGAGAGGGAGAGAGAGACAGAGAGAGATAGTCGCATAGTGCATGTTTGTGTTTCTATCGGGGGATGGGGGGAGGGAGGGATACATAGTGAAAGTTCAAGATTCCTCTGTCTCGATCTACAGCCCCCACTCTTTGTGACTGTGGTTTTGTTATTTCCGTCGTCTTCCCCAAGTGATTGTACATGGAAAGAAATAATTCATGTATGAGATGAAAGCAATTCGCCATTTCTATATTCACATTTACCCATTACATTTAAATAGCAATTACATTTTCACAATATAATTGATTAATGGTACTTTTGATTACATGAAACCTTGGTTATTCCTTCCCTTCTATGGTAATGCTGAAGTTTAGTTTGTTTTAATTTTAAACTTATTACATTTTCCTTAGCAAATTGTATTGTACCATTAGCCTAATAATGCCTAATTGCATTTTAAAGACATGATAGATTATAACTGTGTATAATGGGGTCCGCTGTTACTTTTACAGCATAAATCTCTGTCAGAGTAATTTGTGTTAGTAATAATGCTTATTCACAGGCTACTGAATTAATTAAAATCAGTTGAACTTTAAACATAAATCATGTTAATATATTTTTTAATTATTTTGTGTCACTTGCTTAATAAAGGTGGCTGTTTTCTAAGCATTTGTGAAGGCCCCGCTTGCAATAAAATGATTTGGAGGGTGTGGAGTCTGACAGTGTTGGGGAGGAGAGTGTGTGTGTGTGTGTGTGTGTGTGTGTGCGTCTGTTTGGCTTTCTCTCAGCTTTGTCTCAAACCCAATCTAACTCCACCGTCTGCCTGGCAGGCAGGTGTAAATTGATATGGCCATAATCTTGTTTAGCTCTTTGATTGGATAAGAATTCCGTGCTGCACTTCTTCCCGAGGCCAAAGATCACTCTTCCATTTACACCTCTCCGGAGCGTATTGACCCATGTAATGCACGGGATATAAAAAAAGGGGAAAAAATCCGCCACGCTTCCCTACTTAACCCAATTTGTAAGGCGGGATTGATTACGATGTAATGTCTATTGCTTTGGTTAATGTGCTAATGTCCCAGGCTCCTCAAGTATTTCAACTCTTGCTAACCGCTCGTCTATTGATTCATGGCCCGTGTGTAATTAGCGCAGGGGGGGATGGGGTATGGAGAGAATTGGGATCTGGCCGTCGAGCGTGCCCCGGGCCCCACCTCCCCCGGGGGACGCAGCTGGAGCGGGGGAGGGGCAGGGGCCGTGGGAGAGGTCCCGGGCTTTCTCACGGGGCCCGGTCCGCCGCGCCCCGCCAAGTCCAACGGCAAGAGGTCAGCCTCTCTGCGCCCGGCCGGCTTTTCCCACATCCCGGCTGTTTGTGAACATCCTCCCTGATTGATCCCTCCGGCAGAGCGGGAAAGGTTAGGCACTGGGAGGCTCGGACCGTAAGCGATCCCCAAATGCAGTTTTGGGCGAGTGCTGATTTTTCCACCGCTGCCCGGAAGAGAACTCTAATTGAAACCCCCTGCACCACGACACCTCGACGTATAAATCATCGACAGATGATTATTTCAGAAAATACCCACTGCTCACGAACACACGCGGGCGCACACACACACACACACACACACAGGGGGTTGGTTCATAACCAGTAGGCTGCTATTATGAATATGTGTTTAGACATTCCAGTTAGTGCTCTCAGTAAGATGTGGAACATTGAGTGCCTCAGTGAAGATCCAGCTGTGAAAATGGTTGGTAAGTAAAGGATGATGAGGATGAGAAGCATCCTTGGTAAGACTGTCAACAACGCAAATTAATAATTATAACAATAACAGAAGATAATAACCATGCAGGCTGTAACATACATTCTGAGGCACCTCCGTACACTTCAGCACTGAATTCTCCTCAGTACTTAAACTGGAATAGGTTTGTATACTAAAGAGTAGAGCGATCTTAGAATAATTGCCTCAGCCTTAATTAAAAAATGCTCTGCGTATGTGTGTTCGTGTTTGCCTGTTAGCATCTTTTGCCTTTTTGTGTGGGCTTTTCGCCACCGGCCTTTGCTGTGTGTGTTTTTTTTGTTTGTTTTGTTGTTCTTGTTGATAGCGTCCGCTTCTTAACGGGTGATTTTCAGATGTTTCCATAAAGATGTCATTGCAAAGGAACGAGAGACAGGAGGGGGGTGGGGGACAGAGGGAGAGAGAGAGAGATAGAGAGAGAGTGTAGAAAGGTTGGCTTCCGGCCAGAGACCCAATGTAAACTGACCCTGCTTAATACCGCCACCTAGTGCTCTGACTCCATACTGTATGTCCACTCCACACCCATCTCTCTTCATTGTGTGGTGTTTAAGACACATGTACAGTATATTACCCCATTCAAGTGAAGTCATGCTTCCATAAGTCAAATTTGTTCCATAATAACAAATGAATTGCCATTAGTTATTGCTATATTAACATTGGAATGTCTTAGAGATGGCATAAAATAGAGTCCAGTCTGATCCATTTTTCCAAAAAGTAATGGCTGCTTAAAACCACAACAGCCACCACCGGCATTTCAACATCCTTCCACAACTTGTCCTAAATATTTGGGCTTAAAATAACCGAGTGAATGTGCCACTCTCCTTCAGCAACTGGGCAGTGATTGGATGCAAACTGCTCAATCAAGCACGATCAAAACTAATTTTGCACATATGATCAAACAATACTAATTCCTGGAAATAGTTTGACGAAGATCTTAATGGCTGTAGGTCGGCATGAATAATTGTGGGCATTGTATTTACAGAAATGATAGAGCCTATAACTCCACAGATATACAGATTAAGATACAGATAAAGATCTGCTTCTTCTGTGGAATTTATGGGTGAATAAGTGTGTGTAATAGTGGAAGCTATGGAAGAGAGAAGCGCTGTGAATTTGTTATATCTGTGAAGAAACTACTTTTTTTAAATATTACACTTTGTATTTCTTCTTTGTTTCACACATTTTAGTGCTTTTCTGAGCGTGGAATAGCCTATGCCTTGACACATGTTTCTCTTAGCCTATAGAACAAAACCGCAATTCATTTAGAAGTACAATTTGTGACTCAGTTGTGTCCTTTATTTCAAGAAAGTAGTCCTGTGACATTTGGTTAATATTTCAGAAATTAAGGTGGCTGTGCTTGCAGAAATCAATGCTGTAATGGTGGGTGTCAGGCTTTGCCGGTTTGGGGGAAGTAAAAAAAAAACCGGCCTTTCTAGTGTTAAAGGCATCTTGTGAAATATTAATTGATTTTGTCTGAACTTTGCGGAATTGCTGCTTCTGGAGCATGACAAAATGGGCCAGGAGTGCATTTTACTGCGACTTTGGGGTCTAATTCAGTTGACACTCCGGTAGAAGTGTGATGTTACTGTATGGCTCATTTGCTCATTACATAACCCATCAAAGGAATGGCTGTGGTCTCGTCAAGAAGCACTTAGTTGTTCAGGCAGCATTAGTGAGTTTTAAAGAGAAATCCTAAATTAAACACAGTGATGGAGTTAAGCGTAATGTTTATGGTGATTAAGCACGCGCATAGTATATTGAATGAAACTGATCTCTATGGATATACTCTTCATAGTGAGTATCCATACCAAATGACTGTGTAGAAATGTCTATGGCTATAATTGCAAGAAATTCATTTTGTTTTTATAAATGATGGCTTTCCGACTTGCTTGTCATCTGATTATAAACATGATGTATGCAAGCATTAAAGCTTACACAGTCATGCTTCCTAATAATTGATTGTATTTCCTTTGAATTCCCGGCTAAAACCGCACGCTCAGATGACTTTTCCTGATTCTCCGATGGGCTGTCTGTGTTTGTAATAAATTTAATGCATATCACAGGAGCCAGAAGACAGGTGATACCAGACTTGCAATAACAGCATAAATTAGCATCAAGCAGAAAAAAAACCAGTGCTTACTGTATACTTTTGCATACTAATACCAGCTTCCGTGTCAGCACTAGCGACTGTTTCAGCATGCAGATAGTACTGCTATAATGTCCTGAAGAGAAACACATCATCATCACAGTAACATAAACACGGAGCCAGATAATGAAGTATTACGGGAAGATCACTGTCATACGGAGTCTTCTGTTAGAAAGCTCCAGTTTGCTCCTAAAAGGGGGGGCGGAGGGAGGAGGCGTATTGCTGCAGGAGTCGTTCATACTGTACGAGACCTTGGCTACGCGCTGCACTTCCCCGCGCTCCGAGCAGCCTGTCCTCCCATGTCTCGCGCGGCGGTATGGACCGGCGTCGCTCCTGGCAGGCAGGTGTCCGCGTACGGCCCGCTGGGATGGGCAGGGACGCGCGGGCGGGGCGGGGGGAAGAACAGGGAGAAACAGAAGGTTGGAGAATGACGCTCGACGGGACGCGGAGAGCCCTTCTGGTGACACGGCGCTCCCCAGCTGTTGGGTGGCCCTCAGATGTCAGCGGCGTGATCTGTGGCCCTGTAGTTCCCTCGTACGCCTTCCCCTTGCCAGTCCCGTTCCTCCTGGATTAATCACACTCTCATTGTGTGGCATCTGCTCCAGTCCTGGACCAACTGCTCACGCGACATGATTAAATATCCCCATACATCTCCTTCTCTCTGAGGAGAGTGCTCAGTGGCCTCCTCGCTATAGAGCACGCTCACTACGGAGGATGCTCAGTGTACTCCTCACGACTGAGCATGCTCAGTGTACTCCTCACTACTGAGCATGCTCAGTGTAATCCTCACTACTGAGCATGCTCAGTGTAATCCTCACTACTGAGCATGCTCAGTGTACTCCTCACTACTGAGCATGCTCAGTGCACTCTTCACGACTGAGCATGCTCAGTGCACTCTTCACTACTGAGCATGCTCAGTGTACTCCTCACTACTGACCATGCTCAGTGTAATCCTCACTACTGAGCATGCTCAATGCACTCCCCACTACGGAGCGTGCTCAGTCTACTCCTCACTACTGAGCATGCTCAGTGTACCCCTCACTACTGAGTGCGCTCAGTGTAATCCTCATTACGGAGCATGCTCAGTGTACTCCTCACTACTGAGCGCGCTCAGTGTCCTCATTAAAGACCATGCTCAGTTTTCTCCTCACTGTGAAGCACAATCTATGGCCTCCTCCCTGTCATAGCAATTACTTTTAGCCCCTGACAAACAAATAGCTGTCCTTCTGACCCTAACCATTAGATGAAAAAAATAAATAAAAATAACTTATCCAGGGTCACTGCTGGGCAGAATGACAGCCACACACCCATATTATCTGCTCTGCTCAGTCACTGTCTTCAGTTCTGGGGACTGAATCTGCAATTATTTGGCTCCATATGAGCAAAAAAGTATGTGCTGTACTAGAACATTCCCAGAACAGTGTGGAACGATACAATGGTTGTTTGAAGCCAGCTTCTGACTCGCCCAAATTTCTCTTCCTCGTGTTCTGATAAAATATCTAATCATAATACAGTATCCTCCCGTCGATGCATGATGGAAGGCCTGGCAATACAATATACTAGGAAACAAAGCGCAATAAAATATTTAAGCCTTTGAAGAGTAGGTTTTTTTCTGGAATATTTTTCAGTGTTCTCGTGATTGTTACATCAGCATTAGAATGTTGAGTTAAGAACATTCTCATCAGATATTTGAGATCTAAAGCGTTACAACCTCACAGTAAATGGCTAGGACGTATCAACAACAGAGACAAACGGGAGGGGGAGAACAGCGCTACCTATGGGAAATTTGGGCAGGCTGGGGACAATGACGTTCTCTAGATGAGTGTCACATCCACTTGAAGATGTGGGGGGGGGGCAGGATAAAAAACAGTTTGGAGATGCAGTGCCTGATAACGTCTGGCTTCAAAATATGCAATCTAATTGGCTGTGTGTGGAGTCACTGTTCTCGATGGGGGTCTGCAGGATTTAAGCTGCTCCCCCCGTGTGTATTTTTTTTTTCCACACTGAACTGACACGTTTCATAAACCTGATGTTTTCCTCTGAATGTTCCCGGTGCTAAGTGAACTTGCTGAAACTTCTTACTTGGACGTGTGGATTTAAAGAGTCTAATTTGCTTTGACACCATCCGATCTCCCGCTGAGATGCCCGTGAGGGGAAGAGGCGGGGGCGGGGGAGGAGACTGGGAGCACTCTATACGGAGAACGTGTTTGAAAGCACCAATGAACAGACATGTCCAGTGTAAAACATACATCAGAGGTGAGGAGGCCTCACACACAGTTTTACTCCTCTGGTGGTGGTCAATACCAGTCCAGCTGGGTTCAGGAGATCAAAGAGATGAAGTTTCCATCTCTATTTCCTCAGAGAGTGACAGAGAGAGAGCAAGAGAGAGAGCGACAGAGAGAGAGAGAGCAAGACAGAGAGAGAGAGAGAGAGACAGAGAGAGAGAGAGAGCGAGAGAGATGCCGTACACCAGACCATATATATGTAACATACACAATGTGAACCCACACAAACGGCCCAGGCTATGGCCACACATATACGGTGTATCCTGTATCTACGTATGTGAGATAAAAACCACAACATGCAGTGCACATACGTATAACAATGTTTGACATGACAAGGCGTTTATCCACGCTGAAGTGCCATACTTCCGTGTATATGTGCGGGCATGGAAGGGTTTATCCAGCGCAGTCCATAAGTATTTGGATAGTGGTGCATTTTCTGTTCTTTTGGGTCTGCATTCTTGCACATTGCATTTGAAAAGAATATACAGGAATATAATGTATGGTTGTCAATCAATTAGAATCGAGTATTTATCCATGCCATGGTATATGGATGCATACAGGTAATTCCAAACAATGACATGAGAGCATGCACACACACACACACACACACACACAAACACACACACACCTGCAGTATACAGTAGTTAACATACACACTCCTGCATCCATCCTGTATTTTATTTATTTTTTGTACATTTTATCTTCTTCATTTTACTGAATGCAAGCCATGCATTCATAGCAGTGTCTTTGAGGGGGATCGTGGTCATGGAGGCTGGAGTGATGCATCTGCTTTGATCCCTCGGTTCAGTGTGTCTGTAGAAAACCCCCCCCCCCCCCCCATCCCCACCCCCCACCCCCCCTTTAACAGTTTTCAGAAATAATGGGTGCAAGGTAGGCACAGTGCTTTGTTGCCATGGTGACGCTAAGGAAACTAATTACCCAGTGGAGGGAAGATAAAACGCCACTGGATGGAATGGAAGGATGATTGTAGTGGAGATGAGTGACTAGCAGGCGTGGGGAAAGGGAAAGCAGTGGTCGTGGTTTTGACGGGAATCTGCCCGCTCCTGCCTCTCACAGCTTCCTGTCCACGTCAGCTGCCCAAGCGGGAGAACAGCAAGCTGTCAGCAAAACGCAACGTACTGTAACTCAGCCCGGGAAGCAGTCGCAGCCGCGCGTTACGATGTCTGCCTCTGCGCGTTACGACGTCTACCCTCCATGTGTTACGACGTCTATCCTCCGCGTCTTACGACATCTATCCTCTGCATGTTCCAATGTCTATCCTCTGTGTGTTACAATGTCTATCCTCCACATGTTATGACATCTATCCTCCGCGTGTTACGTCATCTATCCTCCGGGCATTACGACGTCTGTCCTCCTCATGTTACACTGTCTATCCTCCGGGCATTACGACGTCTGTCCTCCTCATGTTACACTGTCTATCCTCCGGGCATTACGACGCCTGTCCTCCTCATGTTACACTGTCTATCCTCCGGGCATTACGACGTCTGTCCTCCTCATGTTACACTGTCTATCCTCCGGGCATTACGACGTCTGTCCTCCTCATGTTACACTGTCTATCCTCCGGGCATTACGACATCTGTCCTCCTCATGTTACACTGTCTATCCTCCGGGCATTACGACGTCTGTCCTCCTCATGTTACACTGTCTATCCTCCGGGCATTACGACGTCTGTCCTCCTCATGTTACACTGTCTATCCTCCGGGCATTACGACGTCTGTCCTCCTCATGTTACACTGTCTATCCTCCGGGCATTACGACGTCTGTCCTCCTCATGTTACACTGTCTATCCTTCGAACATTACGACGTCTGTCTTCCTCATGTTACACTGTCTATCCTTCGGGCATTACGACGTCTGTCCTCCTCATGTTACACTGTCTATCCTCCGGGCATTACGACGTCTGTCCTCTGTGCGTTATGACGTTTATCCTCCCTGTGTTACGACATCTATCCTCCACGCGTTACGCTGCTTATCCTCCGGCGGTTACGACGTTTATCCTCCACGTGTTACGACGACTGCCTCCGCGCGTTCCAACCCCCGCCTCCGTGAACAGCAAAGCGCCACACAACGGCAATTACGACGTGAGCGGTAATTAGTGTCTTTTCGCAACTCTGTAAACAGAGGCATTCGGAGGGATGTTTTGCAACACGCACACGCGCATACCGCCACGCTGGGTCACAGGCACGTGCGTGTCAGGCAGCCGGCAGCTCACAGAGGCAGTGGACTGCGGTGCTGACACAGTCCTGACACATTGCATCAGGTGACGTCTCATTCGACTGTGAGAAATATACTGAGCAGCGTCATGTTCCCGGGGTGGGGGAGGGGGTGTTGGAGACATGGCTGCAGGGAAAGGTGACGGTTTTCGGAAGGAGAAGCGGCCCCCGAGCGTCCGAGAGAACCGAACGCGAGATCGAGCCTCAGCCACGGAGAGCAGTGACTGGCAACCGTGAGCAACAGGGTCAGTATCCAGACCTGTGATGTCAGGAGCTAATGGACACGCAGCCACTGAAAACACACGCACACGCGCACACACCCGCGCACATACAGTACATACACATACACAAGGTGCACATACCCTCTCACAAATGCATTCTCACACGTCATACATGCACATCACATGTGGGCACTTTCATGCACAAATACACGCAGACACACACTCCACACACACACGTAGCCACACGTAAAAACAGATTCACATGGATGCATGACCTGAATGTCTCTTCTGCAGCCCTTAATTCACTTATATCAGCAAATTATTCTGTTAGAAAAAAGTTGTCTCTACAGGAAAACTGTATGTAGTAGAATGTAGTTCATTCTAACTGACTATGAAAAGAATTGCAGTTCAGCAAGGCAACCTGTCTTTGAAACAGCCTCTGATCATGGTCAACATACATAATAATAATAATAATAATGAAACATATTCATTATTATTATGTAGATGTGCTGACATTAGTCCCGTCAGCTTGAAAAGTTCTTTTTTTTCATGCTGTTGCCGTTAGTCTTTATCATTTAACAGAATGCGAGGCAGGTGTTCTGTCTGTTTATTAAATATAATACTCATATGCTTGGTGGAGATTAAAGGTTTACTGGCATCAAATAAAAAATAGTTTGCAACAGGCCAGATTATTGAATATTCATGGAAAGTGCACTTCCGCTGTGAAAATAAGTGACTGTGCTGTGTCTTGGCGCCAGGCATCAATCGCACTCCAGTGTAATGGCCACTCTTGCTTCACGGAGCCCGGAGATGGACACGCAAGGCTTCATCCGTTCTGTAATGACCCCGAAGCAAAGCATTTATTCCGGTAATGCGTCTGAGAGCGAGGCTGATGACACCTTTTCCCCGTTCCAAATTCACCTGCCGCAGAGCAGAAATGAAAAACTTCCACAAACCGCATTTGCTTACCCTATCAAATAGCTACAGACGGAGGATTCTTTTTTAGAATAATAAATTAACCTATATTTGAAATGGGTTTCATCACTTATCACTTATGTATGTAACTATCAAAATTCAATTTTCTGTGGATAATTCTAATGCGGTTCAGACATAAGAAAAAAGTATTAGCATACATATGGTGGAAGAAAAAAAAAACATTTGAATAGAGAACTCAAGTTGAAGCTTATTAGTCATGTGCCTGGAAAGTACTGGCGAGCAATTAATCATATTCTTGCTTTGGGTTAGAATACTGATTCTCATCTCTCTCTCTCCCTCTCTCTATCTCTCATTCTCTCTCTGTCTCTCTCCCTCTCACTCTCTCCCTCTCCCTTTCTGATAGTCAAGGAAAATGAAATATTTCTCATGAGTTTAAGCCTGCCCTAACTTTTTTTTTTTTTTGTGAGCAGACTTTTTTTTCGGTAGGCGTCCCTTGCAGAGTATCAGACGTGCTTGTCTTCTCTGTGAAACAGGCATAACTGCGTGTTGATTAAAGCGGGCGCATTTAACAATGGTGTTTAGGAGCTCGTTATGCAGAGGAGAGTGGGAACAGTAATGCTGTGCTTCTGAGCCACTACTTTTAATTGCTTGCTTTAATTTTGAAAGTGATAAGCACACTTTTTAATGGAATCCTTGAGCACATGCGGATGGTTTTTTTTGCTTCTTTGAGATTTAATTTGTTGGCATTGGGCATTATTACAATTCTAATTGTGGATAATGTATGTGTTTTTTATTATTATTATTTTACTCATTTACTTTTTTTTACACAAGAGCACCAGAGATACGTCTATTTAAATGTATTTATTGTACGTATCGTTTGGCCCCTGTACAATCCTCCCGGTTAGAAATCTCGGAATTACTTAAAGAACGCATCCGCATGAGTTTGTCATGAAATATGCTATTAGGAAGAACAAAAAAGAATTAACAACCAGCGAGACCAAAAAAATAGGACATTTATGTAATGGTGCTAATGTATCTACTGCGTTTAAAAAAACATGAGGCACAATGGGCACTTTTGCAGTGTTGCGTAACAGTGCATTGAACTTTGAGTGCATTGCCATCGCACATTACAATCCGGCAAGCTGGGTCTGCCAGGTCTTTGTTCCACACAACCATGTCGTGCTGTGTCCTTAAATTTGAGGGAAAGAGAATGTAAGCGCATTTCAACTTTTGTAAATCATAGTGGCCTGCGCATCAAACAAAAAAAAAAAATCCTTTCAAATAATACAATTAATTATTAATTATTTTTTTGCGGACTTACATAATCCCCAAAGCAACTGGAGCATTCCAGGGTTTACCACACTAAACAGATTTAACTGCTATCAGAAGGAGAATTTTACTTTGAATGCGTCTGTCTCTGTGTGTGTGTGTGTGTGTGTGTGCGTGCGTGCGTGTGTGAACCGCTAAACAATTGAAAATGCACAACAGCAGTGTTTAAACTCATGAGATCTCACCCCCTTGTTGTTCAACATCGTTTTTCAACACCGCACTCTTTAATTTTTTGCGAAGTACGGTATCCAGGGACCCTGTCATAACTCTCATCTTACACAGCTCCCACACACCCAGCTGTGTACATAACACTTTACCATACCGAATACCGCCCCTGAAACAACTCGTCAAGTGAATCACCCATTCACTTCTCCTAATCACTGACAAATTGCTGTGTGCGAGGTGTCCAAAAAGCCGGCTGGTATAACGCTGTTAAAAAAAAGCTTAAGAAAAAATCAGGTCTGGTCCTGCAACCCTCTGCAGCAGTGAGCTCAGCCAATAGAACCAGTCCTAATCAGCCAGAAGAGCCTGGTACAGGAGGCAGATCAGCCAATGGAACAAGTTACATGGGGTTTGTGGCCTCTCTGTAATAGGCTCCTTTTGACGCCAGGTTTACACTGGGTGCTGTCAGACTTGCCTTCTCTTAGCAGCAGATCAGCCCTTCTCCACCATATGCCTGCGGTGTTTTAACTGGTTTGCATTTCCCCTGTGGTGTGATGCTAGTTGAGGTCCCTATTAAAATGCAGACTGGAACTTGTCTGAAACTTCTTGTGTATATATTTGGTATATGCAAGGGTTTGCACTTAACTATACATTATACTGACATTGCAGCACTACCGGAGTTTGATATTGCAGCGTAGCGCTTTTTGTCTTTTTTTTTGGTCAAATCTGAATGTAGTGTGTTGCTTTGCATAATTTTTCTATTGCGCCATACTGTTGAACGGTAAATAGAAAAAGGTTAATTGGAGTAGCCTCAAGCACAAAGCGTATTAGTATACGGTATTAAATGCACTGCAAGGGTCATATGATATCACAAGAACTTTGGTCTTCGGTGGTGCAGTCATTTATTACTTTCAACATTAAAAAAATGTTATTTATTTTGGGAGTTATGGAAACTGGAAGCCACCCTCTTCCCCACTGCTCTCCTAGGCTCCAGATAAAATGGCATTTAGAGAAAGACAGCACAGAGGCTACAGTGAGCCAACCCCCCCTCCACCAACCCCCCATCACCCCCTGGGAAAATAATGGCACAATAATATGTTCCAGTAGTTTGGAGAAACTGACCTTTCCCTTTGAACGAAAAACAGCTGCGCTCTGTCCAACTGGCACACGTCGCCGTGGCGATGTGGTGTCCACAAATGGGGCTGCTGGGAGCTGACAGGAGGAGTGCTGGTCATGATATATATATATTTTTTAATGATTTTATTTGCTAATTTCACTGCTATTTTCCTTGATGGTTTTCCTCCTCTGGTTTGGAAAGGGTGCCATGACTAAGTCATTGGCCATGCCACAAGATGCTGGCATGCTCTCCCTCCCTACAATTCTGGGAAAAGTTTTTTTCTTATTGCCTGTAACTACCCTGTAGAATTGTTGGGGAGCCATGTTGAGCTTTCCCTGATTGGGATCTGCCTATTTTCTGCATTGCATTCAGTGCTAAGTGCATGAGAGCCCTGTCAGACTATTATTAAGGGTATAATAGGTCATTTCAAACTTATAACGGTCAAGAGAGGAATTGCAGCAACAAACGCCCTCAAACCACAACGCAGGCAGAGGGTGAGTCAACATGTCAGTGAGCCTTTTTCAATGATAGGAAGGGATTTACAACGGTCCTGTGACAATGTTTTGACACAAAATTCTTACCTATTGCACCTTTAACTACCCTCAGCCACCACCACCCAGATACACTCTCAGAAAAAAGTGTTCTATGGCTTATCTCCATAGAGGAACCCTTCTCAGTTCTCAGTTCTTTATGGAACACTCCGTCATAGGTGTGAAGTGTGAAAGCTTGCAGACAAAGAACGAGATAGGGTTCTTCAACCGAATCAAAGGGTTCTTTCCGAAACCATTTCTTTCAGAGAAAGCACAAGCCCCAGTCGGAGTACATGGCGGATACTGCTGTGGAATCAGCACTCAGGAGTTCTGTGTGCGGAGTGCTGCTTTAATGGTGCTCATAGGTGAATTCTCACCGTCATACCCCCCCCCTCATTTTCAGTGCATTACAGCCTTGTTGTCATGGAAACTGCTGTAAAAAAATTAAAAAAGAACAAAATTGAATTGTGCACTTGTGAAGGAGAGGTTCAATACCTTTGTTGTTTTTTTTTTTGTTGGTTTTTTTTTATTATTTCTGGACCCAATTTTTTCAATTTATCAACACTGTAAACTGAAAACACATTGTCAAAAAGCTCTTTCTCTTCCTCGGTAATAACTGCGTTTTTAGGACAGCGCAATCTGCTCCCTTGATTTTCACTAATGTGGCCTTCACACTGAAAAAGGATTTCAAGCAGTATCGTAATTTTAATGATCACTGCTGAGCATTATGAGGAAACATATTGAGGTAATTAATTTACATGTGGACGTACACAAAAATGCATACCAATTACAGCAAAGGTAAAAAAAAAAGAGACTAAATTATGTTTGTAGTGCAGCAGTCAGCGAGTCACTGTGATCTCCATACACTCTCAGAAATAAAGAGACAGTGGAAAGCAAATGTGCGAACCATATGAATAGTTATGTAGCATTCGGCTATGGTTTTAAGATATGCAGAGTTGATTGTGTGGGGAAAAATTGCAGACATGATCAAAACAGCATTGAATTACGATTTATATGCCATGAATGGCACAATACTGCCCTGCACCAGACAGTAAGGACAAGATGGATGTGCATGAGCCGTACTTAGCGTAGCAGGAATACGGTACACAACCCCTGAAAACGGCTCAAACGTAAAATGGCAATCTTGGTGACGTGCCAGTCCTCGTAGCGGCTGGTGGCGAGATCTCGAGTCACTGTATCGCCAATCCAGTGCCGATATTATCGGCCAGCGGACACCGTGTCGTCTCTGATCATTGACATTGCCATTGACGATAAATTAATGCAGGGTAAAGCCCTCATCCCCTCAACGTCCTCCTACCGGCTATCTTTTGGCAGCCGCAGCCCAGCTTTGTAAACCCATTATTAATCAATGCTTTCCTCTTCAATTTGCTGCAGCAGTTACGAGAGCATAAACGCATGAAATATTCCACAATCACACCCATATTTCGACACTCGCAAACCGTTCTACCGTGGTGGATATAAATTCACACTGATGCAAATGCACTAATAACAGGGGATAGTTTTGAGTAATGAATTTCTGGGAAATTATGTTAACGTGTTTTTTGGCGAATATGCGCTCCTGGGGAAATTCATAACCCAAACGAATTTGTAGCGCAATTAATGCCTTTCAGTAAAGATTAGTTTGCTATGAAAATGTTGGAATGTAATGCATCGTAAAGATTTTTCTCCTCAATAAATTTTGAGGAATGGGGCTTCGGTTAATTCCATCACCTGTAAACGGCATTGAATTTGAAAACAATTCCCGCCTTAACAATAATCCTCCCAGATTTATTGCGGTACTTTCCATCGTAAGCATACTTGGCAGTTAGAACTGATTGATCCTGCCGTCCCTGTGGTGGGCAGATTGAAGTGAAAATTGGATGTTTCTGTTGTATGTAGTTTTGTGTGTGTGTATATATATATGCATATTATTTTCATGTAATCAAAGTGTGCGGTGCCGCAGTAAACAAGCAATCAGATGTGTTCCGCAGTTAACTGAGCAATTTAAATCATTCCTACAGTGCGACGCGACATGAGGAAATGTAAAAGCGATGAAGCGACTGTACGCGCAGGAACTGACGGGCATCGCCGGACTTCCCTACCGCGCGCCGATGTCTCGAAATACGCCCGCCGTCCGCAGACATTCGCGGACTCCTTTCAATTAGCAGCCTATTAAGACCGAGGACATGGCGCGCTGGATTCATTCGCCAGTCGGTAATTCAAATGAATCTCCGCGGCTGAAACACTAGAGAAACCGGCGAACGCCGCGGCCCTCCGGGGCGGGATTCCGACGCCGGTGTGCCGCCTGCTTAAACGGATTAAATACCGATGTTTTTAGTGTACGGGTGTGTAATGTAAGTGGCAGCGGAGGTTCCAGCGGGCCGCTTTTAAAGGTGTGTTTCAGGATGACGGGGGAGGGCGGAGGGGAGCCGGTTCGGCGAACGGCGCGCCGTTTCGCGCCCGATGGCTCCGACGGCGGCCGTGTTCTGGTCCGCGCCTTTAATGCGGCCGTCCGGGCGAACGTGGGCAGAATCGCGGCTGGATTACGGTGCGGCTCTGCCAACGCCTCCGGCACTCTGATGACACAGCTCCGTCTTAATTGGCTTCTTCACGCCGCGCTCACCTAATCACCCATATCAAACCCTTTCTGCGCGAAAAATAGGGAGTGAGAATCCTTATTTCAGTGATTTAATTCATATCAAATTATATGGGATTTAAAAGAGGGATTACATTTTTACACATGTAAAAAGCCTTAGCCACTTAATTAAGGTTACAAATGATACTGCAATTATTTTCAGAGTGAACTGATTTGTATTGCCTCCCAACATTTAGTTTTGCCATTGAAGCAAACTTATATTTGCCTAGAGACTCTCTCTGGTGTCTGGATGAAGTGTTCCCCCACATTGGAAAAGCAGCCAGTAAATATCTGTAGCAGATATAGCTGATTCGCTTGGAAGCCAATCAACGTGGACTCATTTATATTTTGTTCATTGACATGGATTAATAATAATTTCTTATTTAGCTGATACATTTGATTAGACTACACAGAGGTCCCCTCCCCAGGGGCAATGCCTAGCTCACGGGCCCAACAGCTTCAACCACCAACCTTCTGGGGTCCCGGTCATGTACTTTAGCCACTAGGCTACCGACTGACCCGACGTGCCTCGACCGTGCGTTCTCAGGAAGCCACACGGAGGAACCGGCTGAGAGGCCAGCGCCTGCCTGCGGCCTGCACCTTTCCCCCTGTCCGTCTGCGTTACGCTCTCGAAAGCAGGCAGGTCTCCGATTGAGCGAGCGCTGTCAGAGTTCGGCCCGAAGTTAGCTATCGGTGGAGACGCTTTTTTTTTCCCCTCCCCTCTGGCTTTCCGTTTTTTTTGATTGACAGCGAGCGAGGAGAGGAAAGGTAGAATAATTCCTCCGGTGCTCCACAGCCGAGCGGGTTTTGCTCTTTATGCTTACTTTTCTAATGGAGTCCAACAAATTGCATCTGTCTGCCGTGAAAAACCTGGCTGAGCGAACGCACGTTTGCAGCCAAGCTTGTCTTGTAAGAGCTCAGGCTTCCGCTGACGGCCGCCACGGCGTGTTACAAATAGCTCAGCAGACCTGATTGATAAGTGGCTGGCATTGATGCGCCACGGAGCAGGTGAAGAGTGTTTTCTTCGTTAGTCATCGCAGCGAAAGGAGGGAGAGGAGAGAAACGGGAGGGGGGGAGTGTGGGGGCGGTTGTGGGGGGGTGGAGGGGGGGTTGTGCACATCAGAATCATTCTGAGATGCCGTGGGGCTGCAATGTGTCTTCTTGCTGTTGAGTTGCTGTTGAGATGTTTGAGTGATTTTTTTTTTCTTTTCTTTTTTTTTTTGGGGGGGGGGGGGGGGTGGTACATTTTCTATTGTCTTTCCTCCTGATGGATAGAGTGAAAGTTTCAGTTTACAAAGTTCTATGCCCGTGCGTTTTAATGTTGCTCTACGCAGAGTTACAGCATACCCCTGGGGTTATAACACTTTGATTAGTTCTCTGTAGGGTCTCTGTAGTCCTCAAATTCCTAAGCTACCGTGCTATTATCAGGGGCACAGGTTAGAGGGAATAGACAGATATGTCCTCAACTGCCTTTGAATTAATTTGCCTTCCACATTGAAATAGGTAATTCCAATCAAAGCTATAACCAGTCCACGATGGCAGTGCGTCTGTTTTTGTTTGTAACAACTGGTTGCCTCCCCATGTCTGTGAATCAGATTATTATTTAGGTTGATTTTTTCTGAAGCCTGGTGCGTGATGGCACTGAGACCTTCAGCTGGTGCTTCTGTCTGTAAACACCTTCAGAAGTACTCACCACCATCTCCTCTGAAGCAGCATCTTCATCTCTTCTCCCGTGACGGCGAGACTCTCTCGGCACCCATACATGGCAATTGCTGAAAAGAAAACAACACGTTCTTATCTATGTGGTCACATCCAGCACTTGGAACTGAACTTACCTCCTGGGTTTTCAGCCCACTTGTCCCTGGTTATGGTTCTGCACTTTGTTGTACGTCGCTCTAGAAAAGAGCATCTGCCAAATCGTAAAGTAATGTAATACAATAGAAATGGGGCACTAATAAAGTGTCTCACTGCATGCAGACAGGGCGGTCTCCTGATTGGCTTCATTCTGGCAGTCCGGGTTTATATTTCCACGCCTGACCAACTGTGAATTGTTCACCAAGAACATTGAAAGCCTGGAGCCTGTGGACATGCGGTACATAGCCTACTCACTCCCAATCAACGGCTCCACACTGATCATGATGAAGTCTCACCAGGCAATTCGCTGTTTAATAACTTCCTGTGGCACGGGAGATAGCAGGCAAAGTTAAGTGAGCGAATCCCATAATTCCTTGTGTTCCCCACAGATAACACCCCCCTGCTCAACTATCTTTCATCTGTGTGGGCAAGCTTCATCTGTCTTGCCTACAAATCTTTTGGAGAACTTACAACATTTCCAAAGTCTGTTAGTATTGAATTATTACTTTTCTCTATCAGAGGAATTTTTTTCCTTTTTTTTTTTCTTTTGCATCCGAAACCCACCCAATTTTGGAAGCAGGCTCATGTAAGCCTCCTGCTGCTAGCTTGCGAGTGTGAAGACAATTTGCAGTCCTTCTCCAGAACACTGCTAGCCAGCTGCCTCTTTCTGCACCGGAGACATAAGCCATAAATGTGCAGAGTGGGGGCGGAGGAGACCCAATCATACGGGTGAGCGGAGATGACTGCTGCAGGCCCTAGGACATGCAAGAGGGGCTGCTTGCTGCCATGCCTGCAGTGTAATCCCTGCTGTGTATCCCTTGGGCGAAGCCAATAGTGTGCCACCCCTGTCTCTGGCACGGGTGGGACTCCATTCAAGACCACGGTGCCCATGCACACCAAGTGGGACTTTTACCAACTGAGGTACCCATCTTTTTACTTTTTTTTAAAGATATTTTTTCGGCCTTTTTCAGCTTTATTGGACAGTATAGTATAGAGAGACAGGAAGAATGGGAGCGAGAGAGGGAAAGACATGCAACAAATGTCAGACGGTCGGATTCGAACCGCTGACGTCACGGCTCGCAATGAGCATTCGGTCAGTGCTCTACAGGTTGCGCCACCGAGACACCCAACCCATCTTTTTACTATATGAACAACATTGAAAAAAAGAAAGAAGATCTCATGATATGAAGATGAACCCTGGCCAAAACAGGATGTCCTAGAAAAGAGGAGGAATGTCTATTTACTGAAATGCCAAACAGGCGCACACAGATGTATTATTGTATATAAATTATCTGAACTACTTTCTTTGAATCCTGGGTTACCAAGGGCATGTTCTAAAGGGCCCAAGTAAAACCCAGACCCTCCAAATCTCAAGCATCTACTGAAGTAAAAATAGTTGTATATAGACCGGTTATAGTTCAGTTTTCAATGAGATATTAATGTCACAAAGAAGATGACCACAACACAATTATCAATGCATTATCAATAATCAATGTCATTGTGACAAGTTGGGAGATGCCTGGTTCCCAGGGGAAATCTTTAAGTCTAAATATATAGTACTTAATGACCCTCTGCAGCTAAAACCATAGTGTAATAAATAAATTGCATGAATTAAATAAACAAGGAAAACTAATACAATGATATTAAGCCAGTGTAAACGAAGCATTGGCAATGCTTCAGCATTTGGATGAAGTTTATACTGTACCTGGATTTATTTGAATCGATAAAATGTAAATTTTCTCATTATTATACACATAAAATGAACTGTTCTATACATATTTATAATAGAATTTATGTTTATAAATTAAATGTTTTACATCAAAATTAAGCTCTGTTTTTCAGTTGATAAATTAAAAAAATTAATTATATCATACATTCAAATCGTTTGGTCTAATGAACACTTTAAATGCAGGAATTAAGTGATTTCACTGGGTCTTTACACAGAATTGACTGGATATTAAGCAGTAAAGAAACAAAAGTCTTTCATTAACAAGGATAAGTCTGAGCACTATTTAAATATCACTGTGGAAAATCATAATAACCCATTTAAATGTTAGAATAAAATAATTGCCCGCAAATTATCATTCTTAAGATGGACAGCCATATGTGATCAGAGATTCTAAAATGTAGAATTGTCTTAATGAGCATGTTGTTTCATCAGTTGTTTTTTCAAACTTTATAAAACTCATAAATCATAAAAGCATGAATTCAAACTGTTAATGATAACTTGGTGAAAAATGATCAGACATTTAGTTTTTCATCCATTTATGTAGAGGTGCTCAAAGTTATCAAAGGTATTGATATGAACCACCTACTGGTTTTGCTGGCTTAGATCCATCTTTTGAATCTCACTGCGGACTTTATTGTTGAAAGTTCAACACATCTTTTCAACCTTCCTGGAGCCGAATGCTATTCCTTGTAAAAGAAAACCTGTTTATTTCCTCTGTTAAAGAGAACCCACACATCCAATTAGTTAGAGGCCAATGTCTAAGCTTTCAGTTCTTGCCAATTAAAATTAATTAAATGAGATTTTTTTTTTTTTTACATGGAAAGGATATTTCCTCAAAATTCTGATGAAATATATTTAAGAAAAAAACATGGTACATACACAGTAGCAATGAAAGTTTTGAATGGCATTGTTACTCAACGAAAAACAACACTGACTCCCTCTCTCTTTATTGCCCTATCCAAGGCTTTGGATTCTGTTAACTAATATCATAATGGTCACATGATACCACCATGATGTAAAGATCAGGGGCCCTCAGGACTTGGCAATTCCTTGTCTATTGTTTATATAAACAATATAACAAGCTGGGACAAAATGTGGCTATGTGTGCCTTACCTTTAAGTCTCACATTTAAAACCTTGTTAAAAAAATGTTTCATTAAAAAGAAACTAAAACGGAGGTAATTATTTTTTTTAGAAATGTATTGTTTGCATTTTGAAGCCAGAAAGAGACTAGCTTCTGTCGAGACTACATTATTGGGCAATATAATGACAACTGTTGTTTATGCTCGCAAACCTCTATCTTGCTTACAGTACCAAAGATACGCACTGAGCTGTACAGAAAAAAAAAACTTTTTAGTTTTCTGCTCCGTCAACTTGGAATGAACTTCAAAAAGATTTGAAACTTCACGAGACTGTCACAGTGAATGAGCTTAGAGATAGGATCAAAGACATGGAATGCAGTGCAATTGGGGATTTTCAGTGGTTAAACCCTTAAGATGACATTTTTCTGCACTTTTCAGTGTATGATTTGGGTCTTTTTCTTTTTTTACATTTCTACAAATTATACCATTGTACCATTGCGACTTTGTGCTGGCAATTTTCTGTAACAGTTTTTGCTGCTATTTTGTCCAGGTTTCTCTTGGAAGAGATTCTCAATTAAAATTAGACAAACGGCAGCTAGGTAATAGCAGCTAGAAATACCAACCGACCTAAACCAACCAACCTACCCCTTCATTGTGCAATGAAGATTGAGCTTTAAAGTATGGAGGGAACACTGACAAAAACATCCATTTCTAATCTGATAATCCTTTTTTCTTTTGATAATTTCTTGTTTAAATCAGAGAAAATTCTGACATCAATCCGTATTTGACTTTATAGGAAGAAAAGCTTTAGTCGATAGTCAAGGTTTTTATCCAAAGTTCAAAGAATTTCAGTTTGAAGTTCGGTAAAAGTTTTAGTACTGATCCCTCTATCTCTCTCTCTTTCTCTCTTGCTTTCCCTCTCTCTTTCTCTAACCCCCAGTAGGGTAACACTGTACATCCCCTTGGTAGCTTGACATTTTAAGACAGAAACTTTTAAGTCATTGCTTTGGCTATCGATTTAATCCTCCAGTAAATTACCTTATCCGAAAAGACACTTTTTGAAAGTTCAGCCTGGTCAGACCTTTACTTTGCTCCCAGAAAACAATTCTTGCAGCATCATGTTTACTGGGAGAAATATACACTACGTTCCACATAATGGTCACCTGTCAGTCAGCTGGGTGGGTGTTTACATTTTTTTTCGCTGTTGTCCGTTTTTGTGTTGACATTCATGTTGCTTTAGCAACTAACATGTTCTATTGGTTCATCCCATAAATGTGAGTTCTTTAATATCCCAAAGGCCAACTTTCTTGAGGTAATACGTCGGATGTAACAGCTCTGCTTTCTGCCTGACACATTGCCACGGTGACCATCAGGCTCCTTCTCACTCCAGGGTAGGGAAAAGGAAATGGAAAAGGTCGCGGGACTCAGGCTTTGACAGTTGATATTTCTCCTGGATTCACAGTCTCAACATCGGAAGGCGGCACTACACGACGGAGCGGAGGCTGCGCGGGAACAGCGCGGGCAGGGCACCTGTCCGTCAAGTGCGGCTGGGGTGCAGTGGTTTCTAAAATGGCCGTAGATCAGAGGTGGAAAAGTCAAAGCTCTCCGTTATGTCTGTTCCAATCGCTTGGATTTGCTCATTAGCACAATTATTCAGCCAGGTGGCAGAACTAGTCATTAGTGAAATCAGCTGTGCGAGTTCATAGGTGCAAGGAACACATAGCAGGACTTTTACTTTCTGACGCCTGGACTTTCCACCTCTGCCATAGATGAGGTTTCACCAGTACCGACGTGTGGATGCGATGCAAGCATTGTTGCATTACATTACATTAATGGCAACTGGCAGACGCTCTTATCCAGAGCGACATACAGTTGATTAGACTAAGCAGGAGACAGTCCTCTCCTGGAGCAATGCAGGGTTAAGGGCCTTGCTCAAGGGCTGTGCAGATATTATTGTGGCTACACCGGGGATCAAACCACTGACCTTGCAGGTCCTAGTCACGCGCCTTAACCACTACACTACAGGCTGCCCTTGTTGAATCATAAATACGGTGTTCAGACACAGAAAATTGTTTTAAAATGTGTCATGGGTATTTATTATCTTATTCATATTGCATCATTATGTCACTGTGGGAGTATCCTTAGTTCCCTAGTTAGTTATTTTACCTAGCTAAGAATACTGAAGGATTTCACAGTTTCACAGTCAGACCCGGGTCCAATACTTGATTGTGTTGGGTTTCTGTGCTCAATTGATCTTGCCAGGTGCAACTTGAGCCAACCAAGAGGTCCAGAAGAGGGTTTGCATTTTTTGAGACTATTTCATAGGTTCCAATACACCAATCCAAAATAATTTGATAATCTGTATTTGTACACAGTATTTGACCCAGGTCTGTTCATAGTGTTCTGACCGAAGGGAGAGCTTACATTACTAGAGGTGATTTTGTTAAGCGGATTGATTTATATTGTAAATGCACGGCAGAAATTCTGGTCAAATGAGCTAAAAGTGAACATACTGAGCTTGAGATTGTGAAATGGAAATATAAGAGACTGAATTAACCTTCAGCCCGTGCCCTCAGCCTGTTTGATTTCTCCATGTTGGGACAAAAGGATTGTTGATGATGTAAAGATACGTAGGATAATCTGCATGGCATTAGAAACAGGAGATGCTGATTGCTCATGAAATGCCCTGATTTTTTGAATAGGACATTTTCTACCAGCCTTTATTGTGAACTGGCAGATTATTAATTGTGGAATCGTATTAATCAGGAAAAAGACACAAACAGCCTGAGAGCAATGTATGGCAATCATTTCAGCCTGCACTGTTTCGTGGTCTCTAGCTACACTCAGTGAGCACTTTATTAGGTACTTATTACACTTTGTTTTTACACGGATGTAGCCTATCCACTTTAGAGGTTTGACCCGTTGTGTGTTCAGAGATGCTCTTCTGCATACTACTGTTGTAATACATGGTTATTTGCATTACTGTCACCTTCCTGTCAGCTTCGACCAGTCTCATTAATTAAGTTTTTGCCGGCAGAACTGCTGCTCAATCAGCAATTTCTGAGATATTCTAACCACCATGTCTGGCGCCAATAATCATTCCACATTCAAAGTCACTTAGATCACATTTCTTCCCCATTCTGACATTTGGTCTGAAAAATAGCTGAACCTCTTGACCATGTCTGCGTACTTTTATGCCTTTAGTTGCAGCCACATGTGGCAGGTATAGATGTCAGTGACAGTAGTTGCTGACATCTACCCCTGCCTCCTGAAGAGTGTTTCGGATCTGTCAAACAGGGTTTGGGGGGTTTAACACAACTGTGGTTCTCTTGTTGACAAATGCCAATGGCAGACTCCAAAGGCAATCACGAGCCTAGAATCAAGACTAGATACTGAAAACTCTATTATACCTGCACAAAGGAAGCAATTGAACACACTTTACTAATCTGTAACACCCGCAAAGCCATTTGTTCCAGACATAATGCCGCCCTGAAATGGGGGGACTATGTATAAAATTAGATAAACATTGTACAGTACATGGTGAAACTAAAATGTATGAAAGAATACCCGTAAAATTAAAGGTGAACATCTTCACTTTTACGAAACAAATCCTTCGAGTCCTTCGGAATGTGTGCATTCTTGGTCCCAATAAATTGTCACTGAAACTTTAACTGAACTAAAATAGATCTTAAGAGAATGTTTTGTGCAATTGATCCTTAATCCTTAATCACTTAATGCTAAAGCTGCCAGAATATTTACTCTTTGATTTCACCGCCAAAGAGTTTCACACTGAATGTAAAATGACTAAAATGAAGGTATAGGTATGAACCATTGGTTTTAGTCAATATAACTGAGAAAAGAAACATTTTAATAAAGCAGAAAAATAACAAAGACAACAATTATTCTTCCTTGCTCAGAAGACACCCTGATCTTGTAAGGCTTAAAAAGCTTAGAATTATACATATTCTTCATTTATATAGATGGATAGCTCACGAAGCAGTACAATTGCAGTACCTTGCTCAGGGGTATCCAAGGCAATCGAACCTTATAAGGTTACAAGCCCAGTTAATTCCTTTTCACTGTTTCCCATTAAGTATAACATGTAAGAGGCTGTGAAGAGACATGGCCCGATAAAGGCTTTGGTTTTCAGTCTAGTGATGTGTACTATCAAGGTCTTGAGCCCTTCTAATTCCTGTGCCAGTCGTGGCGGGTAGCCCCTGAGAAGGGTGCATAATGGAGGGGAGAGATTCAGTAAACCGGGCTGTTCCTGTCTGATCAAACAAGAGCAAGGCCGTGCGTATCGCTGCTTAGCCGATGCAAACAGGAAACGTGCAGAAACGACTGTTAACCCCTTAAGTCTCAGGTGTGGGTTTTTTTTTTTTTGCATTCATTCCGTTTTTCCATCCATCCATCCATTATCTTAACCCGCTTATCCTGAACAGGGTCGCAGGGGGGCTGGAGCCTATCCCAGCATACATTGGGCGAAAGGCAGGAATACACCCTGGACAGGTCGCCAGTCCATCGCAGGGCACACACACCATTCACTCACACACTCATACCTATGGGCAATTTAGACTCTCCAATCAGCCTAACGTGCATGTCTTTGGACTGTGGGAGGAAACCGGAGTACCCGGAGGAAACCCACGCAGACACGAGGAGAACATGCAAACTCCGCACAGAGAGGCCCCGGCCGACGGGGATTCGAACCCAGGACCTCCTTGCTGTGAGGCGGCAGTGCTACCCACTGCACCATCCGTGCCGCCCCATTCCGTTTTTAATAGTGCAATTTTCAATCAAATGTCAGATAAATGACTGGTTAGCGTTAAATAAATACATAAGCAAGGTTATTTTAATGTATTCTTCCCACATTTACAGACTGTACCTTTAGTTTATTTTAGAAAGTGAGCACAATAGTGTGAGATCCTCCAGCCTCTAAATGACCTTTGGCAGAATAATTGAGTGGACATGGCGGTAAGATATTGCACAGTGTCCATGCTTGTGAAACATCGCATCGTTATAGTTGTGATTATTATTTATAGCTAGGTGTGAATGTACCTTTAAACCTTTAGTGCCGTAGCGTACATTTTGTGCTCTGGTAGACTATAAACGGCACATTGCGTTTCCAAATGTTGCCTAACTTGTTTTTTATTTCTCAATTAAAGCATTGTTGTTACCATCATTATGCTGTTGAGATAGATGAATGCTAGTGTTTGTTGATAAACAGTCTTTGTCAGTGGAGTCCTAAAGCTGAAGCCAGAGTAGTTAATGTGCATCATTGTCAAGACAACGGTACAGGTTTTTTTTAAATTTATTTTTTATTTTTATTTTTATTTTATTTTTTTCATTGTTGTTTGAGGGCGGCACGGATGGTGCAGTGGGTAGCACTGCCGCCTCACAGCAAGGAGGTCCTGGGTTCAAATCTCTGTCGGCCGGGGCCCATCTGTGTGGAATTTGCATGTTCTCCCCGTGTGTGCCCTGTGATGGACTGGCGACCTGTCCAGGGTGTGTTCATCCCTTTCACCCAATGAATGCTGGGATAGGCTCCAGCCCCCCTGCAACCCTGTTCAGGATAAGCGGGTTAGGATAATGGATGGATTGTTGTTTGATTTCTATGGTCGCTGCACAGTAGCCTAGCTACCAAATCAATTTCTTAAATACTGGTTCTGTTTTGTATCCCTCAACTTATCCAAGACTCAAGCTCAACCTCCAAGTTTGCCCCATTCAGTTACCAACTTCAATACTGTACCCTTATACAGTTCCACCTTTAGTCTGACATTAGTCCTCCAAGATTCAGATGCAAATTAGTTTGGGGGCAGACAAAATAGACAGCGAGCAGCCATTTTCTCCACGCATTGGCATGTATGGTATTGTGCAAGGAGTAAGTGCCTGTTGATGTGGGGCTATCCAAATTTATGAAAATATTATTATTTTTCATAAGGGAGAGTAGTCATCGATGTTTCAATTTACATGGTAATGGGGGAGTCATCCCAAAATAATTAGGGAAGTGGAAGAATGAAAAATCTCAATTATAGGTTACATTTTTAATCATATTTTTATGAAATTATGGTTTAAACATTATCCTGATATTAAAATTCATAGGCAGCACTGGGTTAGGGACAAGACAAATATAACAGTGTCATACAATAGTTCCTGATTTGAGAGTGTATTTTAGAATGAGAAAGAAATTATTACTAAATCTTTAAATCCCAACATAACATTCAAACAGGCATGTCTCCAGAAATATTGACTTAATCTCTTCAACTGATACCTAATTTTGTAGCTCTGTACTTTAACTTTAACACACTTTAAAACATGCAATTTCAAATTTTGGAATCAGGAGGGGGACTAAGGCAGAGTTTAAACGGTGTGTTTTTAGTCTACATCAAAATATGGGGAGGGATTCTGCTGTCCTGACAGTAGTAGGCAAGTAATTCCACCACTGAGGAACCAGAACGGAAAACAGGTGTGAACGTGCAGCTCGACCACCAGGTGCTTGTAGTGAGGGAACCATAAGGCGACCAGAGCTGACAGACTGGAGTGGTCTTGCTGGGGTGTAGGGAGCAATTAAAGTTTGGATGTAGAGTGGAGCAGTCCCCTTAGCAGCCTGGACTGCCAACACCAGCAACTTGAAGCGGATGCATGCGACAATAGGAAGCCAGTGGAGGGCAATGAGGAGTGGGGTGACATGAGCCAACCTGGGCTGACTGGTGGTCAGGCAGGCTGCAGCATTCTGGACCAGCTGGAGGGGCTTGATGGCACAAGCTCTGATAATTATTTGTGAACTCATCAGTGATGCAGGGGAGTCAGTGATGCTTTTCACAAGCTCTGTATTTGCTGCTGCTAAACTATTCTCCAGCCACTGACCCACAAACATCCCCTACTTCATGCTTTCCACCCACTGTGGGTGCTGTGTGAATCATACATCATCTCTCTTTGGTACTTGCAGCGGTTTAACAGGTGCAAAAGCATCACAGTCCTTTTATGGACTCCCTCTCTTCTCTTCTCTCCCTCTCTTACCTCTCTCTCTTTCTCTCTCTTTCTCCTAAATTGCCCTGCTCCCCCTCTGCTGAATAAGTCGCTCGCCCAGCACTCTCTCTCTCGCTCTCCCTCTCTCTCCCTCTCCCTCTCCCCTCTCTCTCTCTCCCTCTCCCTCTCTCTCTCTCTCCCTCTCTATCTCTCTCTCTCTCTCTCTCTCTCTCTCTCCCTCTCCCTCTCTATCTCTCCCCCTCTCTCGCTCTCTCTCTCCCCCTCTCCTGACTGGGTCTCTCGCCCCGCTCTGTCCCAGGCTGGGAGTCCTGCAGGTCTGTGTGACATTTCCCCGCCCGGTTTCCCCCGGTGACGAGTCTCCCGGGGCGCTGGGCGCACTGATCCCGTCACTGACCCTTATTCTGAGAGCGCTTTCAGAAATGTCACCCTGCCACACCTCCAGCCAAGCGCGTGATGGCGTCCTGTTGCCACCGCTTAAGGAGTGCGGGAGGAGCCTACACTTCATCAGAAGAAGGAGAAGAAGAAGAAGAAGAGGAAGACTGGTACCTGGCTATTCCTGGGAAGTTCTTCAGGCTTACCTGCTGAAAGAAAGAAATAGAAAGAAAAAGAAAATATACACTCAGTGAGCTTTTTTGTAGGTATTTATTAGACTTCTTTTTTGAGAATTCTACTGCTGTAGTATCCACTTAGTGGTTTGATGCGTTGTGTGTTCAGAGGTGCTCTTCTGCATACCACTGTGTTGTAAGGTGCCGTACTGTCACCTTCCTGTCAGCTTTGACCAGTCTGGCCCTTTTCCTCTGACCTCTCTCATTAACAAGGCATTTTTTCCCACAGAAATGCTGTTTGCTGAATGATTTTTGTTTTTCGCACCATTCTCTGCCAATACCAGAGATTGCTATGCATGAAAATCCCAGGAGATCAGCAGTTTCTGAGAGTCAAACCACCCTGTCTGGCACCAACAATCATTCCACAGTCAAGGTCACTTAGATCAGATTTATTTCCCAATCTGGCATTTAGTCTGAAAAAAAGCTGAACCTCTTGAACAGGTCTATATGCTTTTCTGCATTTACTTGCTGCCACGTGATTGGCTGATTACAAGCTGGTGTACAGGTCTACTTAATAAAGTGGTCACTGAGTGTATACAGTATTTGCACCTATATAGTATATGCCATAGGTACATATATACAGAGTACGCGGAGGTTGTGGTTCACATGTGCCGAATTCCCATGGCATAAGAGGGCAAAACGGAAAATGTTCAATGACATTGCGGTGCCATTTACCCACAATGCCCTAGGAGGTGGGGATTTGTTTTGATGAAGTGTTATTTGCTCTTCTTGCCTGACCTAACACAAGTCATCCAGCCGTGCCACTGTGGGCATGTTGGCTCTGTCAGGCCCGGCCACAGGACAAGAGGCTCTAGGATTACTGCGTGTTTGTGTACATAAGAGGGCCCTCGCTAAATTAAAATTAACGGCTCACGCGCAGTTTCATATCACATGCCTTTACCACAGCCTAAACTCATAATGCACCCAATTTACAGCCAAACTGCAAATATCTCTCACACACAGGTGTTTTGATTTTCAATTCGATAAAAAATATTTGGGCTTCAAGGACAAAAGAAATAATTCTCTCGGAAATGTTACTACTTTTGTTTTATGAGGTTTGCAATAGTTCTTCAGTCTTGAATCAGTACATTTTCCCAGCTTTGGACCCGAGAATCAAAGCTGCCAGCACTGTGGATCTTGCAGTATTGTGGGGGGGGGGGGGGGGGGAATGAAATAGCTGAAATCGTTTCCTGCAAGTTCATAGCCCCTGTGTTTCAGTTAGAGTCTGTGACAGTCTTTCCATTCCGTCTTCTAAGGATAAGATGTCATAGGTGCATAATGGCGGATTTGACTGACAGGTGCCCTACACTGCAGTCACCTGAAATCTCCAGGCAGGGCAGACAGCGATGTCTCTACAGAGGGAGTGTCAGGGAAATTCAACAACACCATTATAGGTCACTGTGCAGCATATCCGGTCCTAGCGGGAAGATCACACTTTGTTTGCCATCATTTTATGAATGTACAGCAAGCAATATATTCTTGCAATGGGAGCACAACCACAATATTGTGGTACAGTGACCAGAATTTATTGCCAACCAAAAAAAATAAAAATAAAGAATACAGTTGACAATCGTCACTGAAAAAATACAGAATCAAAATAGCATATACACATTGATATACAGTATTCTCTCCTCTTCCTAGAATAGAACAGGCTTTGCATTATGTAATGTATCTAGTATAATTGCAGCGTGTAGTCGAACCATAGATCTGGCCAACCGTTTATCTAAAAAAGGCCAGAAGGAAAGCTATCCATTATGTACTTTTCGCACAAAGCATAAAGACATCAACCTTTTTTCCCATTAAGAGTTTACTTCACAAAACGCAATTAAATATTTTCCGCATGACTAATCACTGCAGCACGGAACTGGATTCACGGGCTGTTCGAGAGAAATGTTACATCTGTGTTACAGCAGAAAGAGCCAGCTTGACCGCTAAACGGATGTGTTCGTATTCTGTTTGCTTTTTTGCTTTGTTTTTTTTATTTGTCCCTCATGAATGATTTCTTTCACAGTCTGTGAAACTACAAAGGGAAATAACAGCGTGCTAAATAAATCAGCTTTGAGCATTGAGCGGCGAGTATTGCTGTAGTGTTGAAATGATTTCTCATCACGGTTGTAATCTGATGTTAAATTGGAACCTCAGAGCTCTTAATGTCATATCATTTTGCTTGTCTTGTGCCGAGATGTCTAATCTGGAGGGACGGACCGGCATTGGTACTTGTACAACATTTAGCAACTTATGAGCAAATGTGATTAAATCCTTTACACCATGAACCCAAGTGTAACGTTTGTCTTTTAGATGAGAGAGCTGATCTCGCTCGAGTGCAAAGCGTATTTGCTGTGGCCAATACTTGTGAGTGGGGAATTTAAGATGCTTTGTCAGAAAAGGGGGCTTGGAAGGCATTTTGTTGGGGGGGTGGGGGGGGGGGGGGGAACTCACAGAGATTGACATTATAGTAGCACAACATGCTCCATTGTAACTATGCACACAGATAAATATTTGCCCAAAGCTGGACGGATCCTTTTCCCCTCTTCTCCAGGCCAATGGTGACATTCAGATTGAGATTACTGGTATTGACAGAATAAAATGCAGAATAAAGGTTGGAGGGCTGTAAATTCAGCTGTGAGCCGGGGGCCCAGCCAATGGGAGACGATGATGTTACGCCAAAATAAAAAATCTTATCTCATCCCTGTACAACTTCAGCCCGTAGTTACCCTCTCTGATTTCAGATAAGAGGAGAGTTACAGTTCCCTGTCCATGTTCAACCAATAAGTGAGAGACATCTTTTCTGAGAAAGGACAAATTACCCCATCCATGTCAAAATCCACCAATAGAGTGGGGTTCTGCCAGCAGACTTTCTGAGACCTATAATAATATATTATTCAGCTGATACGTTTAACCAAAGCAACTTACAGTTGATTAGACTAAGCAGGGGAAAATCCCTCCCTGGAACATGTGGGTCCCCATCATGCACTTTAGCTACTAGGCTACAGGCTGTACCTAAATACTTGGCCCCATACCAGGAGTCACTTAAATCAGGACGATTTGAAATATGTCATGGTAGTCACAAAACCTTCCTATCACCTCCTTCTCGTGTGTTTCATTTCGGTGACTCACACAAGCGTTCTGCGTGGAGACAGAATGATTAATTGAAGCACCATCTTGGCCCACGTAAGCCTTAATATGGAGAACCTGACAATGGCTGCCAGGGATATGAGCATGTAGGAGTAGAGTAAGTCACGCATGTTACCAATGTGAGCTATCAGATGTCAGGAGATCAAGTTGAGTAAGGCACTATAAACTGGTAACACTTTGCAATAAGTTTCCATTAATTGGCATGAACTAAAATAGTTGTCAAATAACTACTACTGGAAAGTAATCTGTACAGCTCTGCTAATGTATTTGTACATCATTAAGTCATGTTAACAGTTACATTGGATATTGCTCATTCATATTGGAATTAAAAAGTCAAATAACCATTACCAAATACATTTATTTGGTAATGGTTAACTAATTGTAAGTTCATCCTATGGTTTGCTAATGTATAAATATCATGTACCAATCACGTCAGTTTGTTGTTAACAAATGTAAACTCTGACTGTTGTTTGTGAAAATCCTAGGAAATCAGCAGTTTCTGAGATGCTGAAACCACACTGTCTGGCACCAATAATCATTCCATGGTCAACGTCACTTAGATCACATTTCTTCCCCATTCTGACATTTGGTCTGAACAACAGCTTAACCTCTTGACCACATCTGCATGCTTTTATGCATTTAGTTGCTGCCACCTGATTGGCTGATTAAATATTTACATGAACAAGCTGGTGTACAGATCTGCCTAATAAATTGGTCACTGGGAGTCTTTCAATATACAGTAATTTTGCAATGCAGCATATGTGCAGCATTATAACAAGAGACCTTAGGGAATAAATTATCAGAATTGAGACTTGTACTTTTAATCTTGAGTTATCTGGTTCCTGAGTTATCAACAGCCAGCTTGCTATTTTGACAGATACAGTCAGCCTTTTAGCTAAAGTAAAAGCTAATAAGGAGTCAGCTAAGGTTTAAACATTGTTGCTGTTTAAAAAGATTGTTAACTTTCTTAGGTTTTATAATTATTATTCGTATTACTAGTATTATGATTATTACTATTATAATTGTTATTGTTGTTGTTATTGCTATTATTGTTGTTGGGTAGTTTTTGCGTGCGATGAAGGATACTTTCATTATGCAGTGAGTTTTCTGATGGCTCAGTAGTTTGTAGCTCATTTTGATGCATTTACTTCTGTTACCACAGTGCGTGTTGATTCTTTTCTCTTGCACATCTCTGCCTAGAGAACTGGCTACAGGTGATCGAGGGAAGGAAATTTAATCAAACATAGTGTACAAATCACAGTGCAATCTAACTAATTATTGAGGGTACAATTTAATATTCTCTCAATATTGGTGGGGGACGGGGCCTCCCCAGTCTTCTACAAAATCTACGTCTATGATTTTACCAAAGATAATTTCTCAAGCAACATGAAATTCTCAGAGGATGACAAAGATCTGTCACAAGGAGACTACAGTATATCTAAATAGTTTAAATTCTCCGACTTTATGTCAAGAGCTGTTAGAACCACATTTCTCTTGCAAATGCATGTTGGGAATTCACTGTGAGACAACAATTTGGATGTGACAAAATATATAATGCAAAGAAAAACAAAAAGAATGAGCCATAAAACTCCTCTCTCTGCTCAGTTTTACCAGTCAGAAGTCATTTTTTAGTAATCAGGATTTGGTCTTTATTTCTTGATAGTTATTTTGTGTTTTGGCTGGAAGTCAAGTGTCGGCTAGCAATGACTTTTGCATCACTTTTATGTGTTCTGATGTGGTTTCCCCAGCCCATCTTATGGCATACATGCTCCTACCAGCAAGACTTTGCAGAACCACGATTACGTTCTCGCAGTTTTAAAACAGAATGTGTGTTTAATGAATGTAACAAAATGTCCACCAGGGTTGGTAATTTAATGAATGTAACAAAATGTTCATCTGGGTTGGTAATTTAATGAATGGAACATTGCAAGCATTTTTTAATCCTGTGGAAGGTCTCATTTTTGCAAATATTGTGGACTGCTGTTATGTGGTGGCTGTGCAAATTTAACAACAGAACATAAGATTAATGACAGCATTCTTTCTAAATAGAATTTAAGATTGCTTTTCCCCTTGATTAGTCTAGGTTTAATATAGCTTGTTGTATTCATGCCAAGCAGCCTGACATCGTATTGTATAAATGTGGTTTTCCAACCAAGATCGTAAGCAGGAGAAACTGACGTGCTAACCACCAGAATGATCCACTATGCTGAAAAGACAAAATTGTCAGCCCCATCTCTGAGCAAGGAACCTGCTCTCCCCTCAGTTAAAGTCTACGCTTCCCTTTAGCACCCCCAGTGGACATTTGATTTAGCAACTGCAGCAAAGTCTACCTGTGAGAACGTCATCTTCACCGTGCAAAACATTGCTCAGAGGTACGTATTTGCAATGAGACTGGGTAGGGATACTCTTTCTCTCTCTCTCTCTCTGTCTCTCTTTCTCAGTGGTTCAGTGACTCTCTCTCAGTGTCTCAGTGACTTAACAATTAGTCTCCAGGAACCCTCTTAACAATCACAGATCTGCCTGATTACGATGGTATTGTGCTTGCGTGATGCTCTCTGGTCAAATCCATTACATGCTCATTATATCCATATTTATTGGTCAGACAAAACTCCACTAATGTATTAATTTAAGGGCTCATTGGGCACAGACTATTTTATAAAAAAATTGTGAAATGAGCATGAACTTGAAAAAAACTGCCTCTCATGCATCATTGCGAAAAATATTTTGCCGTAAAAAAATACGATACTGGCATCAAATTTATAAGAATGAAAAATCCCGTAAAAAGGTAGCAAATGTCTATCAAACAGTGCCACCAGTGCCCTCATGTGTTCAGTGTTTCACTGTGCCAGGGACAGGAGCTTACAGAGATACGATTGTCAGAATGAATACATTAAATGAGAAGGCATACTCCATTACTCCAGGGCTCCAGACACTGTTCTTGATGGGCAGATGACAAAAAAAAAAACAGTTTAAGCAGCACAGTAGCAGTACATTTTTTTCTTTTTTTTTTCCTGTCCAAGTGCTCCAATAATTTAACTACTACTTCCTTTCCTGCCCTGCCTGCAGCAATTCGATATTATAATGGCTGTATGTTAAATTAATCTCTTTAATTATCACAGTGTGTTATAGTCATTCAACTTGTGGGCTAAGTGTTGGGTGCATGCTGAAAGCTGTGTTGTGAGTTGTATACATTACATGTGGATCTGGTGAGGTACTACTTGGGTCAAAAAACATTTTGTTGTTGTTTTTGTTTTGGGGGAGGTTGTTTGTTTTTTATAGCTTTTTCTTTTTCTCCCCATTTGGAATGGGAAGTTATACTCTTGCTGCGATGCTCATGGTAACCTCTGTGATCTGGGAGCGTCAATCTCTCCATAGTCAACAAGCCCGGCTCACACAGACATGAGTCAGAGGAAGACATTTTATATGCAGTGATACAGGGAAACCATGAATGCCCTGGTGCAGAGCTAAACGTTCTTACCCTGGCCTTCTGAAACCCTCCCATCCCTGGGTGACACTGGCACCTATTATGTCTAGCCAATGACTGTGAGTATTGGACAGGATACCGGATCAGCGCCTTAACAGGATGACCCACGGAGCAGTGTTGAATCTTCATACCTCTGCAGCAGAAATGCACGTCTTTAGCGCTGTCTTTTCCCAGACATTTAAATGGCGAGAAGCAAAAGTATTCCTCACAGTATAACAAAGTTTATTCTCCGCCGTTCTGTTATGATGCTAATAAAGAAAGTCAGACAAGGTTTGTGTTCAGAAGATGAAGGCGCAGAAACCGCCTTCATCCAGTCGACACTTACGGATAGCCAAAGCTCACACACACAGACAGGCCTGTCTGACAGGACAGGTCTCAGAATGCTAAACATGGTGAAAAAAGAGGACGGGGGGGGGGAAGCGGGTATACCTGTCTGTCTGTCAGGCTGGTGCGGGGGCCGCAGTCTCGTGGCAGGAAATGAGGAGTTCTCCACAGCGCCTGCCTTTCTCCCCACCCCCCCGAAAGGCACCGTGGTGGGCAGATCTCGGGCCTCCCGGAGGGGGTAGGACTGGGTGCAAGCCAGACACGTGAGTTTGATGAACGCTACGAAGGCTAGCGCCACAGGTTGACCCTGGCCTGAGCCAGTGGCTGAGATGAGTGAGTTGATTCTCACGGTTTATGTCTTCACTTTCATTCAACAAATCAGTGTTGTTTTGTGATAGACGGAAGGGCATTATACCCTACACGCGCCTCTGAAATGAAAGGAGGGTTTATCATGCATTGCTCCCGCAGATCTGTGATTTTTCTTCACTGTATGCCTGGAAATGGACAGATTATCAAGGTAGATTACGTTTAGGGGACGGTGTTTGTGGGAGAGCTCAAAGTGCATGCTGGGTATGCTGGAAAAGCAACAATAGGTATGAGTTCCTACACTGGCACAGACCATTAAATGTGTGTGTGTGCGCATGTGTGTGTGTGTGTGTGTGTGTGTGTGCATGTGTGCATGTGTGTGTGTTTCTGTCATTACATATATGATTCTCATCATTGCCTTTCTGCCATTAAGATGGTGAATTTGGGGGTGTAGGGCAATGCTTTGGGTATTAAAGAAGTCCCATCTTCAGGAGAACATGAGCATTGCCTTGACGATGCAGAGCCAAGAACATCAGCATATGCACTTCATTCCTAAATGTATGTGTCTTATGAAATATTAATTTGTAATTAAAACGCAAGCTGATGTGCACATTAACCAATTTCCACTGCAGCTCCCTTTTACGGTCAAAATAAGCCACTTCAACTCCAGCTTATCATCATCAGGAAGCGGTCAATTTCCCAGAAGTGTGTGCTCATGGATTTGCATGGGCAGAAACACGTCTGCTTATTTCAGTAAATCTAAACGTCTCATTGCCGAGTGAGCACGTACCGTAGAAACGCCCGGGCGAAGGCAGAAACTGAGACAGCGTTTTCATTGCATTGCAGCTAACTCTAACTAGATTGCTTTGCTCGGTTGATTGTTGAGCAGTACGGTATATATATTGCTTTCCACTGTTTCCCACCCACTACAAACCCACCTAATTTATCACCTTTATTTAACCGGGGAAAACCCATTAACCAGGGAAACACAATTTTTTTTCCAAGAGATCCTGTAATAGACGATTGTAAGGACAGCTAAAATACAAAATGTACTGTACATACAATAATAATAATAATAATAATAATAATAATACATTTTATTCATAGAGCGCTTTTTAAGGTACTCAAAGACGCAATGCGGAATGACATACAAATGGAGGACATTAAATATTTTAAAATGCAATCAGATTGTACTAGTGCTCTTTTCAATAAACAGACTCTTCACTCGGGTCTTGAAGTTACCAATCAGGACCAGAAGGACCAGCTCCAAAATATCCCCAAGGTCACTTTTCTAAGGAGCAGCACAGCAGCCGAATGCAGAATGGCCATGTAGAATAGATTAATTCAGGATAGACAGAGGGAACTTCTAATGAGTAATGAGAGACCCAGCATAGACCAGGTAATAAAACACGTGGTTGGAGTCCATGGGGTTATAAATGTCCCGGTTCAGACGGGGTTGCGGCGGTCGCACGTGTCCTGATTTGGACGGAGCTGTAAAACACCTGGTTCGGGCAGGATTATAAATGACCTCTGTATGGGCTCCGCAGCTGCGGGAAGTGACACGGAGAGGACCGGCTCAGACCGGTCAAGTCGCGGTCCGGCTCGCGGGTCACCTGAGAGCCCCTCACACCTGGCCGGTGAGGCCAGCGGCGCGGCAAAGCGCCATAATCGCCGAGCCTGCCGCGGTGAGAAAGGCCCTGCGGCGCAGCCTGGACGCCGGCCCGAGGAATGTTCTGGAAGGCGATGAAAGCGCGGCCGACCTCGTCCGGTGAACCCGGCTCGGTACGCGTTGAGCCCGTTTCGAAAGGAGGCCGAGAAGCTCCTTTCACACGGGGGCAGCGCCCAGACAATTACTCTCGAGCGCGCGGGTCGTAAACATTTCAAAATCAGACAAATGCCATTGTGTCAAAGATAAATAATGAGAAGTGTCTATTAAAATACGTATACATTAAAATACAAAAAATGCCCCTTACCCCGAATACCTGTTTCTGTACAGTGAACTATGCTTATTCTGGTAAGAGCACAATCTTCCCCTGCACTCTGCATTCCCTCTCTTAATAAAGATCCCCAGTGAGGCAGGCAAGACCTTGCCTGTGTGTTCTCCCACCTGCTGTCAGAAGAACAGCAGTCCCCCTGTTACTGCCTCTTGCTCTGTTTAATAGTATTATAGTGTACCAACATAACAGCAGTCCGCCTGTAACTGCCTCTCGCTCTGTTTAATAGTATTATAGCGTACCAACGTAACAGCAGGAGGCAGGGCGCCCCCTACAGTTTCTGCTGCTGCTACTGATTATGTGTTTCACTTCGATTTTGTTTTCCAGGCTAAAGAGACTCTTTTAGACCAGGATGACAGACTCCCTTGAAGAAGAGACGCAACCTAATTCATCAGCTCCTATCTTTTTCCCAGGCCCTATCGAGCCTCGCAGCCTGAACGGGGAGAATATATGTTCATTTCCACAGTTTGAAAACAACTGTTTTGAGGGATATTTCATATAATGATCGAAATCAATGAGAACAAGGGCTGCCATGTTTTTTTTGTTTTTTTTTCAGTCCTTTTTTCCCAAGAAATAATTGGCATAGTTTCCGTCCCTGGGGAAGTCATTTATATGTCGTACGTAAACACTCTCGCCGCTCCACATCCTTCGACCGGCCTCCACCTCACCCCCGCTGTTTCCGACCCTCCCCCTGCCACATCCCCTTGTATGGACTCCGGTCTGCGCGACCCGCCCGTGACGCGAGCTGGGAAGAGCCCCGTCCTCCAGCCCGTTCCCACAGAAGCCCCTTTCCCACCAGGCCCCGGCCTCCACACGGACGTCTTTGTACTTTCCGTTCCGAGCGAGGGGAAAAAACTGCGCCTCCCCAAAGGAGAACTGTTACCAATGCGGGGGCAAAGGTCGGCTATTTTTAGCCACGCGCCACATGAAGTTTTAAGGGGCCGAGTGCACACTAAGCCCTGAAAGGCAAGGAAACCGGTTCGAGGAATAATTGCGTTACTTCACTCAATCCGTTTGTGGGGGAACCAATAAAGAGTGGCATTCCTAACTTCAGGGATGAGAACTTAAAGGGGTGGAAATGGCTATCAGAAGCTTTTAATCTCCATTTCCCAGTATAGGCATATTGTATTAAAACATCATTTAATGAACTTATAAAATTCCAAAGTATGTATCAGTTTTACAGGACATTGAAGGGACAATGTTTAATGATGAAGGGTGCTGTGATAAATGCGGAAATAAATGTCTGTAATGGTCTGATTTTGTTTTTATGTATTACCCCGTAAAAGGCCAATGATTGCCGCAGCAGGGAAAAGCGGGAAAGGCGCGTGAGAAGAGCGAATGTCACTTCGGTTTAAGGCAGTGTTTACAGCACGTGGGTCCTCTGGCCTTCTCCACCTGCCGTAGAGCGGTACGGCGCTTCCCACGGCTGCTGCTCCTGAATGGAGGCCTATGAAAAATACATCAGTGTGCGCGTGTAAGGGCCGTTTGGCTGTGTCTCTGGAGTGGTCATTAAAAGCCCATCCATCTGTCCTTCTTCACTGCGCGGCTTCCTGCCCGTGTTTCTGCGTCCCTCAGTGCAGATGGAGTTTACTCTGCTCCTCCACTGCCCCGGGCACCACACCCTCTACAGCACGGCTGCACCTCCACGGACCAGCCTGCACCCTCGCCTGCCTGTGTTCACACACACACACACACACACACACACACCCTGCATTCACACACACACACACACACACACACACACCCTGCATTCACACAGACACACACACACATACACACCCTGCATTCACACACACACACACACACACCCTGCATTCACACACACACACACACACACACACACACACCCTGCATTCACACACACACACACACACACACACACCCTGCATTCACACACACACACACTGCATTCACAGACACATACACTCACACACACACACACACACTCCCTGCACACGCACACGCACTCACACACCCATACATCCACGTGCAAGGACACAGCCAAGAAGAAGGATAAGCACACCAGATATTCATATTACTGAAAATTATTTCTGGGAAGGCATTTGGGGAGACATTTCTGGCTGTGTATGAATTTGTGTAGTTGTCAGGTACATTTGCAACATAAGACTGTAAAAACAAACTCCTCTGCAAATCTTGGTGTTCCAGAGGAGTCCTTAATGAAACCGTCTAACTCCTGCCTCGTGTGAGATGCCCAGTCAGGAGAATTAGCAAACCCAATAGAACCATACAGTACAAGTACTGTACCACTCACATAACCAGTGCAACTGGTGATAATGTTTTCAGCCTTGCTGTGGTCCTGTGTTTACAATCAAATAAGACTCCTCCTCTGACCTCACCCCCACCCACTCACCTCCAGTTTTGTATTTTGTATCCGTTTTTATACCATTTGTTTTTCGATAGCTGCAGAATGACCACTGAGAAAAAGCAATTCCAAGGTTTTTGAACGAGCCCTGTCAACTTGTCACTCCACTTCACTGTACTCGTGCTTCCTCACCTCTGCCATGGCACTAGCACGCTAGAAAGATGCCATGATTGAGAGTTTCAGGGGAAACTTTTTTTTTTTGTACAGTATATGAGTTAAGGAAAAACAAACAGGATTTTCAGACCCTTGTACACCGTGATGACAGAATGTATAATGCCCGATGCAAATTCGTTCTCGTAATTGGATGTTTTTAGCATGGGCTTGCCCTGGCTCGACCCAGCGGTGGTTGAGAGTGACTCAACTGAGCGGAGAGCACGTCGCTCCCATTTTGCCCCCGCCCTCCATTTTATTTCCATCAAGTCAGCAGAACGAACAAAGATGCCATAAAATGTCACTTAGTCCCCCCCACTGGCCGCACAGGACAGAAGTGAAGGATGACATATTGAGGCTCTTTAGAGCAAAGCTGCTGGTTAATGGCTTTTAATGTGGTTCTGCCTCTAAATGGGAGGCCCTGGTGAGATTGTGACCCTCCCCAAATTCACACTGATGTGACAGCTGGAGACCTGTATGTGTGTGTGTGTGTGTGTGTGTGTGAGACAGCTGGAGATGAACGCACCCAGAGAATACTAATGACACCAGCTTTGCCTGAGCTTGTGGGGCCTTCACATGTGTGTGCACGTGTGTGTGTGTGTGTGTGTGCGTATGTGTGGATGTGTGTGTGTCTGTGTGTCAGGGAGAGAGTATGTGTGTGTGGATGTGTGTGTGTCTGTGTGTCAGGAAGAGAGTGTGTGTGTGTGTGGATGTGTGTGTGTCTGCGTGTCAGGGAGAGAGTGTGTTTATGAGTGTGTGTGAGAGAGAGAGAGAGAGAGAGAGAGAGAGAGGGTGTGTGTGTGTGCATATCTGTAGGTGTACACATGTACAGTAGTGTGTGCACATTTATATGTGGTAATATGCGTCTTAGCACACGTCGTAATACTGTTTCTGAATGTGCACGCGCATACATACTATGCGGTTGTCTGCATGTGTTTCTGTGTGTGCATATGCCAGTGTATATCTGGATGTGTAAAAGTACACGCGTGTGCGATACATAGTTATGCGTGTGAAAGCACATACTGTATCTATATGTGTCAGAGGGGTCACAGTAGAGTTCTCTCGCAGTCCTGAAAAGCCCGGGCCCTCTTCTTCGGCTGAAAGACGCAGCAGTTTGGAACTGCCAGCAGGTTTAAAGATGGCGGCTGCTCTCTCAGATCACGCCGGACTGATTCCGCGGCCCTGAGGTACATCCCCCCGGCCCTCTCTTTCCTGAGACGATCGACGGAAACAGGCAGGACCACGCTGATAAACTGCGAAACGCAGCGTCCCCCCGACGCCGCCCGGCTTCTGTGAAGACCAGCCGTAGGGTCGCATTAGCCAGTCCCTACCCTGGAACATTAATGAAAAATATTTCAATGTTTAATGCCGCATGATTGGTACTGACATTAACAGGGGGTATGTTCCATTGAATGATTCGAGCTTTAATGGAGAGATCATTGGATGTTGTATGACGGTGTCGCTTAGTCTTGAATTTGGTCGGCTCGGTGACGCGTGAATATTTGCATGTTGAGATTGTCCTTCATATCTCAACTGAATGTCTTTGCCTTCTATATAATTACAATACGAAGGCACTTCCCTCCAACGTTACTCCGTAACTGCCTCGCGCTCTTACTGTTACATGTAAGATAAAGCCAAAAATGCATTTAGAGGGGATCCCTGGAAGAAAACTAATCATAGAAATACTATGGTCTATCTAGAATGTACGTTTTGTTTGGTTTCCATGCCGTTTCCATGCTGAGGGGGAATTGGGAGTTAAACGATTATTTCACACAACCTGAAGCAATTTAAGCAACGCTGTGCTCTTATTACCTTCGAGTCAATTAAGCCAATGGAATTGAAATGTCAGCGTCGACCGGAATATACTGAATATAAATGATGAGAAATCCCTTTGTCTGTAGTCCTGTTTGTCTGCTCTGACTTGATAATGAACATTAAATCAGACAGGCGCAGAGAAGGTGTGATTTGTGTGTGAATGTGTGTATCTGTGTGTTTGTGTAATTATATATACGGGGTATGTGTCATAAACATCATTGGTTTGCGCCAATAATGAATGCGTTGCCTGTGACAATGCGTCTTAATGTTGTCCTGTAAAACCTGTTTCGTCTGCTGCGTCGTGCCGGCTAAGATCACTGGAAGCCCCTGTCATTCCACATCGCGCCAGAGTCTGGAGCTGGGATGTTTGCTGTCCCGGAGTTTAATTTGAAAAGGGGGAAGTCGGAGTTATCTTTTGTTGTTTCATGAAATGAATTGTATTACACCCCCGCCCACACACACACACACACACACACATACACACACACACACACACACCAGCCCCAGGTCTTCAGAGAGAAGAGGTTTGGAACTTACGCTCCTGGTTTGTGCTTATTATATTTCACACAGAAAAAATATGAGAATTATTGTGACAAGCAAGAGTTTTTCTTTATTTTTGGAGGGGGGTTGGGGGGGGGGACTTTGTTTACTGGCCCTGTCAGGGAGACCTGGATATGATAATCTCATATTTTCATCTTTTGCGTGTCATGATGCTCACACTGCGAGAGCTTATGAGTAATTTGCGGAATGCCATCTCTTCCCCCTGCTCCTGATAAATGCAGTCATTAACTCTGCACATTGTGATCCTGGCTCCTGGCAGAACTCCTCCGTTTACTAAACAGCGTGTTGTCTTAGGGGAGGCAGCCAGATAAAAGATTTCGCTTCTTTGCGGTGACGTATCGGAAGCTTGAAGTGCTCAGAGGGCGGCAAGAAAGAGGCTTTGGATCCCGGCAGAGAACATTAGAGCAGACTCTCCGTCTGTGACTGTTTTCTTTCTTTTCTCTCTCTCTCTCTCTCTCTCTCTCTCTCAGTCTCGCTCTCTCTCCCTCTCTCTCTCTCTTTCTCTTTCTCACGCTCTCTCTCTTTCTCTGCTCATTTCTCTTTTCTTGGCCACATGTCTTGTCTATTTTTTTTCTCTGTCTCACTCTATCTTTCAATTTCAATTTAATTTTCAATTTAGTCTTACTGGCATGAGAATTATGTTTTCAATTCGCCAAAGCATATTGTATACGGAAACAAAAACATCGGAATATAAAACATCTCTCTCTCTCTCTCTCTCTTTCTTCCATTCCATTCTAATTGGGCAGTATAGTACTGTCACATCAACAGAGTGTACAGCACAGTGTTACAGGTGTGATATATTTAAAATAAAAACTGTAATTGCCACAATGTGCTATTTATATCCTGATATGACCATGTGTTAAGTATGTATGTTTGCCAGTATACACTGAGATCCATCTGTGTCCCTGTGCCTCTCTTTGTATCACCCATTATCTCTCCCTCCATCCACCTCTCCCTCCCTCCCTCCTTCTCCCTCTCCCCCCCCTCTGCAGAGTACCACTGCAACTTTCAGAAACCGAGCAAAGTGCGATTTAGTCAGCGGGGATCATTGGCAAGAGCCGTGTGGCTAATGAATTCCCAGAGCAAACGTGAAAAGAATGGATTTAAGTATGTAGGAAGACATTTTCATTTTGCTCTCATCACACGGAAAACAAATGCAGTGTAAAATGCAATATTGTTTTCTCCCCAAAAATGAACCGCTTTCATATAGGCTGACAAATATGGCACAAAGCTGAAGATCAATGGGGTTGGTTTCCCCCGCCCTACAGGGCAGCCTGTGCAAGATAGAAAACAGCAATACAACTTCTGTTTAAGGGACCGAGGTGTAAACAGGTATTCTTACACGTGAGAATTTCATCTTTAGAATTAAATGAAACACACTGTACTGTTTTTTTTATGCATCCCTTTTTGTATGACCCATGCTGTTTTTAATGGGGTTTTTTGTTTTAATATATAATTGCTATTCTAATGTGTAAAGCATAATAAACACAGATTTATTTAAGAGATTATTTTAGGATGTGAATTCTGAAGTAGGTTTTTTTACTTCTTGATACTTTGTTGCCTTTTGACTCCAAAAGATAAAGAATGTGAGACATCACGCCTCTCGTATCCTATAAGGAATCTGAGAAATTAGGTTCATAACACTTTGAGCATGTTTCATGTGTGGGAATGAGGGAATTATTACAGTAAATGCAGCTGTTGGGACAGGTCTACGTGAAGGCTGATTTACAGTGTTATGAAGATTTACAGTACCAGTACCAGTACCATTTACAGGACCATGAAACGCACTGTGACTAGAGCAAAGAGAACTGGATGTCCGAATGGCAGATGAACAGAGCATGTGTGTGGGCAACTGTTTGTGTGGCGCCTTGCCACCTCACACATCTCTCAGACGGAGTCGTTTTTCCCAGTGCTATTATAAACGCCGTCTCCCACCCCACCACTTCCACTTGACTTTCTCTGAGCCGCGCTATCGACCACCTTCGATTCTGTCTGAAGCGCTCGCGGATTCCCGCCCTGTGAGGTGAGGAATCAGACTGCAGCCGCGTGAGGCGTGCCGCGGTGGAACGGCCGCACAATGGACACACGCGGACGCGTGTCCGAGGGACCCGCTCCCCACGCGGACAGACAGGAACGGCGAGTGTTCGCGTTCGCCGCGGGACGCAGGTGGCCACCGCCATTAGCTGACCCTCATCAAGCCGTCACTTGAACCCCACGGAGCGATCTAAAAGGAGGGGCGGCCTTTAGGAGCGGGTCTTGGCCGCGATGGCGAATTTAAATGTGGGGAGCGTGTCCAGGCATCTCCAGGAAAGAGGAGGGAAGAGTGAAAATCCTGACCTTTTCAAAAGGGCCTTTGAAGTGCCGGGGGGAGGTCGTGCCGCTCACACGGAATGGCTGAGTGCTACTCAGCGAGTCTCTCTACCGGCACCCGCATCCTGAGGGCTCTCAGGTTCATGGCCTGAGTGCAGATGCGCTCTGCGTAATGGTCTGCATCTCATATAGCGCCTTTCGCAATCTCAAAGTGCTTCATAATGTGGGGGGGAAGCTCGCCTCGAACACGGCCGCTGTCGAGCGCTGACAGGGTCCAGAACATTCCGTGTGCGAGTCGTCGCGGCCCGGTTGGATCCTGCGTAGGTACTGAGAGTGTTCGGTGTTGAGAAGATCCCGTGGAGTCGATCACATATGTGCTAAGGGCGTTCACAGTGTGGAGTGGATTCCATGTAATATGTCACACATGTGTGCTGTGGGTACTCACAGTGTGGAGTGGATTGCATTTAGTAGATCACACGTGTGTGTTAAGGGTGCTAGCTACTCTCTTGACTGTGTTTCTCCATTCAGTTTTCTGAAGAAATGATCCCTGGTTAAATGTTGGCTGACATCTCAATACTACGACTGAAAAAACATCTCTTGGTATTCGTCTAGGTGTTAACAGATCTGTCCTCTGCTGTGGTATGCAGCGGAGGCCTTACGTTCGGTCTGTGACAGGTTATTTATTTACATTTCACAAAATACAAAATGACTGTTAAAAACTTGTACTTTTTATTAAAAAAATGATTTGGTAAGAACAGAATGAGAATGTTGGGTGGCGGTAGGCTATTTTGACAGACAGAGACACTGTTTACAATGCGTCAAAACATGTTGAAGTGCGGGAGCATTAAATGGGGTTGAGTGGGGAGGAGGAACCGAGTGTTTGCCTGTTTGCCTCGTGTCATCTGGCCATTTAATCTGGGCATGCCCGTTGGGTGTATCTGGCCTGTGTGCAGACAGAGCTCGCAGTGACATGTGGATTGTGGGTCCAGGTTCGTACAGGAAGACACGGGCACACTGAACCTCTCTAAAGCTGTACATGTTCATCCTTGCAATGTCTCTGCGGTCTGCGTATCTGTTCTGACTTAGCCCACTGACAGGGCTACAGCACACAGATAACACGCAGATAACGCTGACCGCTCGACCGGATCAATGACGCCATCTGCACATTTCTGTGCTTCTGTCCAGGGTCCTGTTCCGCAGAGCTGGATTAATGAGGTAGTCTGCTAACTGCAAAACCGGCACCCCATCCAAATCTGTAGGGCGGCCTGTAGCGTAGTGGTTAAGGTAAATGACTGGGACACGCAAGGTTGGTGGTTCTAATCCCGATGTAGCCACAATAAGATCCGCACAGGCCCTTAAGCCTGCATTGCTCCAGGGGAGGATTGTCACCTGCTTAGTCTAATCAACTGTACGTCGCTCTGGATAAGGGCATCTGCCAAATGCCAATAATGTAATGTAATGTGAAAATCTGGAACAGGTTTCGTGTAGTTATCTAGCTAACTCCGCCATCCTGCTTTGTGGACCAGGCCCCAGCCTGGTACGGCGAGGCGTACCACAGAGAAACGTCGCATCCTGTGTTGTTCGAAGTTGTATCTAGGGCACAGCTTCAGAATTGCTGATCTGTCCTCCCTCCCCCCCCCCCCCCCCCTCAGTAAATTAAAAACAGATTGCAGTTTCCTCTCGGCGTGACCCGTCCCGTCCGCCAGCCGAGCCGACTCCCTCCGCAGTCTCACATGGGCGGAGATGTATGCGCGCGCGGCTCGCAGGCTCCGCGCAGACGACCCTGACTCCTCCACCTGTACCGGAACACCTGCCACACTCTCCCCGGGCCCCCGCCACGAGGGGCGGACTCAGCATCGCCCCCCGAGAGGAAACTGCAGCGTCATCACGCCGCGCTTTTATTTCGGGCAGCAGCTGAAGCGCTTGACAAAGCCCGCTCGTTAAAGTAGGTCGCGCCTCCTAGCTATCCCAGCCTGCACGCGCACCTGCTGTGTCTTCAGACCGGGTTCTATCGGCGGGCAGGTCTGCACGCGACGCTCCGAAACTTCGCTCACGAGAAGGACAGGGTCGATAAAGGATTGATAATATCAGTAATAGTAGCAGCAATATCAGGAACAGTAGCAGCCGTATCATTTTTTTGTTTGTTTACACGTGTGTAAAGCACAATGAATACAGAGTCTACGAAATAAATTATTTTAGGATGTGAATTCTGAAATAGGTTTTTGAACTCTTGATATGTTCTTGTGACTGATAATACCAGTAATAGTAGAAGCAATATCAGTAATAGTATTGGCAATATCAGTAATTGTACTGTATGCAATGATTATTATTACTACTGTCGTACCAGCAACTGTTGTGCGCACACTGATACTGAGAGGTGCACGTTTGGCTCACTCGTGTTTGCTTTGGAACTCCTCATTTACCAAACTATTTTTCAACACGTTTTGGCACACCGACTAGTATCCACACTTTCCACAATTAGGACCCCACTGATTTAATAAAATCTTCCATATAGCACTTTATAGCATCTGAATGATCTGACTGATTAAAAGTCTTGGCGTGTGAATATGGGACAGTTATTCTTCAAGGCATACATAATTATTTCTAATGTGGCCTTAAGAGAATAAATCTATTCCTCAAAAGACATTAAAAGTGTCTAATTAACAACAATTACAAGCTCATTACGATTCAGACGATTCAACTGTCATTGGAACAAAAAACTAGCATACACAGGGGGCTCAGGACCAATCTTGTGAACCACTGATATAGTGTATTTCAATTTACTGAACATATACCAGTACCAAACCTCCAGAATACTAAGTGAGATGTATGTATGTACCTCTGTTACACTGTAGGCCTGATTTCTATCTGTAAAAGGTCCAACCTTGATAGAGGACAGTGTGTTAACACCCCTATTGTAGAGAGTCACATTGATTTGACTGGTTAATACATGCACAATGAGAGGGTGATTTAACCCACTGACACCCATATTGTGCAGATAATTAGCTGTGGGACTCAACAGAGAACAGAGTGGTTTAATCAATTGCAGCCTACCTACTACTAGTATAATAGTCTGGTAACATGCTTAGGGACTGAGCTTGTATTTTCCAATAAACCTAAAGATATTAAATAGTTTGTACGTCACTTTGCAAACATTAGGTGCAGTAACACGTGTTCCACTGGGTGGCAGCAGTTAAAAAAGGCATTGGTTTGAAATGTATTATTTAAAGAACAAATGTGTCTGTTGGAAGTACAAAATCAGAAAAAAATATTTGTGGCTTCAATAAGACTTGAAGGGAAATGAATGCTTAAATCGTGTTTTTATATTAGACACTTGTATAACATGAAGTGAATTACAACAGCAATTCAATATTTTTTTTTCCTCTGTCTGCATCCAGAAACAAGATGTTGCTGGCTCTTGTCGGGATTCTGGTCCCCTTTTACACATTGCTGGTGCACTTGTTACAGTTGACATCTAGCTATGGAGCCGGAAAGTTCTAGCTAACCCAGCTGAATTAGAGGTGGAAAATGGTGATGTCCATATCGTACTCACACCAAGAAAATAAAATAGAAGGGAAAAATTTAACATTCTGAAAGATCATGAATATAGTTGAAATGTACATTTATTTTCATTGCATCTGAGAAAAAAAGGATATTTCGGTGAAATATTTTGCGGAAATATGCATGGTAAAATAACAACGTTTTGTGTAGCATTCAGCTGCCCATCGGATGATGCTGCCCAGGAGAACCACTGTTGTGTCGCACTGTGAGACACCTACAGCGCTAAGTGCCATGGCCTACTTATGAATGCCAATACCAAGGTCAGAATAGAGTGCATCAAAGCCGCTTCCATACATTACCACACAAACATTTCACCTCATCGTTTCTCAACCATATAGTACAGTCTAAAGTCTATTTCAACCGAATTCTGCAAATATACAAACACTCACTGAGCACTTATTTATTAGACTTATTTTTTAGACTTATTGGTCTTCTGCTGCTGTAGCCTATCCACATTTTGAGGTTTATCACACTGTGTGTTCAGAGATGCTCTTCTGCATACCACTGTTGTAATGTGTGGTTATTTGTGTTACTGTCACCTTCCTGTACACCTTGACCAGTCTGGTCCTTTTCCTCTGACCTCTCTCTCTCTATTTTTTCCCTGCAGAACTGTTGCTCACTGGATGTCTTTAGTTTTTCGCACCATTTCGTAAGCTGGAGAGACTGTTGTTGGTGAAAATCTCAGGAGATCAGCAGTTTCTCAGATACTCCAACCGCCCTGTATGACACAAACAATCAATCATTTATCTGCTAAATAATCCTGTACTTACAGTTCAATATCACAAGCACTATCACTGTAGTGTATTTCATATAACTACTGTAATGCTGTTGTTGTTTTTTTTTCCTCAATGTTAGGTCATCATAGTAAAACAGAAGTTGTTCTCAACTGACCATCCTAGTGAAATAATGGTCAAATAAAAAAATTAAAAAGTAAACTGATCAAGGTGCATGTAAAAAGAAAAAAGGTGATTTTACAATGAAATGTAATTTGTTGATTGTCCTATCACAGAGTATTTCATGTGCACATTGCGGGAAATGATCCTAAGAGCTAGATAACAACTGCTAATCACTGAGTTAACTCGCTACTATAAAGCTACGTGAGGTATACACAGAGATGTTTTTAAATAAACAATTGACAATAAGGTGGTTGGTTAATACGGGCGCTCGGATGAGTGCAGAGAGAGGTTGACAGGTTGGAAATGTGCTTGGCTAGGAGACGTGGCCCAATGCACTTCAGATTGAACCATTAACCATCAAAATGGGTGTCACACTGGGACAAACCCATCTTGCATACTGACACGTCTGAGAAAAGAAAGAGCACAAGCTCCAAAGTGTGTTGCAAACAGTTTTGAAACAGCCTAGATCCCATTTCCCAAGACCCTCGTAGCACTAAGATCATCCTAAGAAGCATTGTAATTTGCATCGTTAATTTCCTAGGTGTTTCCCCATTGTGCTCGTAACTAACAGTGCACTTAAAAACCATATGATCTTAGGAGTGCCCCCAATCCACTCGTACAGCAGCTGAATACATTTCAAAAGGCAAATAAATGCAGTTCCAGCTCTCCCCAGTTGCATCTTATGTAAAAGACGGTTCACAAAACACAGGATCAATAAATTATATTATCACTGTATGGCCGCTCACACGGTATTTCACCAAAGTACTGGATTTTGAATCGTGGAAGTATAGCAGGCAAACTAATTTGGGATTACAAGCAGAAAACAATTCAATAACTATTCCAGATCTCGATTACCGCTTACCAGGATTCTCTGTTTAACTGGGATGGAATACTTTTATTTGCTTTATATGGGAGGTGCAATAAGACTAAAGCATGTTTTGGCCATTATATCAGATCCTTCTTGATGTCATGAAGGACGCAATAGCTCAGAGCCTGGCAATAAAGTACTCCCGCCATTTAACCCCAATATATGAATTGATAAATAAATGTTCACAATGTTATACTATAAGTTGATATTGCAATACAGCTGATTTCTCTAATCTTGCTAATGTTTAATACATACCATGATACCACCTTCAATAGTCTAAAGCCACTCACACATTTACCTTTACAGTCACTTATCTATACAGATAAAGTATTGACTGATAAGCTAGCACAATGATCATGTGCATTGAAAACAAGATCTACACCAGTATGTCAAAATATTTTGCAGCATCAGTTGTTTCAAATTGACAACAAGCCATTCTTTTTAGCCTTTTCAGCGCGCATTCTTTTCCCAAACTAATTTCATATGGTGCACTTGACATGGTCTTTTGGGAAACACTCAGGATCTCTGTGTCGTAACACACTGAAAGATTGGATTTTTTTTTTTTTATTGCTTTGAAAGCATTTTCCAGCATGATGTCACTTACATGAGGAAGGGGGCGGGTGGATTCTGCTTCCACGCCCCCAGGGCTTTAGCTGTCTAACTGAAACGGTGTTCTGGAATGAAGAATCATTATTATACCACCTGGCTTCCCAGGTGATTCTAAACTGCTCATTGAAATATCACACGTTAGGAACCACAGAAACACCTCCAGTCATCAACGACACTACAAGCCAAATCCATTCTCAGGAGTGCGTCCAAACACAAAAAAAAAAACCTATCCTCCTTTCCTCCTCTCATCTCCTCTCCCATACTTACACATAGAGGAAGAGGAAATGGGTGGAGGAAAGGAGGATACTTCTTTTTTTGACACAACCAAGGAGTAGGCTGTCCCAGACTTGGAGTGTTTGGACATAATTCTGTTTGTTGTTTCATCCAGCACTATGACCTTTTTTCTCTGACTAATTGACTTAATTGGATCAATTATCCGCCCAGATTAGTGTAGCTAGGCGATGTGCTCACTCCTCTCACTCAAAATAGGGTCTGAGAACATTAAATCATGGAATCAACAAACCAACAAGTTAAATATTTATTTTGAAACCCACGATGGAATGTACATTATCTAAAATATATTATACACCATTTATGTAGGTAAAAAAAAAAAAGTTTTAATTTTTATATAATGTATAATATATTTTAGATAATGTACATTACATCCTGGGTTTCAAAATAAATATTTAACTTTATTTTATTTAGCTTGTTGATTCAAGTTTTAACATCGAAGCCATATTATTTTGGCCAACCACTGGTTCCTTCTTTCATTCCTTGCATCTCAGGCTCTGTCCACACATGGCCTGCCCCATACCTTACAGATGATCCACCCAGATGACCTTGCAGAGATCTGTCTCCTTCCCCCAGCCCCTCTTGATCTCTTAACCACAGGGCTCGGTGCTTGGTCCTCTCCTCTTCTTCTGCACATAAAATCACTTCACAGTCCAATTTTCCCCACTCAAGGGTTGTCATACAGTTGCTCTGCTGATGATCATCAACTTTTCCTTGGCTCAGATCTGCCCGCCTGGCTGACATTGTAGCCTGGATGTCCAATCACCACCTGAAGCAGGGGAAGACAGAAGTCCTGTTTTTCCTGGTGAAGGGTCATCCATGGACTGATGTTTCAATCACTGTCAATAGCTCCACAGTATCTCTCTCACATTCAGGCAAAAACCTTGACATGACCCTGGATGACTAGCTGAGCTGCTTCGCATCCAGGTAGAAGGTAGAACCTGCAGGACAGCAGTATCAACAGAATCCACCCATTCCTCATCCAATGGTCTACAAGGCTACGTATGCAAACACTTGTAATCTGTTATCTGGTCTATTTCAACACCTTGTTGACCAGCCTACAAGCCTGTGCTATCAGGTCGCTGTCACTGGTTCAGAATGCTGCTCCCAACCCTTTCTTCCACTTGCGGAAATTCACACATGCCACATCACTTTTGACCAACTTTCCAGTGGCTGTTTGCATCTACTCAAATCACTCTCACTGGCATGCCACGCTACAAATGGGCCTGTTCCATTTCATCTTCAGACAATGATGACGCCACTGCACTCCACCCTTCCCACTTCATCCAGCGTCCTTTTGCCAGCTGGCTGTCCCATCTCTTTGAGCACCTGGCAGTCGCTCCCCACAGCCTAGCTCTCTTCTGTCCTTTTCCCCAGATGGTGGAACGACCTTCCCCAATCATTCACCACGGCAGATTCTCTGGCTGTCTTCTGCACATGCATAAAAACTATTTTAAAGGCTTTTTTTCAGGCTAGATCTTCACGTTTCTATTCAAAGGCATACCATTCAGAATGTTGACCTTGAAAACATTATAAAAAACTGTTTTATCATTATTATGATGCACAGGCAATCTGTGTATATGTTTACTTCTCTCCAGTCCTTGTTTGACTACTTGTATTAGTTTTTCTAAAAAACAGGAGTGGACATTTCTGGCCATGATCCTTTTTCTTTTGTGGGCTGTATGTTAAGAGCATGTGACCAACAGAAGAAGAACGAGGAGCACAAGAGGAAACAGATTCTGTGCTACAGTGGTCTATTTTCAGCCGGATTAGCGAAAGATAGGGTTGCTTTTATGGCTAACCACTAATCAAGTGGCTGGTCAGTGCTCGGTAATGTAGCTGCCATTATTAGCTAAGTAAATTGATTAATGTTAGGCAGTTGGCCATGATGGCTTAAGAATTTTCTGTGGGTTTGATATGTCTACAAAGTAATTTATGGCCGGAAAATAAGAATGCAATTCAGTTCTCACAGCTCATACGGGCTAGCTAACTATCGTTAGCTAGGTAATAGTGTGCGATCCTGTGCTTTTGTTGCCTCAGGGGTTGGCTGGTGGGCCACAGCCTTGATTTATATCGATTCTAGGCTACTTTCCTGATCTGCTGAAGGGGGAAAAGGCCTCCCTTGGTGCTACACAGAAGGAGAGACATAGATAGACAAAGCTAGACTATGTAAAAAGTAAATCAATACAAATAAGTGATGTGTTTGTGCGTATGTACTCGGGTTAGAGAATTTTGCAGTGCTTCAAGGCAGGCTAGAACAGACTGAAACCTACTGGTGTGTGATAGCAGTGGCTTGAGTAAGTTCAGTCTATCACCACTAAGCTACAGCTAACCACACCATGACTTGGCTGCTTATGGTAGCGAGGTGGGAGTTTTTGCAATTGGATATGTCAGTCGAACATTTTGACATACTTGTGATTGCATGACTGGTATTCCTGCAGCTATTGCTGTATCTTTGAAAGAGACGCGATTCCAGCAGTATGTAGTACAATGTCAAAAAGTGACCAACGTAGAGAGCCAGAGCAAAATATCTGTTTTATTGGTGTGCAAGATTCGTTATCTTGGGGGTGTAGGTTTCAGAACAGAGGAGAAGACCTTTATCGCACAGGTCCTGAGGCATGCATCTTGCTGGTGGCACATATGTGACTGCAATTTTGAGCATCTCTAACTCCTGCAGTGGTTGTTTATTATATTAAATGTACTGTTACTTTGGCCAAGAGTCTGCTAAAATATATTTTTTTGTTTGTTTGTTTTGGAACCCATTTGGATATAACTTTTTAGTAAGAGTTGACAGTTGTTGGCAGGTGATTCTTGTGTTGCATGCTTACCTAAACGATATGAACCCACTCTTCAATATGGGATCATTACAGGAAATTGCAAGCCAACCCCACAATTTGTCCAAGTCCACAAGTTAAGATGGAAGTCATTCAAGGCAGGAGTGATGCCCAAAAGAGCACCTGGTCAGAGCAAAATCAGTTTGCCAATGAGCCAAGGAATGGCAGGCCATTATATAGCTGACAAAGAAGAAAATGCATAAACACACCTGGTAAACAACGCATAAGAAATGCCACAGACTCTGTATTTTGAAGGGAGCTCCTGAAGCTCTGTCGGCTGCTAAATGTCTGGAGTAATTGACAGTGCATCGGCTGCATTGACACGTGTGGCAGCCGCAACGGGGCCATGAAAGGTGTTCGGGAGGGAGACTTTTTCCCGCCACATTCAAGAGAAATGTGCCTCACCGCCGTCGCGCTCTTATTAAGACGTTTGCGAGGGGTAATTGGAAGTGGCGGCCGCCTCTTAGGCAACAGGTGCATCAGGAAAGAGTTTGATCATTTCCTGCCAGCATCAATGATGTCAGCGAGGCTCAGTCTCTGCACCCGCGACAGCTAAGACTGAGGATCCGTCTGGCAGCCTCCGCAGCAGGAGAGAGCGTCTCCGACCAGGCGCAAGCACCGGGGAGCAGTAATCTATTTATTTATGCGGAAAACAAGCGTTTTTAAAAATATCATTCTGCA